>NW_008824035.1:8797615-8813732 GCF_000699105.1 Pygoscelis adeliae | reverse complement strand
TAGAAATTCTTCTGTATTATTCTAACACAGAAATACAGAAGGAACATACTGTAATTTAGTTCTAGAGGCACTGGAAAAAAAAATCTCCATGTATTACAGGGTGGGGGGATTAAAAAAAAAAGAAAAAATCAAATATTGCTTCTTCCATTATTTTATAATAAGGGCTGCTGCTAAAGGTTTTTATAGCCACAGATCAAGAGATCATAATAGAAGCATATTGACAGATTTTTTTTTCTGCAATACTCCAAGGAACTGGCTGTAGCAGGAAAATATATCAAAACCTTATCATCAGAGCTGAGATCTTCTGTGAAAAATCAATAAAGAGTTATACATGGTTTGAGTTTAAACAGTTCTCTGTAGTCATTTAAACATAGTGCATCTGTGCAGCTTTTTACCTCTGGAGACTGGTGTAGCCTAGCAACTGCAAGGCTTAAACCGATTAACTACAAATGAAGTACTGTACGCCTATCAAAGCAATTGCTCATGGTTGCCTTTGTTGCAGGGGCTGAGCTAATTGAACATGATACAGTATGAAGATAATTAACACCCATGAGTTTGTTAATTGCCTGTTAGCATTACAACACAGTCTCTGCATTTCTTTTTAACTTGTTCTTCCGCAGCATCTTCCTCCCTTAAAAGGGTGCAGGACTCATTTGGTTGGCAATGATATCTTATAGGTTATTAACCCTTTTCAAAGGAAAAAAAATAACCCACATGTAGTAATGAAGCAAATGTATGCTCTTGTCAAACACAAACTCCCACTTAGTCCAAGCAATTTACAGGGAGAAGAAATTTGGTTTACATAGACTGTACAAAATATGTTTATTTTCAGGGCTAATTTATTTCAAGCAATTTTGCCATTATAAATGCTTTAAAATATCTTTTGTGGGCTGCTTTTATGACTCAGCTGCTCTCCCTTCTAAACTGAACGATAAATGTTTTTTAGGGTTGGAATATTAATTGAAGGCAGCATCTGGTCAGCAGCTGACCTCCCATACTTGTCTTTGTTGACTACCCAGTTAAAACTAACAGCTTATTTGCCTTATTTACCAGCTTCTCTTTCTGTTCCGGGGGTGGAGGGCTAAGCTCTGTTTTATTTATGCCAAAAGGTAGTGCCAGCTAATATAAAGTAAAATTGATTTTCCACAATCTATTAATCTGAAATAGATTTAATCTAAGCAAATTCCTTTTAAATTGGTTATTGTGCTTGGGAAAGTATTTGCTTTATCATACTATCTTCTGAATTTGTGAAGAATGTATATGAAAGCTCATAAAGACAATGTAATGCATGCCATAAAATTATATAGGACATTTCCTTATAAGGAGGCAATGCTTAAAGCAAAGCAAAATGTAAGCAAAATGGACAAAAATAGTAGCATTTGGTTGCCATAGGCAAGTCTCCAATGTTTAAGCTCTATTTTTCCAGCACTGAATGTAAATGCCTTGGTTGTGTCACAGTTGTTTAGAATAGATTTTCTTAAATGATCTTGGGTTTCTGAGCTGTTACTGTCATAGTTAATACTTGCAGAGAAGCTGTTCCCTTGAGAAACACTACTAGTGCCCAATTACAAGTTCCATCATCAATCATAAGTATTATTTATTCAGCAAAATGAATTGCTAATTAATAACTGATGAGCATTATGGCCTTGAAGTCTGTAACACTATTAATTACCTTGGCAATTGGGATTCTGCCGGTGAAGGACTACCAAGCACATTTTCTCAACAATTAGTACGGCAAGACTACAAGGTGCATACCTGCTATGATAACAAGGGGGTGATGATCTCTAAGGCTTTGAGAGCGCCACATAGTGTCTGCGAAGAATAAACAAGATTACAGCCCTACTGCGCTGGACTGTCTCCTTAAAATTGTTCAGTGACAAAGAGAAAACTATTTTGTACAGTGTGTCGCCTGGAAGATTTGGCATCACATCCTAAAATGAGTGTTCCTGCATAGAAGCAATGTGGTAGCAGTATGCTCAGGGTGACGCTGCTGCCTTGTGCTCGGTACCCCATGGCTGTTTGGCTGGTGCGGCATACTGTGATTAGTACACTGACCTGCGACTTTAGACCTCTAGCAACTGCTACCTACATGGTCTCATAGTGGTTACACATTAACATCACTGTAAAACTGAATATTTAATGAGAAAAGAACACCACAATCTACAAAAAGAGCAGCTTTTTTGGTGACTTCGGTATTCACAATGCTGACGCTAATGTTGCTCTACAAGTTGATGATTTACTCCCAGTCCTCCTCCCAGCCATCTTCTGCTTTCTCTTCTACTCCTGTGCCACCTTGCATTTTGAGTGCAAATTCCTTGGGGCAGAGACTGGGTTTATATTTGTCTGTAAAAGTATCTAGAACATCTATGGAGCTGTACAAGCAACTTGAATATTGCCCAATAAACTGCAAGACTAAGATCAGCTCCTGCCACAACGCCAAGATTTGTTTCCTGATTGTCAATAAAAAAAGTTAAGCTATTGCAAGAGCTCAGCTAAGCTCCTAGACTATGTGATAACTGCACAGTGATAAAGACCAAAATTATTATTGTGGAACACAGAGGACTCTAATGTGGTGTATGCACTATAAAAAACACAATTTCCAGCTGCAATGCAAAAGCAAAGCCCTGTACGAAAGCCATCATATTTGCATCTGTTTTCTTTAAAGTGCTGAAACAGGCTAGAGGATGTTGGAAACATGTGCTAAGTCTATCTTTTCTGTACCGCTTTGATAGCAGGCTGGTGGCCAGTCCCTATTGTCATTTTAACTCCTTACCCCAAGGCTAAATTTTGCCTTCATCAAACAATAAAACCAACAGCAGTTTTTGTACCATACAGCAAGGAGATGTCTGCTATCCCATCAAGAGGAGGATATTTGCTGCAGTCATCCAGCATGAAGCTGGTAATGTACACTCATAATGGTGAGGTAATCAGCTTTGTTGGAAATCTCAATGTACTGGATTATTTTCAAATAGCAAAGCAAAAGCCCACTAACTTGGTCCTGTTCATCACTGCAACTATCTTTGTAGGCTCAAACTGTGGAAAGTTTCCCATATAGTACGTTTCTGATTTGTATAAATGAAGTGAGAAAGAGTAAATATGCTCGTTCCTGAAAAATTACACAGTGACAGCAATGATCTCCCTGATCTTCGTAAAAAAGAAATCTCCTTGTCTCCCATGGATGACTTAAACATAGACGATTTTATTTGGAGACAGGGGATTTCTTTACCTTTGCTTCCTAAACCAAATGGTTTCTACTGAATGTCAAACTACTTTTTGTCTCTGTATTGGCTAGCTGTAAAAATCAAACAAAATCCTTTGCCTAAGGACTCTCTTAAAAAAAAATATGAGAAGTAGAATATGGAGAAAATGTTTCTCTCTCACGACAACTGCCTTCATGTGAAATGCAACACATTACACTTAACTGTAAATGCTATCAGTTTTCCTTTGATCCTACTAATTGTTAAGTCTGCTTGGATCAGTTTTTCTTAAGTTGAATTTTGTGAGGTAAAGGGTGGAGAGTGCCTTGTGCTCCAGAATAAGACCACCACCATTCCCAACTCAAAAATTTGGGAATGAACTGATTTGGAAAGGCTTCGCTAGAGGAAATCTAGTATGCTCATTTTCTCTTATGCTGCAATGTAAAACAACCCAGGTAAAGAAGAGATGAATTTATTGGTCAAGGGTATGAACACAGCCTGTGCCAGGTTTTTGTTCCCTGTACCCAGAACAGTCCTCCACTGCTTTTTTGGCAGGCTCTATGCTGTCTGACACCCTGACATATCCTCACATCGTGACAGCATACCATAAAAACAAAAGTCTGGAAGCAAAACAGCTTTAACAATATTTTGCCATCTGGCTTCATTTGTTTTAAGTTGGGATCTGGAGAGAGTGAGGGGCCTTGGCTGTAATCTCCTGGGATCTCACCCAAACCTGTGGCCACTGCCCAGAAGTTTCCCCAGCCAAGTCACAGTCCCAGCCCGACGCACAACACCTCTGTGCCTACAAGCCCTGAGGACTCCTGAATGGGCCAGGTCCCTTCTGCTAGTAGTAGTGTGCCTATCCCAGAATAAATTAAAAATACACACGCATGTGTGTGCGTGTGTTTTGGAGTGTGCCACCAACTCCTGAACAGCAGCTACTGATGGAGCAGCTGGTGAGCAGGACCATCACAGCGCACATCAAACAGCGACCATGTTGCTGCATTCACTGCATGGGAGCACACTGGTCATTTGCTGTGGCTTGGGGCAGGGGCACACTGGAGAGACTGGCTCTGCAAAATCTGTGGGGTAGGCACCGCACCAGTGTGCGCCATGTGAAACGCCACAGGGAGAGCCCCAGCCTTGAGCAATAAAACGAACCAACCCCCACCAGTTAGCTGGAGGACCAAGGCTCATGGCGCAGACCACAAAGACCAGATATGCACTGTTTTGCTCCTAAAACAGAGCACACGTCTTTGCTACAAGAGAGCACTGAAATGCAGTAAGGGAACTACCACAGAGTTGGCTCAGGCAAAGCTGTCCTGAAGCCAAATCCCTCTAAAGCATCATTATCTTTTCAGAAAACTATGTTTGAGCAGTGCCAACAGGAGCCCTGGAACCCATAATCTCACTCAAGATACAAAAAGCTGTGATACCTTTTAGCCGATAACAAAAAATTATTTTTTTTACTTATTACTAAATATTGTAGGAATCTGTAAGTTGACAGTGTTTGCTAGAAAATGCTGTACAATACTCTGGGATAATATTGCTGGAAAAGATGAAGTGGTTTTGCTCTGTCTCCAGTTGTACTTCCTTTGGATAAAAGGGAAGGAATCTATTAAGATGTGGGCTACACTATCTGTAAAGCTTAATCCTGGAAATATCCATGTCTGGAGAAAAAGCCTGTGTTGAATTTTGCATTTCATTTTGAGAAACTTGTGTAGACAGCTCAAACCCCAGGAAGCGTGTAAAGTTCACAGTCAGAATTACAGAATAAAGGATCCCATTTTTCGAATAATACCTATTACAAATTTTAAAGCTGATAGAGCTTATACTTTGTTTCCTTCGATTCCTGACCAGTGCAGCATGTAAACTAATCATGAGGTGTTCAGATTAATACCTATTGCATATCTCATGAAACATAAGATAACAAATTTTCTATTCCCTGACTGAAGTCCAAATAAAAGAGGCAAACAGCAAAATTGCCTCCCAGTAAAATCACTCATTTGTTCAATTTCATCAAGCTGGTATTTGGTCCTCCAGAGACGTACTCATCTCTAGGGAGTTCTTTTAAGAAGTTACCAAGGAAGTTAATGGAAGATTGAAGCTAATGGCACACTCCAGGGAACAGAAACTGGGAAATTGTGTTCTAAAAAGCAGCGTGAGCTGTTCGAGACATACATTGCAGAAGCCTTCAGCTCCCGTGTATGACTAGCAAAGATGTTTTACTCTGAATTTTCATTCCCTTCTTCAGTCAACTTTCTTCTTGCCAAATTCCTCTCCATTTTGAGCTATCTGCAGCAATGTGTTTATCTGGATTCAACAGTGTGTCTACTTAGCATTGTTTACGACAAAGATCTGGTTTAAAAATCATTTGTATTATATTATAGACAGTAGGGCAGTTTGCAGTACTAGTCTAATGTACAAGCTCAAAATTATAATTCTTGCCAAAAAGGAACATAAAATCAAAGAAACTTTACAAAAGTTAATTTCCTATTTCCACTTACGGTTTTTGTAACTCAGGATTTTGTATAAGATCATTTTGATGAATTAAGCACACAAAGCTTTCAGGGAAGAGAGACTACGCCTTCCATTGTGAGCAGCAGCAAACCTAGGTCAGAATACACTTTTCTGAAAAGAGAACGTGATGCAAACAGCCTACAGTTTGTTGAGCCCTGTACTGAACTGCTGAAGTGAAAAATTAGGAGAATGTAAAGGAAATATGATGGAGTAATGAATATCCAAAAAATGAGTAAAGCTTATTTTATAACTAAAACTTAGTGTAGAACAATAGCGTGTAATAGAGACAGTAACGGAGAAAGTGACAAGAGAATCCAGAACTCTAACAATAATTGTACAAAACAGTTACTAAAATAGAAGCACTTTTTTAGGAAGAGGCAGGGTAGAGGAGGGTGGAGAAAATATTTCATAGAGGAATACACAATCCTGAAGGGAACAGAAATGAGATTTTACAAGGCTGTTTGAGCTTATGTCAAACACAAGAACAAAGGAGCATAAACTAAAGCTAAGGGAAGGGTCAGACCCTCAAGGAATTTAGGCAGAATTTCTTTAGATAGGGAGTAGTGAATATATAGAATAAAAGGCAAAGGGCAGCAATAGAGGAAAAAAATACCTCAAAACTATTTCAAATGGTTATAAAATAGAACCAGAATTCTAAAAACAGTAAGAAGCATTGATGGAGCAAAATTGCTAATGGAGGAAAGAGAGGTAAATGGTTGGGCTTCGTTCCTTCAAGGCTTATTTTCTTTTTTTCTCTATCACAAATGCAAGGTCAGTGCTGCAGAAGCCCCACATGACAAAGAAATACACCATCTCATCACCAGCAGGACTTCTGGCCACCCAGATCCTGGTGACTTTGTGTTCTTACTCAAGTAGTTGCTTTATTGAAAACTGAAGTCCTCAGACCCCCATTAAGCTGCCAGCTACCTCCAAAGCCACCCAAAATCCATAGATACCTTCCTTTTTTCAACACTGATTTTTGAGATGTCCCTAAAAAGCCTGTTTCCAGGCAGGTCCTGACAATCTTGACAAGCTGGAAAGCCTACAGCCTGTCTCTTCCTATTGCTTATTAGGATCCACAAACAAGTTTTTCTTCTGTTTACATCACCATGAGCTCGCAGCAGACCCAGAAGATGCAAGTCACGCATGAAATGCAAAGGAAGGAAGCAGTGGCATTACTTCCAAAGCAGGGAATGAAACGCAGGTTTTGCTGCTCCCAGCGGGTGCCTGGCCCGTGGGCTATTTGGGTTTATTCTTGCCACTCTCCAGCCCAAGAAATTTAAGTTCTTCTCTACAAACTTGAGGAGTTTCTACCAGGGAGTGCAAAGTTCCCACATTCAAACCCCTCTTCAGTTAGGAGCATTCCTGGAGAAGAAGATGCCACCCTGAACCTCTCCCCCAGGAAGGTTTTTAGGGAGACAGATTCCCACATGCTGAGTGAGCACAACAGACACTGAGCTTTCACAAAAGGGGACACCATCACCTTGCTCAGGCGCAGCTGGGGAGGAAGGCTTTCCTACTTTCCTTCCCTGGCTCGAGAACAATGGTGGCTGTTTGCTGGAAAGCTTTTCTGTGTCCAAAGCAAAAGATGAGCATCCCCGGGGCACCGCGCTTGTGGGCTGGAGAGGATGGGAAGTGAGTCAGCCCCACTGGCACAGGCTGCCCGGTCAGGTGAGCTGCAGACATGCCTCAATGGGTACCACTGCTACGGCACAGCACAACATGGCACAGCACGCCCCACATCCTGCACAGGGCTCCTGCAGCCCGCTCAGGGCCGGTTGTGGTGATGCACTGACATTTAGGTATAAGACACATTGGTGTCCTGGTCCTTACTTCTAATGGAGATCTAGCCCTTCAGACCAAAATCTCCATTAGACGTCTACACATCTCACTGCCAACAATTTCAATAGGGCTGAGTGGTCGAAGCCACTTTCATGCTCAAGTTTTAAGCAAATTATGCCTGTAAATGATAGCCATGAAACAGTAAAACCACTGATAAAGGTGTATACTTCAGTCTCCTGCTTATGGTGCTTCCTCAGCTGCATGCCTGAAAACATTTTGCCCCTGCCAAACAATCTACAGGCAGCAGTTTGCGCTGCTCCCCACGGACACTCACTCAGCAGCCTAATATATTTCAGTAATGATTTTTTCCTAAGATTCAGCTTAAATTTTCTCTTGCTTAATTTCACCCCATCACTCTTAGTTATACCTTCCTGTACAGCCCTAACTATTCTCTCTCTCTCTTTTTTTGGAGTTCAGGCTCCCATCAAACTTATCTGCATTTCCCATCAATCATCTTCTAGCAAAATCATAGATATGGCACTTAGCTTTTTTTTAATCTTTCCTCATCATTTGGTCCCTTCTGCTCTGATTGCTTTGTTGCTCCTCTCACTTTCTCAACAGTTTGTCAATATTTTCATAATGATGCATTTTCCAGGATTTCATGCAATATTGCAGGTGTGGCCTGAGACTGACACCTACCAAGTCTAGTGACACTCTAATGTAACGTCCTTATACATAAAAACCCAAACTGTATCTATCACCTTTATTTCTGCCTTCATATTCCCAATTCACCAAAGACATAGAGCACCAGCAATAAATACTGTGGGTTGTAGGACCCAGTTTTCAGGAGACCTCTGTTTCAACTGCGACACCAGCTTGCAAAAAAAGCCAGCACCAAGTTGTTTCCAAATCTGGTCTTTGTCTGCAAGCCTGTTGGGAGTGTGTTCCCAAACGAAAGCAATAAATGCTTAAGAAAAACAAATAAATTGGTTTTGAGCTTTTTCAGAAAATTGTCTGGAGCATCACCCCAGTTGAATTCAATCAGACAGTTCTGAGCAACCTGGTGCAGCCCCAAAGACCCTTCAGCCGCAGCACACAAAACGGTGACATTTTCACATAGGGAACCTTGTGCAAAAACAAGGGAAGGTCCACTTGAAAAACTTCAGGGGTTGCTGTGGATTTTGTTTTTGACTCAGGAGGCTGGAGCTGGAGTACGTAAAGGGCAAACCTGTCATCTGTTAAACAAAAGGCCTAGGGAAAGCCAAGCCAGGCCTCCAAATGACAGTAATGCCAAAAGCCCCCTGCTCCACGGAGCTCTGCCAGACCCCTACCAGCTCACCCACAGTCCTAGCACACCTACAAGCACAGGGAGACTACCAATTCTGTTCCTCATCATAGAGACAAAGAATTGTATTCCCATCAATACAACTTTAATAAAATTACCCCATTTCATGCACTGGGACATAATAAATTGTAATCTCAGTAAGTTCTGACAAATCTCTCTTTATATTGATAACTTATTTCAGGCATTCATTCTCTGGCTCTCTTTTCTCCGCACGTAGCTTAAAAAATAACATGTTTACCATGTAACCACATAATATGCAGTGTGTCTCCTGGCAGGTAGTGCTCATATAATTCAACTAAAGAGAAGTGAAAAGAGAAACTTTAGTGCTTACCACAGTTCAGGCAGTAAAGTGCTAACCCCCTGCTCACCAGGTATTCATGTGAGCCATAAGACAGTAACTCCATGGAGAGATACTACATTCAGTAATTGCTCTGGGGGGGAGGGGATGAGTATTTAAGCTCCTTACCCTTAAATTAGCCCAGACCTGAGTAGTTGCATCTGAAATGAGTTAGCAGGTAATCCTGACTCTTCCCTGCAAAAGGAAAAGAAGCAATTGAGCACCCAGCCATGGTTCCTTCACGCAGCTTTCAGAGCTACATATAATCATTTATTTCTTCATATTTTGGTTCTTTCCCAAATACTTATCCCTCAGAGCCTGATCATCTTAACTAAGGTCTCTCTAGTTGCATTTGCTATTCACTTCAGTAATGCCCAAGTGATCAAAATCAGGTCTATGGACTTGCCTTACTTCATGCTGAATGAAAGAAGAGGCAGTGTGTATTAGCACCAACTTAGTGGAAGACATTATGAAGAAAAATTTCCTTTCACACCTTTACTTAATTTAGCTTGTTTAAGTTTTACCCAAAGCCCTGGTAAGACAGAGTGTGGGTGTAGAGAGACAATCATGGAGAGTGAATTTCCATGCCTAAACTAGTTACTGCTCATTAGCTGAGCAGCATTACTTCTACATGCTCTTAACCTATAGTAATTACAAAATTGAGCATGTGAGCTTAAACCATTCATTTCAGTTCACCCAAGGGACAGTGCTAGGCCACATAAATTCCTGAGACACAAGGTACTAAAAACAAAAAGGACTTGGTGAGCGTCCTTTCCTCCAACCCATCTGTCATTTGCATTTGTTTGTGCGAATCCCAAGGCAGTTACAAATTTCAGAGATTAGCTATTCTCCTGAAAAATGCTAGGAAAGAAAAGTAACGTGCAGTGAAGCATGGTCAGGGCTGGCATAGATGTGGGACAGGACAACTGATCTCAACTAATGCCAGGAATAATGCAGTACTCTGTTGGTATCTCTTCGGGTCAAACCTAGATATTGCATGTATAGTTGGTTTGGGTTACAACACAGAAAAGTAAAACCATTTACTTCATAAGCCAAATTTCTAGAAGATAGTTGCCACATCAGTTCAAAATAACGGTCCATCTAATGTAGCGGAGGGGGGGGTCCTACCAAAGCTTCAGGTTTTTTAGAGGAAATGCAAGAAGCCCATGGCAGGCAAACAGAATAAACATACATAGGGGAGATCACTTCCTGGAGCCTCTTGATTATTCATTTGCTTAGACCCTGAAGCCTGAGAGCTTAGTTCCCCCTAAAGCCATTACACTTTATCTAAGGTAACTCAGAAGACACTATGTAAATGTCTAACTCTTTCAAGATTCACTAGCTACTTGGCTTGGACTGCACCTCATTGCAATAAGCCTTTTAAGATGAGTTCAAATACCTCCTTTCTTAGGCTGAAATGTGCATTTTATCCATTTAATTGATTGTCCTTTTATTCAGGTATCATGAGAAGAGGCAAAGTGGTTCTGGATTTACCTTCTCAATAGCATCTGTTACTCGCTGTACCTCTGTCATGTCCCTTCTTGTTTATCTTCATCTAAATTAAATAGTCCCAATCTTTTCATTCTCTCTTCATTCAGAAGTCTTTTCACATCTCCACAAATTTCCATCATCCCAGTACAAGCCCTGTTATTCCTGCTATTTCCTTTTGAGTCAGAGTAATGAGAACTGAACCCAAAGAAAGCTTTTTATAATAATGTCATTCTAATATTCTCATGTTATTTCGCTCTCCAGACTGATACCTTTCATTTGATTTTTAACCACTGCAAGGTACAGAAGGGAGCCCTTCACTAGGCTGTCCAGGGTGATGCCCACATCTCCTTCACAAGTGGTTATGGTGAACTGGGAATCAGTAATGTGATCCAGATCTTCCCTCATAATCTCTGCCATCTCTGCTGATGCCGAGTGCCCTGGAGCCTCTGTTTATTCATTCTGTCAGACCAAAGAAGCTGATTGCATTTACTACTCTCCTAAGGCCAAGCCCCAAGGATTTTAGTCCTTATATTAAATCAAACTTGTCCTGAAGGCAGTGGGAGTTTGCCAGAGCACAAAGACCGAGTCAAACTCAGTCCTTCAAACTCAGAGCAGCTCAGACCTTGTTTGTAACGAGCACTGCAGGGCCAGAAGGTCAGAGGAGTGGGAGAAGCTGTAATTGCAGAACATTTATTGTCAAATCATCAGCGCAGCGTCTCCATACCTTGCAAATCCTCCCCCCGCAAGCCCTTCACTTCTGTTCTGCTGGTTTTGAAAAGTGAGACTGCAGAAAGCTTTAGAGATAGCAAAAGCTCTCCCCCGTGCCAGTCCCCTTGGCTGAGCAGGCAAGCAGCACGGCTCTGGCCCCACACACTGACTCAGTAACACAGCCCGGGGTGGCTTCGCGGGGGTCTCGCTCCTTGCCCTAGTGCCCTTCACAAGTGCTATGTTCTGTTTCCCATTACCTAAAATCAGTCACAGGTCTGCCATTTGTTACAAGCAACCTATGGCTTATTGCATTTGAGAATACGGACTACCCTTAGCAAGCATTTCTGGCAACCGCACCCTCTCTTGGTCAGGCTGGTAAGCAGCACACCTCTGGCAAGATGTGCTGAGAGGCTGCGCGGTCTAGAGGCACCAGGGCAGAGAGCAGGTCACGCTGGCAGGATTTGGCCCCAGAAACAGGCCCAGCAGCGCATCCTCAGTCATGGCAGCCCTGACGACACATGGCAGCAGAAGTCAGTACCAATGACCACAGGAATGTCCCGCTGAGGCAGTGGGGTTTGGTACAATTAAAACTGCCTTCCCAGCTGGTGGCGAACCCCCAGATCCAACATCTGTGACAAGTCGTTGCATTCATCCACTCAACCTGCCTGGCCCAGAGACCCGCACTGGCACTTGCTGACCACCTCGAATTTGTGAGGAAACATATTTTGAATGACCCGTCAAAAATTTGCTCAATTCTCCTAATTTTATATACTTTTAGGTGCATATGGACTCGTATATCAACTTCTTCTTGTAACCTAAGAGAAGCGATAGGATTTTATTGACTGTTACGAAAACATATTTGCATGTGTTTGTATAGCAGATAATTGTAGGCATTGTTAGGCACTGAGCCACTTTGTCACTACCTGTTATTAAAATAAAATTTAATAATCTGTATCCATTAACTGTAGCCATTGACCAACAGGGACCATCTCCCAGTCATCATGCATTTCTAGCATAATGAATATATTTGTACAAAATACACAATGGGCATTTCAATTCCTAATACCACTGTCCCTGTGTCATTCGCATTTGTTATTTGTATTCATGAACATTTCCAGAACTAGGCGAGAAAATAAAATATTTATTTTTCTTCAGGAATTTGAGTGAGTTGTTGGACAGCGGATGGCAGGATATCTTCATGATCCAGCCTTTCACATGACAGACTTGCACAACATCTAATAATAATAGCAAAAAAAACCCTAGACCAAAAGATAAAGGGAAGAAGACAGTGTGGGCATCCTGCCACTCTTTCTGTTAGGCAAAGCCAGACACGCTGAAACGTGTTGCTGAGTTAGTATTACAACATCAGTTCAAAAATCATCTCATATTAGGCCCGGCTTCTGAAAAAGGAAATGAGAAGACCAGAAAAAGATAGAAAAACAATGTTTTAGGTATCTTGCTTTTTGGATGGTCTTGTTTTCCTGATGTTTTCACTTGGCTTTTCTTTTGATATACTTGTTCTTCTGCACAGCCATGAGGAGAAGACAAAACATCTTCTGAAACAGGATGCCATTGTCAGGGTGACTCGGTGGTGTCTCAGGCCCTAGAAGTACATAATTCATGCATTTCTTAAACTCCATTTCAAGCTGTTGGTCATATACTGTGCATAGAAGTTGTAGGGAACTACACTGTTCACAACGTGCTGAAGAAAAGTAGCATCTATTAATTCAGATGCTTTCTGACTTTATATAATAGAACAGAACACGAGAGCAATTAGAATATTAACACATAGCAACCCTGGTTGGATTTTGGGCTTAGTACAGAAGAAAATCTCAACTGAATGACAAACATGGATTATTTAAAGGTCTGTCAGATGACACAGGTATATATATTTTGCCAAGCAAAATGCAGCATTAGTCTCAGTTACCGACAAGGTTATCTCACTAACTTTTTATTAGCTTGAGGTACTACTTGGTGCAAATCAGTGTTCTGGGCAACCCTCAAGTTGCATAGACAGCACACACAAAAAGCTGCTTGTCAGCTACACTGGAGAAACTACCCAAAAGCAATTCTACACCTGAAAATTAAAACAATAGGTACAGAGCAATGAATTAGATCTTAACCCAAACACACAGCACAAGACCACAGTTAGGATGGGGCAGAGGAGACAAAGGTTTCCTCTAGATCTTGGGCACAGGCAGTCCCTGCACCAACTCACCTTCCGACCACCACTCTCAGCTGAGCCTCTTAGAAGCAGTGTAAGGAGTACGTCTTGTGAGATAACAAACAGCTAAATTAGATTGAGATTTAGCCTTAGGAAATCCATTCTGGGCACAGATCCATTCTTCCCCAAAGTATTTTGACTACTGGCAGGGCTCTACAAGTACCCTATGTGATGTGCAAGCACCTGTATTTCTCTCTTCTCACCCCCAGATTTGGGCTGTGGCACCCTGAATACAGCAGCAGACAGCAAAGAGTTAAACTCGTGAGTTATGTGAGATTAAGGTTAAAAATTGTTGAACCGCTAAGAGTTATTTTTTACCAGATCTTTTCCTATTGTGCAAGAAAAGGGGGTTTGGAAAACAACTAAAGTAGTTCTGCTAAAGGCTAGCAGAGAAAGGATACAAAAATGAGGTTAAAAGTAATAGGCCTATAAATCTGACATCCAGTGCCTTGCTCTTGCAATGCGATCTGCACCTGCAGCAAGACCGATTGATTTCAGCAGGTCCTGTACCTACCCAAGCCCCTGTCACACATAGCCCCTGGCAGGGCTGGGGTTTGTGCTGAGGCAACACCACCACAGCGTTGTTTGGAACAACTTAAACGCATACTGTGCAGAGAAAGTGCATATTTCCAAAGTACTTTTTGCAAGAAAATATTCCCATGAACCATTTAGATTTCCTATACTTTCTTAACGCATTTGCTGTTGCCTCACCACCACCATTTCTGCTGGACCATCTCTTTGCACACCGCACAACGAATGGGTCTTGCACAAACACAGGAGCATATCCTGTCTCTTGACAAAGTTGCCAAAAACATTCTTTGAAGTTTATTGAAGAACATTTCTAAATAACATTTACCAGTCATCTGAATCAGATCACTTGCACAATTGGCTGCTTCAGTAGTAAAATAGCAGAGATTATATGTTTCATTTTTGTCTTGCTTTTTAAAATTATGCAAAGTACTATGATGAGCTGCAGTTTTCTAATAACATCAATAGGTGGTGCTATCAATTTCCATAATGGTCCACTATAACTTCAGTTGGGAAAGAAAAGAGGAGTTATTGGCATGATATTTAAGTTTTCAAAAGCTGCAATATGCCCATCAATAAAGGCTGCAGTTCTTTGTTATGGCACATTAGCAAACATTCTCAGCAAGATCTAAAATTAATGTGTCAGAAAAAAAGACTCATCACTCCTTTTATTCTCCCCAAAGTCTCAGTGATTCTTCAAAGTTTTCATGCCAAACTTGGGCCAGATTTTCAAGTGTTTTCAGCATGTTGTGCGACAAACTCCTGAAAATGTTGCTAAATTGTCACAGAGGTACTGAGATCTGGATGGACAACCAACGCCGTATGCTGGACACGAGAGCACTTCACCTTTCATGAGTAAAAATGGGAAGTGCATACCTTGAAAATATTATGTCCAAATGATAGCCAAAGAAAAATTATGCTTCAAATTTACTTTTAAATCCATTTATTTCCAAATATACTTCATAATACATTGTGGATAGATTGTATTCTAAAAGGAAACACGTAAGTGAAACGTTATCCTAGTTGATATATCCAAGCTGCTATTAGAACTACATCCAGAAAAAAACTAAGTGTCAATAGTGTATTTTCCAAAAGATAGGCACTTCATGGTTTGAGGAGTTCATTTATAAACCATGCCCTTCTGAAATCATTACCTTTCTGCCTGGCTATATATTTACATCTACTGACTTAAATATTCTAAATATAGTAAGGAAGCCATTATGACCTTCTCCTAATTGAACAAGACAGGCAAGAGTGCATGTTACGGTACATCTATATCTGGGGGAGAGAGAACGTGCACACAAGACAGCGTGGGTAATGAGGTCTTCTCTGCTATTACAAGCAACCTATGGCTCTGGGGCACCCAGCTCTCAGGGCTACATGCAGAATTCAAAAACGGCTCAGCTGAGTTTTCCATCAGTCTTTGTCTGAGAAGCAACCTGTTATGTCCCGATGGCTGGTGCCGTTTCGTTCCTGAGCGTTAGCTAGCTCACAGCAAAAAGTCTGCATCACCCTTCCCAGCCTTTAGCCCTAGCCAAGATGAAAATACTCATTTGGTCAGGCTCAGCTATGACCCAGTTTATGGCCGTTCCTTTGCTCCCAATGCTCAAGTGAAGAGGGTTAATTACTTCCCTTTGTTACAATTAACGATGCTAAACGCCAGGGAAAGGGCAGAGCTGAAGACCATGAATTACTGTTCCAAGCAACATTCTGGCATTAAAAAAGCACTCTTCTGGCAAGACAAAAATTTGAAATTTCCTGTGGGGGGAAAAAAAGAGCATATTGATTTGGAACTGCCATATTTCATCTTGACAGTGCTGCAATCCTTTGTTTTAATAACAGTGTTTTATTTTAATTCTTGTCAATTAGAACATTATATGTACATACCATCCCAGATTACCTATTTCAGTGCTCCCCAAATAACACATCCCGCCTCTTTCCCCATCAGAAAACATCAGTGAAATGGGAAATGCTACTGTGAAACA
>NW_008824035.1:8772990-8795103 GCF_000699105.1 Pygoscelis adeliae | reverse complement strand
AAGAAGATATTTCTAGATGCAGCTATTTGAAGGAACTGCACTACTAACAGGACACAAACTGAAGAGTTGAGAACACCAAGTGCCTACATGGCTTTTTCTCTGTATAAACTCAAAGGTCATATTGTAGGACTTCAGTTAAAAAAATTTGAATCTACAAAAATGGAAAAGATGCAAGTATTTAACCTTTTAGAGATTAGAAAGTGTGGACAGCTACAACTGTGTGTAGCACGAATACTGGAGCCAGATAAAATCCAGACTGACCAGCAAGGACCTAGCTGAAGGTCCAGTGCTTCAAGGAAAGGGGAAAAGCTTCAACTATGAGAAGTATTTAAAATTGGAGCAGGCATAACATTCATAAAAAACTTTGTGAGAAACAAAATTGCCCAGGACTAAATCAGAGATCCTCAAAAACGCCTCCTCATAGCCTTCTTACCAACACAAGCCCGCATTTACTTTCTGCAATAGGAACTGCAACTGGAATTAAGTTAAGAAAAAGTGGAAAAGTTTGACTAGCACAACAGAGAAGATGGGAATGAAGTTGTCTCAGTGTAATAACTGTAGCTGATCATATATACCCCTGCGTTATCTGTGCTATTTATTTTTTTTCCTTCCCATTTCCTAGTACACACCATATTGCTCCCATCTCTCAGATCACATTGCAGTTGGATTCCACTCCCAATGCATTTGTTACTTAAGGTTGGGGTGAGCAGAAGGGAGGCATCGATTTGTTTAGGCACTCTCATTGTTTTAAGCCCAGGCCCAAACCAAGGGAAACCTAAGGGAACAAGCCTTCAGGGTCAGCTGAAAGGGCACTCGCTCAGCACCAGACTTAGCTACCTGCTCATGAAAAGCAGAGGACTCCCAGATGGTAGGGGGTGGGCTGCCTCTGCTGCCAGCAGGGCACAAGTGGTGTGCAACAGGAAAGTCTGTGTGTGTCCTCACAGCTCCCAGCTGTCCACTCTTAAGAGCTAAAGACAGGTCCTGCCATTTCAAGGCACTATTTATAAGTACTCCTGCACTGTAGTTCATGAAGGTCCACCCACAGCAGCATAGTGCTGCAAATACCAGAGGCATAATAGCCTGGACTGGGCACCAGACAAGTATCAGGAATCAAAACTGGCACACCCTCCTCTTGGGCTTTTTTGTTTCATGCTACTGAGGCAACACCACCAGCAGTAACTGCTGTTGGTAGCCCACAGGTTCCTCAGATGTGCTCCACCTTGCACAGACAGGCATTAGAGGTCTCCATGGTGCAGAGAAGCCCAAGTCTGGCACAGCATCGATTTTGCTGTTAACAGTCTTCAGAGGTTTTCTTGCTTGTTTGTTTTTGTTTAAATGTTCCAGCAAAAAGCACTAATTTAGTTATGTGAAGTGCAGAACAAGAGCCAAGCCCTGCATTTTCCCACTGCAAGATAAGCAAGAAATTTATCTTTGTCCAGTGCACACACATTCTCATACCAGCATAACCACCACAAATATCATGTAATTGTTGACATATGAGAGCGTCTTCCTCCAGTAACTGCATTTCCCAGAGCTTCCTGTGATTTCTTGGCTAAGATCCTCTCTGCAGTAACTTTTACACAGATTGTATTTTTTTCTCCTAATAGAAGTTTGCCAGCTGATTTGAAACTATGGACAGTAACCAATCTTCTCCAGTCAGATGCTGTCTCCATACTTAACCTCTTGAAAGTATCCAAATTAATTCAAAACTGCCTGTATAGGATCTGGCAGGGATGGGGTTAACTTTTTCAATAGCAGCCCTTCTGGTGCTGTGTTCTGGATTTGCAGCTAAAACAACATTGATAACACAGCAATGTTTTGGCTGTCACTGAACAGTGCTTGCCCAGCCTCAAGGCTTTCTCTTTCCTACTCTGCTCCCCCAGCAAGTAGGCTAAGGGTGGGCAAGAATAAACCTTCTGGAAGATTTAATTACTTTTGACAGATTACTAGCAAATGGGACCCACCAAAACCCTTTGCAGATTCTCCACTGCCAGCTAGCTCTTTAACCATTTGTAGTTCCTCTGCATGTTACTTGAGCCACCAAGGAGATCTGGGATTAACTATAGGTCAGACTGTACATAAGAGTTTATAAATATTATTGATAGACACTAATAAGTTAATTAAGTCTTAGAGAGTAGTGGGTTTGGCAACAGAGTTAATACTTCTATTGGTTCTAAGAGTGCATATCACCTTTCTATTATAATTTATCTTAGATGTCTTATTAACTCTTTATTAATCATAACAGGAACCTGACTATTGAGTACAGCCAAGCTCCTGCCTGTGATAGAAGACTGAGATGTTCTGCAACAGTCAGTTCAAATCCCAGAGGACAGCCTGTCCCAATGAAGTGCTTTCAGGAGAACCACAGATCTCTATATTCAGTGTTCCCCCTACCTGGAGGCAAGTAGCCCAAAGACTGGTTGGGGTTTTTTTGGTGCCTTGTTCTTTTTTTCCTGTTCCCCCCCCAACAGTTTGTCATTCAGTGAAAACAGATTCATTCAATTAAGTTCTCTAGAGACACTCCTTGGAACTCCAGCGAGTAATAATTAAAAACTAATTTACCTACAGTCCTAGCGTACCTTCAGCATAAAAGACAGTAAGCAAACAACTGAAAAGTACCTTTTCTCTCTAAGATCTCCTGGACTCCTACCTTACATGGAAAATGACACCCATTGCCCATGAGCAAGGAACTTTCAACTAAGCATTACAGAAACCGTTAACTGTTTTATCAAAAATGCTAAACAAGTAATTCATAATTACTTGGACAAATACCACATTAGAACAAGATTTCTGAGGAAATAAATGATTCAATAAAGCCAGGTTCAATAAAATCATAGCGATATCCCTTCATGGCTATACATAACGTCCTTGTCATTAAGAAATGAAAAATTACTGGTAGACAAATCATGCTGTATTGAAGCACTTGAGCCTTTTGCCAAAGAGAAACCTGAAATGAATCTTGGGTGGATTAGTAATGCTTGAATTTTTTAGGACTTAATATTACCATGTTCATTCCTTCTTATATTTGCTGTACAGAAGTATCCATTTGGATTATTCAAAGAGTGTCATGTTCTCAGTTATCACCATCATCATTATACACGACAGTGAACACGTATAACCATAACAAAAATTAACTTTTCTAGAATTCTGACCCTGACAAAAACTCCCTACTTAAGACTTTTTTCATTCAACGAAGAGAGATCCACTCAGTGAAATGCTATTAGTCTAGTAAATCCCTTAAGGGTTCATTCTTTGCTCAGGTATTAAAATAAAATACCAGGTAATATTCCAGTATTGTATAAGCTCAGAGGGAAGAGTTTATTACATCGTTATTTTTCTAAAGGCTGAAAAATAAAAACAAATGCTTTTTTTTGGTTGCTATTAAACACATACATATTTACAAAATACGTGCATCTGGTACACTCCAGATGTATCAGAGAATTTAGCCTGAGATGGAGTCCATTGACTGAGAATCCTTACAAAAATATCATGAAAGTTGGTTTTAACCAACTCTGTGGAGAACATAAGTCCGAAGCATAAAAGAGAGCCTTGAAGACATACGTTCCTCAAACGCAGCTGAAAGCCCACTCCCTTGACAAGCAATGCTTTGGGAGATGTACAGACACACGCTTCCTTGGCCAGTCTTGGGCAACAGGGCATTCGTAGAGACACGACATCAGACTTCTCGACCCTGCTGCCCAGGGAAATTTTTTCCATCTCAGCTTTTACATCAGTGAAGGAAGTTAGAGTGGCGTCAGCATCCTGACACTGAAGAGTGCGCTTCTGGAAGCCACAAGACTTGAAGGAACTTCCCTTCGTCCTCAGTGTGCCAGCCTTTGGCAGAAAGCAACAGCCAGGCAACACACTTATTTCCTTTATACCCCCTGACCATAGGTGCGTCACCTGTGGAAGGCTCTTACAAGCCTTAAGCTTAGTTTTCAGTGGGGCACTAATGGCTCAGGGGGAAACCTCAAGGCTTCAACCAGGATACGCTGTTCCAAAAGGGTAGCTGGACACCCCACTATCAATGTGAGTGTTCAGCTATTTAACAACTTATAAACACGTCTGTGTTTAGCAGCTGAGCTTTTTGATATTTGATAATTTTATCAAGCTACCCTCTGAGCCCAGAAGCAAAGATGATGGAGAATCAGCATTAGTTTTTTGAGGGAAGGTAAAAGGAGAGCAAGATGCATTCTTGTACGTTTGTTATGCATATTTTTGGGAGTCATACAACTTTAGTTTTGCAAAGCAATTTTCTGACTTTCACCAACAAACAAATCTGATCTGAAAAATCTTACATCAGCAGGGTTGGTTTGCAGATGTTATTTGCACCATTTATTTATCAAAAATAACTAGAAAATGTTTTTAAAACATCATTCCAAACTGTACAAATAGGAATGTGACATGGGCTGTCTGTTTTACTTACACTGTTTCACTGCTTCATATTCTGAGCAAACAGAGAGGCTATTTTCCCCAGGGGTTCAGGAGGGCATACTATTTCATTTCTTCAGAAAATTGTTTCTCTGGATTTCAATCTTTTTAGCTAGATATGACAAAATATAATATCAAGAACACTTATGCTTTTTATCAGCTCTATTTTCAAAGCATAAATAATAGATCAGTATACATTTAAGTCAGGTGACCAAGTCTTGTTTCAGAAATCAAATAAGCATTTTGCAATTTTTAAATGATGCAGTACATTTTCACAATAGTATCATTATGCCTTTAAAATGCTTTCAAAAGCCCGATTTATAAGCATGGAGCGATTTTGAAGATATTTCACTGGTGTTAATAATACCTCACTCAGGTGGCATTCAATTTTCTGAATCCTTGGGTTAATGAGGCAAATAAATCAAAATTAAATTGGCCTTGAAAAAAAAATTCAACAAAATTGCATCTATCACATTATACATCCTGAGACTCCTTCAGTACTGTTCACAATGGCTAACAATATTCCAGCTCTCAGAACCATTACACTTACTCATAACGCAATCTGAGATTTTAAAATCGATTAGATCAGACTTCCATGACTAGATTAACATAATGCCTTATTATAATATAGCAGGAGTATTCACAATAAGTTGCACACAGTCTTAGCCAAGTACTTTCTATTAAGTGTCCCTAAATTTCAACTGCCCACCATTTTTTAATAATCTAACAATTCCCATCCAGGAGGATTGTGTCCAGGATTCACCATTGCAAACCAGTACGGTAAGTTTTAAGGTAAGCCTTAAAAAGAAAATACATTCTGCAACCAGGCTGTCATTCACCATCTCTTTAAAAAAGCCCCAGCAACACACAGCTGTAGCCAAATAGCTGAAACAAACAAAAATCCTAGTATAGTAGGAACAGTGGAAAAAATATTACCTTCACTCCTTTCTCTAAAATATGAGAGGAAGGAAATATTTTCCAGATACTATAAGAGGGATTCTACTGTTGGGGAATACCAGTGTTGTCAGTTCTTTAAAAAAAAAAAAATGGTTAATAATATACAATACAGAGAAGAACTAAAGGTGCCTAAGTTGTTACCAGAAGCAATAAATTCAGCATGAGCAAACAACAATCAACAAATACTGACATGCAACGACACAGCAGTTGCCATTGTTTTGCTGTTGTTACTTGTAGCCCAGTAACAAATGCACTTCTCCGCCCATGAAGTCACCTACCTGCACAAGGGCATCCTTTCACAGTAAGGAACTTCCTACAAACATGGAGCCCCAGTTGAAAAACAAACTTCCACACTGAGCTGTTGTAACCACCTTCATCTGCTAAGTCAGCAGCAGAGACTCAAGATTTCCATATACACACTATTTACATTTTTTAAGGGAAAACACTGCACAGAAGTAGGTTGGGTATTTTTTCCAAAATAAGTTAGTACTATCAACATTTAAAATTTAATGAAAGTATGCAAAAAAGCTTGAGGTTTGGGGTTTTTTTTTTTATTTTGAAGTAGTTAAGGGCCCAAGTGCCCTTACGTGACACAGGTTGAAAGCAACAAGAACAGCACAGAAACATGTTTGCACAATTTCCCCAGGCAGCACCTTCCTTGTGGCTTTGCAAAATAGTTTGTATGGCCAAGAGCTTCATTAGGAGTAATTTATGTGATGATCTAATGTGTTTGTTTTGCTTTTCCTCCCAGAGAACAAACGACACAACAGACAGTCAAGAATTTTCTAAATGTTGTTCCATTTTGATGAAACTTTCATTAGAAATGTTTTTAGGTTTATTAGCAATTTATGACTAGTGTGCAAGTACAGCAAGCGAACAACCTCCACAGCTAGGAGTTCAAAAGCGAAAGCTACTCCAGAGAAAGCACTCACCCTTCTGCCCATGGCAGATTTGGGAGACGGGGTCCATTCAGTCCCCATCCCACATCAGCCACTTGGGTCAGCTGCCTCCTGTGCCAGGATCCCGGTACAGCCAAACGTTACTGGGGACCAGGGGTTCAGATTTTTGACAGCTTAAAGAAAACAATTCCAATTGTTTCACCTCAATATAGAACAAAATAAGCATTTTTCCCAGCTCCTGAATTAAAGTTCAGTGCCTAACTCCAGCACACCAACACTGCTCAGCACCCGGCTGCTGAGGAAGCAGATATTTTAGAAAAACAAGAAGTTCTACTTCAAGTTATTCCTTTGAGTTTTGGTCGTGACAGACAGCATTGATAGAAAGTCACCATTCAGTGGTTACTCAATTGCTTGCTCAGAATGACACAGTAATTTTATTCTGATTTTTAGTCCACAGAACAGAAGCCGCAACTGATATCAGTCCTCTTGAGGCTTTATGCTCTTTGGCAAGGAGTATTGATTTGTGGTTTTATAGCACCTACCAGGTAGTGGTTGTGCACTATCATTATCCAAATAATTTATAACAACAGGTGAGGAAGATGACTTGGAAACTAACCTAAATGTATCTTGATCTGCTCAGGAAAAGGATGAAACATTGCTGGAGCAGCTAAAACAGCCTTTTAAATCAATATGTGGTGCAGGTCTGAGATACATTCATATGTTCTGAAAGGCACTTAAAAGCATGTAAACTTGCATTATCATCATGCACGGAACCAACTCTTACAAGTAATATCATGGGAGCAACATGAACACAGTGACACGTCAACTGCTTGCAGGATCAGGCTTTAGCCATAAATCAGAATATGAAACTTAGATTACATTAGAACACAACAAAAAAGCTTAAAGAAACTCCCCCAGAAAAACATATTGTAAAAGAAGCCAATGGCACAAGACTCCTTTCTACAACGGAACTAATGTTAATTTAAAAGCCAAGATTCATTTGAAAACATTCACCTGTAAATCAAAAAGTCCCCAAAGATTAATTTCTGCATTTACACTATTTGCAAAATATATTTAACTTAGAGGCACCCTTTTTTCCTGAAATAATTGCTTACAAGATGAGAACTAAAACACAATCTCAAGTGTAGTAAAGGTAATTGCTGCACTTACTGCTCGTGTCATGTTGATGTATTACTACATATCAAAGGTCACAGTTCTGTACTCATACATTATCAAATTTGAAAGAGCAATATTCGATTCCTACCAACCTTTAAACTGCCCAGAATGTGTGTGAAAATGGATGTTGGGCTAACTTGGGTTTTAAAAAAATGAACCCATGTTTCGGAAGCTGAGGGGTCAATCAAGCCAGACTGACAGGGTTAGGTGTCACTTCTGTGCATCTAATACTCTCTTAGATTATCAATGAGGTGCAGTACACTGATCACAAGCTAAAGCAGCTGTACTAATGAAAATGAAACAGTCTGATAAAATTAGGTAATACAGGCCTGTGACACAGGGCAGTACCTTGTGGATAATAATGCAAGAATAAGGACATAAATCACCATTTAGATACAATAAAACCTGTAATACCCACCCTGAAATGTACGTGTCTATGGAATCGCAGGCCAAAGTCAGCTTTTTCACAACTCCACAGTCCCCTCTGAAGTTGCCACACAATTTTTTTTATACTGAGTCAAGGCAGGTTTTCCATGCCTCTACTTCACTGCGCACGCAAAATTTTGTAGTCGTATGCCAGCCTGACCTTTGAGGGTGGGTAGCTGGCTGTCCATGCCATGAGCCAGGAGTTCTCACAATTGGTTGTAGCACAGATAAATGGGTCTTATCAGAACCTACTCAACCTTGAACAACTTTCTTTTTCTACTTATGCCAGTCCAACTGGGGGGGGGCAGGCGGGGGCTGCACTGAAGAAGCTAGGGCACCCTCATCCTTGTTCTGGTAACATATGAGGTCCTTTAAAAAAAGAAAAAAAAAATCTCTGAAATCCAAGTTGATTGAGTACAGCCAGCACAGAATGAACTACTAAACAGAATTATCACCTTAAAATACCAAATTTCAAAAGGGGAGCACAAGTTTAATTATCATCTCAATTACAAGCAGAAAAGCTAAGACAGACATTTCATGAAGTCTGTTAGACCCTAAGAATTCACACTAATTAATGTCTTTGCCATTGATTTTAATGGAGTTTCAACTGCAGGCAATGCAAGGCCACAGCTAGGACTAAA
The DNA here is from genome assembly GCF_000699105.1 of Pygoscelis adeliae. Taxonomy (NCBI): domain Eukaryota; kingdom Metazoa; phylum Chordata; class Aves; order Sphenisciformes; family Spheniscidae; genus Pygoscelis; species Pygoscelis adeliae. Next base: position 8,786,573 of record NW_008824035.1, on the reverse strand, counting down.
ATTATACTTCTGGTTAAAGATACTATTTATAGTACCTAAACACACATACCCTTTATTAATGCAACAACAAGGCTATTAAAACAATAAGACCCTAAACTATAAATATACAGGATCTCCTGTTTAAATAAAAGCTCAATATACAAAAAATACAAGAGACAAGTACAAACATTCCTTAAGAAATACCAACTTTCACATTTCTTCTAAAACATCATTTAAAATAGTTTTCTTAAAATGAATTTTCTTGGTGTTTTTGTAAAGTGTTTTTCTTTGTGTGCTGAACAAGTCAAAATTAAGTTTTGTCAACTGAGTAGAAGTCCTTGAAGTGATGCAAGGAATTAGAGGGCAGACCATTTCAGGAGAGCTGGAAGGTCTTTGTTGCTTGAGTTTTCTACAAATCCACCATCTCCATTTTCATTTAGGCAGCAAAATGGAGAGAGAAAGAGGGAAAGAATTATTATTTCCATATAAGTTATAAATTTAGAGATGAATTTGAATTTACAAATTGAACACCCAACATTGCCAGATCTCCAGCATCTGCACCCCTTATTTTCTGCTATATCTGATTATTTCAGGATTTTGCTGCATGTATTTCTTTCTGGCAGTTGCAATCTCCCTTTTGCAAATTATTTTTGTCACACAATAAAAGGAGAATACATGATTTCACAGTGGCAAAGGCTTATGAAGCCCTCTTGAAAAACATTAGTAATTGTTTACTGAGAATCGTAGCAGTACAACGCTAGGTATGTACAGAGGCAGTCCTGAAGTAGGTTTGTTCCCACAGTGACTACAGTGAGAAGTAACTATTACTACGACAATCAGTCCGGACCCTCCCTTCTATGCAAAAATTAAGTCATGATCAAATTGATTTTATGCAACCTTGAAAGGGTTATATTATGATTCAGCGCTTTAGATTCTGCACTGTTGCCAAGTTAGATAATCTATCAAGAATCTTAGAAGCGTTTGCTTTAATCTCAAAACCCCATGGTTTGGGAGCAAATTATTGTATAATCAATAGGTTTCATTTTAAAACGCTTCTCCCTGTCCTGCCCATCATACACTTCTCTAGGTCTTATTCTTGCAGAGAAAAGATTGAATGTGACCTGACAGGACCCCAGAGAAGTTCACAAATCAAAAGCAATGGTGAAGAGAAGTCAAATTCTTTGACACTCACCATCTTAAGGGACAACTCTTATTTATTTTTTTAAAATGCTGGAGGACAGCAGTTCTTATTGTTAAACACTATTATAACTTAGTCTATTTGTTGTGTAAACAAACCCCTAGTAAAGACCGCATGCTAAGAAATTCCCACGTATTCAGGATGCCATCCTTTTTCCTCCTTCCTTCAGAGCATGAAGTACACTTAATTTCAGACTACCAGATACAATCTCAAGTATGGCACACTTCTAATGGAAGTTTACAGTTTGTCCTCTGACAGAAACTTTGTGTGTTACTACGCACTAAGACCTGGAACCCAACAGCTCTATGCCAATCAGCCCCATAGGAACATTAGCATTAGAAGAGCTGGTTGTAATTTCTCACCTTCATCACCCTCCACAAACTTGAGACCTGTGAGCTCCGCCTAAAGACCACACGCTGGAAGAGAGGAGCACTGCCACAGATCAGTAATTAACAGTTTCGCAAACACTTTCCTTGCAGTGAATCAAAAGTTTCTGACAACAGCCAAAAATCTCTTCCATGAACTATCACACAGGTCCCGTCATTTAATACATTCTTAAGCGAAAACAGGAAAGGCACACACCATTAGAAAGAACCCATTGGTCACAGAGTAAGCTATTGCCCTCTCATTCTCAAACTCCATTTTAAACCTAATGCCTCCTGCAAGGCTATTTGTCCGAACCATTAGGAACTTTCAAACTTCCAGTCTGAGTTTATTCATGGAAAACTTACTTTCCTCCTAGTGTTTATGCACTTGATGTATTTGTAGCCTTTTTTTAAAAAAAATTAGTTTGTATTAGGGATGTGTCTTCTGTATAATCTCCTATACACTACAAACACATATGTGAAACTTCAGAGGCTGAAGTCCAGAAAGCTGGACAGGTTTGCAGTTACCAATTCAAGAAAGTAATTGAAACATGAGATGCTGAGATCTGAGGCACTAACTTTTAACCATGTCACTGGACAGGAAAGAACATCTTAGAGATATTAGGCAAAAAAAAACAATTTGCAAGACATGGAAGGAAATGAGGGCCTAAAGATTTTCGCTTGAGAACACTCAGTGAACTGGTCAAATGACTATTTGCCAACAAAGATGCAAAATGAATCTTCAAGGCTGTTGTTCTAGTGAAACATTCAGAGAGAGGCCATTCCTTACCCCATGGACAGTCTTCCTCATTGTGGAAGACCTAACAAAACTTCACTCCAGAAGCAGCTTATTTAGAAGAACTTCCTTTACATCCAGTACTCTTGCACTGAATATGTTCAGACTTTATGAAGATTAAGACTTCTGAAGTTTTTAATAGCAGACTTCACTATTGAATAATGAACAGTTTCCTCTAGCCTACTCACTTGTCCATCACCACAGATCCACAAGTGCACAAATATTGCTAAGTTCAGAACCATGCACCAGAGAAGTGTTTCTCCTAGCCTTTGAAGGTTAATAAGGTTATAAAAATTAATTACTGCTACAGTTTCACTTATCCTAGAAGTAGAAAAGAATTTCTAATTTTTTATGTTTAAATAAAAAGGATAAAAGCAACTTTGCTACCGTCATCTCTAGTAATAGCTATAGAGTCTTATTCTACCAAGTTATTGTCATCCACTTATTCTGGAATTCTAAAAAGCAAACAAGTTTCTCCGATGTGATTCATTGTCAATTGCATCCTTATTATTTCTGACATAAGAACATGATATTAACCTGAGGTATGTACTGCCACGTAAGTAATAGCCAAACCCTGCTACATTTTCTGAAAAATCTTTTCAAGCTCTTAGCTTCTTTATCACTTAAGACCTTGTTCTGACAGACAAAACCAGTCTTCTTTCCGCCCCCCCCCCAATCTGTTTCACTCTGTCATTCTTTTCTTTAAACCCTTCCATTGGCTTCTACTCATGCACCACATGGGGTTCAACCTTCTGGTTCTTGACCAAGGCAACCATACGCACCCCTAGTTATATGCTTTTGATAACCTCTAGACCAGTCCATAGGTTGTCAGCTTCCGCATCATCTTCATTTGCCTTTCCTTGTGAGCTTCTGCTTTTCCTACATGTAGGCTGAACAGCTTTCTTGAGACAAACCATCTTCATACCAAGATTCCATGACATGATCTATTTCTGTCACAATGTCCAAGGGTAATCAGTTGTGTTCTCCTTTAGAATAAGTATTAGAATTTGAAGTAGCATTCCCTCATTTCCCTGTTCTGCAGGCTTCTTTGTCAAATTTAAGTTTTACTGACTCATTTCAATATATTTTTAACTAGAACACTCATTTGTCTTTTGTGGCAGATTTTACATAGCCCAGATGATTCCTCCCTAATATGTAAACTACGTTTGAATAAAAGGAGATCTCTGCCATTACTCACAATATTTCAGAAGCAATAAAAACACAGCACCAACAAGCTTGCCGAGTATTACTTTACCACCCCACTCAATTTTGCTTTTCATCCAGGCCACACAAAGAAAGGGGGCTTGTGTAACATCTCTCAGAAGTGAGATTTTCACAGGACCAGACTTTTAAGTACTTTTGAAAAAATTAAGGTTCAAGTACATACTAGGAAGTCAGAAGACAATAAAACACTGAACTATAGCATTTGTTATATTTTCTTCGCCCTACTTTCTTCCATCTTCTCATCTTTTGAGATTCAGTCTGCAACTGGACTAAATATCACTGACAATTGCTGAACCTTTTTGCTCTACATACTCCTACTTCCAAGTTTTTGGGGGTTACAAAAACATGACTAACTGTGGCTACTGCTGTTCACTGACAGGTATTTTTGGATTTTGATCCAATTCCTGTTGGACAGGCATCTTTTACTATTGCCACACTTGCAGTAGACAGAAGCCAAGAAGCAACTGCTGCAGAAAAAGAATCCTCTTCTCACATTCGTATCAGGACTGGGTCACACATACTTGGCAGAAGTAACATGTGAATGCTTACTGTAAATTGAGGAGAGCCCAGAGTCTATTACTATCATATGTATCTCCCTGAGCCTGAATTCACTTACAGATTAATTAACCCTCTACCCTCATTTACTATAGCTGCTTTAAAACCCTGAAAAATTAGAAAGTTTAAAATAGATCTTTCTCTACCAAAATACCAGGACATCCTTAACATCTTTTTCAAGCCTTCTGAAACAATTAATGGGAACGACTGCTTGGACACTTTTTTTAGCATGAAAGTCTTTCAGGAAAACTCTATCATGTGCTTAAAACTCACTTATTCTTCCCCTCCTCAAAAATTCTAGGTAGTCTTAGGTCTCATAAAGCTAGGTTTTCACGTTTTAACAAGTATTTGTTTTCACATCAGGTTGACTGTCTCTACTTGATCTCTCAAGTGACATATTAAACAAAGTATCAATTGTTCCTATGGCAAGTTGCTAATGTCACATTTAAGAATGTTGGGAGAAATAATGCTTCCCATCCCCCCACCCCATACCAGATACCAAGTCTCCTTTTCCAAGAAAATTCAGATTCCCAACAACGTAAGAAGCATCAGTTTCCTTGACAAAAGCAGGACATCCGAAAATAGACATCTTCCAGCCTAATGAAAAAATTTTAATATATAGCTCCAATATCAACAGATTCTTTTCTCAGCCAATTCAATGGATATTATATGCATTACAGCTCAGTGGTTGCTTGTCACAGGAAGGACCTAAAATTACTCTACAAAAAGCCTGACGCTTAAGATACAAGTTTTAAAAAGGAAATAATACCTGGGCCTAGAGTAATCTTAACTTCTGAAGTGACAGTAATTTGTGCACTCATATCCCGTATGAGGGATCATAATGTCAAATTTTACATTATAAGCTCTAAAAACAAGTAAGTACATCCAACAACTTACCGTGCTGAATTACTGAAGTATTCTATGATTTTTAATTGTTTTTCTCCAAAGAAATCAGCTCTTAAACAGATAAATTAGTGAGGTACAAAATGCAAAGATTAACATCTGAAAGTCTTATAAAATGAGTAAGCTTTGTCACCTTTCAGGCAAAATTATTTCTATTTTAAAGAAGTTCTGGAATATAAGATACACTCTTAAAATATTAAAGAATGCATTCCCCTATCACTTTGTACCCTGTACTTTTCTCATACTGTAAGACATGTTTGGAAAAGAGACTGTTTTCTTTATATTCCCAACTAAGACAGTCACGCACACGATGGTTACCTGTTTTTTACTAATTGTTTGTATAAATATAGCCAAACACCTAACAAGTACTCCTTTAATCACATGCCTACATTCTGTCTATTAAGTCTACTAATTAAAGTATGAATTGCAATTTAGTTAGTGAACCAGAAAAAAATTTCCTCATTTATCTAAATACAGACCAAACTTGATTCTGACTGATGTAACAGTTGAGCTTCTAAACTAACCCCAAAAAATCAGAAAATAAAGCATATATTTGGAAAAGAAAATTAATCATTGTTGTTCACATAATAATGATGTCTCATATAAAGACATGGATACTAAGGTCATGTTTAGAAACATGTTTTTCTTGTAGAGGGCTTTTGAGCTAGTAAGATTTAGCTTTTTGCTGCCTTTACACTGTAAAACCAGTTCACTTTGGGACCAAGACAATGGTTAAAAAAAATGGTTTTGAAGTTTCTCCTTCGCTCCATGTAGTGGGGTACACAGAGAACATCACACATGATAAAACTTTTATCAGAACTACTACTAAATCAACAAAGTTACACGTGGTCAGCATTTATTTCTAAAAAAAATCTGATTAATTTAGGTACCTCACTTCCAGGCACCAGAAAAATTCTAGTCCAGGTTCCCAACTGTTAAATTTCCTGTTAAATATACAACAAGTGTCCTTAGCTGAAAAGCTATACAATAAAATAAAAAAAAACCACAACAGTTTCAGTAATCCAGCAGCAAATATTCATTGTAATTTTAACAATAAATAGTATCAACAGATTTTAGGCACAGTTAGGAAAGTGTTTTGGCAAATGCACATGCACTTCCCCTATTGATCAGGGATCTATTTCTATTCTATCAAAGCCACTTCAGCTACATATAGACATGCTTCTTTTAAGGTGTCATATTCCTTCTGAACTTCTACAAAGTAACTGCAGAATAGCTGCATACAGCAGAACAGAAATTCTCTTCAGTTTTAGGAATCACAAAGCAAGTATTGCTGCTAGATGTCTTTATTTTCCTTTAACAAAATACACAAAGGCACAAAATTCACTTATATCTTGACATTATTGTACAGATATAAATAGTGCTTTGTATTCAAGTACAATCAAGTGCAGAGACTTTCTACATTTTATGTAAACACAAAACAGTTTTGTATGTACGTGCCTCTGGTTCATCTGCAATGCAAATACCAAAGGAGATGCCATTTATCTGAGTGTCATTTAACTGAAATCTGTCAAAAAGTTAAACAATGAATAACATTAACACCACTGTAATGACACTTCCATACACTTAAGTCAAATGTCAGATGACACTTTAGCTTGTAAACATCTGTGTATTTAAAATGTACTCAATTCATTTTAACAGGGAAGCATTAAAAAGTATCTTAAGTTCACTAGACCAAACTTACTAGGTCAGTTGCTGCCAGTAATTGCTCTTTATGTGTGACAGCTAAAGACACGTCAAATTATAGGTCACCCTTAGCAAAGCTTATACTTTTAAGTTTTTAAATATGCAAACTGAACGATGGCTACAACTGTTAGACTTCAACCAACTATACATTCTGTGTGTTAACTTATTTAAAGACACATGTTTAATTTACAATACCCACTTTTACACATAGCTTTGACATACTGTGGCAGTTGAGGCAGTTTAAGCTCAAGCGAGACTTTGAAGTTGTACCATTAAAAAAGCTCACCTGAATAGTAACAACAGGCATGAACAAAGCTAAAAACTAGCTACAGAAGGCACTTGAAGTACTTTATTCTACTTTCATTAAAGATTCTTCACTCTGTTCAGCTGAAATAGACTCTGAAATAGAGTCTTCAGTTGTTGAAGTGTTTTCTGCTTCTTCTTTTTCAACTTCTTCAGCTAGCTTATCATTTAGCTGCTCAGGACTTGGTGCTTTATCATCTATCTCATTTGTCTCAACGATCTGGGCTGTGTCTTCATCAGATCCTGTGAAAAGAAAAATGATGAAATAACCATTTCCAGAAGTGAAGAGGTAGCTAATATTCTTAAAAAGCAAACGAAACAACATTTTGCAATCATGCACAGGTTTTGACTAGCCATTGCATTAAGTTCTCAACTGCTAAAAACTATTTTATTTTTCTAACAAGAGGGTCACAGGTAAAACCTGGAAAATTTAAGAAAAAAGAAAATACTATGGAAGACAGTTCAGATCCCACTATGAAAATATGATGTATTATTTGCATATGTTCACCCTCAACAGAATCTTTCTAAGCTTGTTCATTAATGTGAGAGTGTCAGAAATAAGACATGACAGTAATTCAGTGCTTTGTGCTTGGTAACAGAAGTTTTGCCAGCTGTACAGCTTTTTCTGTAAGAGTTCAATCTGTACACAGAACCTGAACATTCTATTTGGTGGAAACTACTTTAAGCATAAGGAGTCAGATAACCAGGGAAAAAAAAAATTAGAATAATCTACTTAACATCTCAAAACAGCCAATGAAATTTACTGTGTATATATCTCAACCTTCCCACAGGAAGTGTAGGAAGGATACACAGGAGTATCTTTACTCTCAATCTGGGATGTGAGTTTCTTTGATAATAGGCATATTTTGAAGATCAAAAATATTTATCATAAGTACTACCTTTAAAGAAGTAAATTCTAGCTTCCCAACAGGATTTTAGTAGCTTATGAGAAATAAGAGTCACATTTTGAAGTAAGCACAAGCACTGAAAAACTGGACACTAAGTGTTGCACTAAATGACACAAAGGTACTGTAGAACGACACTATTGATGGCAGTTTATTTACTGACTAGTATTAATCAATACTATACAGCATTAATGCATACTGTTAAGGCCAACAGTTTGCAAAACTAATGCAAAGTTACAGCTCAAAAGTGTTAACCTTATCAAACATTTGTAATTTCATATTTATCAAAACATGTTGGGTGTCTGAAAGTAAGTGGACTGCTTCAGGCTGATATTCACAGAATTCAAGCAGGGCTGAAAGTTTTAGAACCGCTGCTCTGGCTTCTCGGGTCATGACTGACACATCCGTGTTCAGCAGACCTGGTACAACTGCCGTCTGTCACCAAGAACTCGAGACTCCTCTTCCCACACATAGCTCCATCTAGCTAGTTCCAGGCTCCACTTCAGACTGCTCAGTGCAGCCCAGCTTCCCCATTTCTTCTCTGACTTGATCTTCCATCTTAGCAAGTTTGCAGCCGACTTACCTCCTGATTCAGCTTCCTTCCCTGCTTTCTCAATCACAGGCTGCTCAACACCTGCCCTGGCTTTTTGTTCCAAAATTTCTCTGGAGCCATCTGTCAGATGGTCAATCCTCCTATTTCTGCCCAAGCAAATTAATGTTCCCAGTGTCCTTCCAGACTATCCCACTCTCCCTTCCTGCTCTTCAATTTCCATCTTGATCCCATCCCAGCCTGCGCTCAGTCTTTATCTCCCAACTGTCAGTTTGCTTTCTGTCTCATCTCTGCGTTTTTCCTTCAGCCTCAAATTCTATTAATGTTTGTGCCTTTTCCTGCTACAATCCCTCCACACTTGAGTTACATTCCTTCTTTATTGCTGCTGTTCAGGCAAGAGTCAAAGAAAGTATAGGCTGTGAGGAAGAGACAACTCCATGCCCTCTTAACTCATTTGTAGCACAGCACAACCATTTCTTATTTACAGAGTTTCAGTCCTGCAGTCCTCAACTGAAGGATGCTTAGCACTCTGCAGAAGTGACTCATTCTTAGTCTGATCAAGGTAAAGAGACACTTCATCCAGTCAGATCAGGAGGATGCCGAGCATCTACAATGTGTTTGAGGACAGCCCCAGGGACAATCAGCCACTAGTAGAAGCAAGCAGAAGCTTCTAATGAAAAGGAGAAAACCTGCATGTTCTAACTACCTACATTCAAAGAAACAGGAGAAGGACGCTGCTTTCATTTTTATATTCTACTAAGAGGTATGGAGACGCTGCTTCTCTAAGAAAAAACTGTCAGGTATTATATGACTTTTCCCTTCACCTTGTTCTTGATTAAACTTAGTGAAACTCTTTAAACTCTCCAGAATATACAGTTAAAACAAACAAACTTATATGGAAGATTTTGGTCTCATAATTAAGTCTGACAAAGTTATAAGGAACTAAAGAATGTGTCCTTTAAATGAGCATTCAGGGTAGTCGTAGTAAGTGGTGCTACTAACTCCAACTATAAACATGACCAACCTACATTAAACATACACAGTGATTCCATTTTAAATACACCGATTAATGGAAAGGTTGCCTAAAGTCAACTTGATCTCAATATTGCATGATTTAACTTATTGTAAGAGCAGTAGCTAATGAGAAAGCTCTGACCATAAACTTAAGAGGATGACAGAAGAAAATTAGTGTCCTTGATGATTAATACTTAATCCATGATTTAACTGAAGAATGTAGCTACACACACATGATCTCACGAGCAAACAGCCCTGTGCTGGCCTGAGGCAAATTTAAGAGCTGTATCAATGCAACTTTAAAAAGCCTGCTCCTGGCTACAGCAGTTTTCCTCCCCCCACCCCCAAGACTCCTGCTTAATGCTTTGTACTTAGAAACCATATATACTTCACATTGTAAGTAGTCAGCTACCCCTCTTCTTGTTGCAGAGAATATTTCCCTGCGTAACCAGTGAAATCACATCTTTTACTTAATTTAATAGTGATGCAGTATTGTATGTCTGTTGTGCAGGAATTCACAAAAGATGGTATAAAATAATTGCACTAAAATATAGCAAAATAATACTTTATTTGTACTTTCAAGACCTTTGGAACAAGTTTTCTTCACTACTGCAGGACAGACTTAGGACAGACTTTCAAACATACTTCAGACACATGGCACTGTGTAAGGAACGTGCTTCACAGTAGTCTGTGTTCATGGCTTTGATATCACAGAAAGCTATTGTGAAGCCTTTGAAAAGCAGCCCGATAATAGCATAGCATTTGATTCCCTGTACCCTTTAGGTCCTACCAAAAAGGCAAGCTATGTTGTTCAGCAAAACTGAACTGTGGTAGACTGGAAACTTAATACATTTTTAAACCAAAAGAACTTGTTTACAAGTCATTAAACTCAAGGTGAGTTAACCCATGTCTGCTTGAGAAATCACTGAATTCTAGCCATATTAGCTGGACTAAGGAAAGAGCACAGCAGGCAGAAACTCGCATCTTTGAAAAAAACCAATGGCTTACAAGAAATACAGCGGGCTCATGCCATCCTATGAAAGTGGAGCATATTTACTGAAAAGGCAAGCAAATCTTTGAAACAGAAAATGCCTCCAGTCCATTTATTTAAAAAAAAAAAACTACACCAAAGAAACCATACCACACTAAACTCGGACCATTCTGACCAGAACAAATACTCAAGCTTATTTTAGTCCTTTGTCCTCAACTGGTTTTATTCCTAGATAGATTCTGCTCCATCTATAACACTTGCCCAAAGCCAAGCTCTACTTTTGGTAGAGCTCATAAATAAGCACACACTTGAAGCAGCATTATTGCTGGAGGACAACATTAATGTGAACCCTTCTGTTGAATAACAAACCAAGTTTCTGCATCTGCCTTTTAAATGGAAGTTCTTTCAAACATACTAGCAGTTGCTGTGTTCTAAAAATCCTTTTAAAAGTGACAGAGCATTAAATCATCATAAAATATTTCATCAAGATGGTCAAGGAATTCCATAAAAATCTGGAGACAACACAGGAAGTTATCTCCATAAAGTGCTGACCACCGTGGTGAAATCTGAACTTCAAAGGCATCTAGGGAAGACCTCTGAACATCAGCACCAGATATTCACCACAAAAACACCAAAGCAGTCAAATTTTGTTTCAACCTTCAAAACATTGCTAAATGCTAAACCTGAATCAAGAATGCAGCGTAACAGTACCAAATATAGGCAAGGCAAAATTAATCAAGAGGTTCCTGTTGGCTTTTTCAATATGATCCAAACAGTAATACTTTTAAGAGAAGTACATAAGAGAACTGACTAGCCTTTGATGAAAAAAAATTCAAGATCGAGCCATTTAAGAAAAAGGTAAGAAAAGAACTGAAGTATATTGCTTCATTCCGGTACTAAAATTTGCCAAGTTACTCTGCTGAACAGGGAAGTATGACGTTTGTGCCAGTAATCTGCACCAGATTGACAGCTGATGACTCCATATTTCCAGAGGATTAAAAAATCCAAGGTTCAGTGCCAACAGCACTCCCTATAACTATTCTTCAGATCTCTTATCCACAGGAGTTGCATGTAACATGCTTGTCACCGCATGAGCACACAACTGAAAAAAGATTCAGCTTCATGCTCTACTCATCAGTAAAAGCAGCTGACTGGTAAAAAAAATATTTGTAGCACTTCTGTATCACATTAGCTTGCAGTTTCTTCGAGCTATACAGCTATGGTTTAAATGACTTACAGATACGAGTTGGATCTCCCTATGTTGTCAACATTGTGGTGAAGTTGGTTTCCTGATGTTAATGTTTGTCTACATCTGTTAAGTGAAGATATTCTCTATTCTTGCTATGACAGCAGCTATATTACTGTTGTGAACAAAAGCCTTCCCCAGAGCTATACCTCAATGATAGTTTCATACATTAAACTTACAATCAAGGAATACGTTCATTTATTAATAACTGCCTGTAAGCAGTTAATGTTTCAAATTAGGGTTCTGATGGAAAAAGTGATTTACTGAAAATCGTATTTTCTCATTCGTAAGAGATTACTTTGTGGCAAGTTGCAGGCAGTTAATGCACAGTGACAAACTGATAGGGTAGCACTGATATCTTCTATATCAACAGATATTAGTTATGTAAAATATTAACACACTATTTCTGGTGGCTTACTAATTATCAAAACAGAATGGTTTATATCATCTTGGAGATGAAATATTCACAAAAGATTAGATATTTAAGCTAGATAAACCCAAAAGTCAGTATACCCGTTACTTATTTCTTATGCCTCTTCTGAAAAATTTCACCATACACTTCCTAGCAGGAAAAGAGAACCAGGGGACGAACCCCACAGTGGTTTCTTTTGTCGTCGTTTTTAAAGCAGCACGTTAATACAAGACCACACCAACAAAAAACAAGTAATTTTCAGTGTTAAACGTAAATTGGTAAAATCACATTTACTGCAATAAAACCATCCTATTTTTATCCTGAAATACTTGAAAAAATTCTGCTTTCAAAAAAAGCAAAAGTTATTTTGCAGAATTTTTGCTCCTACATCTCAAGTGCCTAATGAAAATCTCACACTAATTCTTAAGGTTTTACTTAAGAATTTACTTAAGCTGCTGACTCAGCACCTCAGACCCATTAAAGGCATAGTTTGATAAACATTTCCTTCAATGATACCACCAGCTTAATTAGCACGCCCCTCTCCCAAAACCTCTAAGAACCTGCAGTTATGGATAATACTTAGAAGCCCTCGAGGCACACACTTCCAAGAGCTGAATATCTGTCTTTAAGGGCTTCCCCATTTGATTCACACAGAGGAAAATAAGCAGAGTTTTGAAGACCCCAGTAACAAATTATATCTTTTCCATAAGAATCTTCTAACTTTAAAAGTAGCCAAGAAGCTACTAACCTACCCTCCGCTCACTGAAAAGATGATTAGATCATTTGAGGGCAAAGACAACATTTGCATCATCTTAGCTTCATGCACCTGATTTCAGTCTTACTTTCATGCTAGTAGTAGTACTTTTAATGAAGTAAGAGTACACTATGGCACAGGAAAAGAAACCAACCAAGTTTTCCCTATATGCACCCACATCACACCACACCTAGAGATGGCTACAGTTTGATATGACTTCCCTACCAGTCTCATGCAGCCTTCTCATGGCAGAAAGTGAAGGCCAATGCCATTCTGTACTCTGTTAAAGATAATCAAACAGAAACATTCTTTCTGTTACGCTCTGACAGTTTCCCACGGTTGGTGTGTTTCTAGCCTGAATCTTGGGGCTCTACGCTATTCGATAGCTTCCCCCCATGATCCCTGTTTAATGTAAAATCCCATCAAGTACTCAATAGCACATCTAACTGGAGATTCTCTGGTTTGAAATTATAATTTCTGGAGTCTGTTAAAACACTGCATCTTCCTGATGGCTGTACACCAGATGCCTACTGTATCTGCAGACTATAAAACGTCTCAAAAGGAACTATGTTAAATTAAAATTGACAATTTGTCTTTGAACTCCCTGATTTTAAACAAGGCAGTTTTACTAGATTTTCCTGCCCTGAGGAAAACAGCAGAAGGAACAAAGGCAGAAATTCCAAC
>NW_008824035.1:8762058-8772950 GCF_000699105.1 Pygoscelis adeliae | reverse complement strand
AACCACTTCGGGACATATTTCCTTCTTAACTATTTCTGTAATTTACCGTGCTATTTTCTATCTGTTTATCAGTAACATTAGAGTGAAAAATTTTGTTATGCCATCATTTGCATGAGACACATTGCCTAATATGAAGAAATTTTAGGGTACAGGACAGACGAAAATAGTATCAACAAGCTAACTAGAAGCAGGGACAAGAAGAATTGAAAAAAAAAAAAATACAAACTGCACCCACTACGAAGTTAGAATAGACTATTTCAGTTGGAAGGGACCAACAATGATCTAGTCCAACTGCCTGACCAATTCAGGGCTGACCAAAAGTTAAAGCATGTTAAGGGCATTGTCCAAATGCCTCTTAAACACTGACAGGCTTGGGGCATCGATGACCTCTCTAGGAAGCCTGTTCCAGTGTTTGAGTTCTTCAGTTCTTATTCTTATAAAAAAAACTCATCTAGACAGAGAGCTAGATGACGGGGGAGGGGATTTCATTAGACATTGAAAAAAGAGCAGACTTCGAGATTACCACATACCTTCTGTCCGTTGAGTCTCCTGGGGCTTTCTCTCTCTAGGTTCTAGAGGCTCAGTTTCAGATCGCAATTCTGTGGATTGCTTTTTTTCAAAACTGAAGTCTGGAAGTCGTGGAGCCTGAGGTCTAGTTTTTCTTGCAGGATTCAGGAAAAAGCAGTAGGCACACCTAAATGCTATACAAAAGCACACACAATAAGTAGCCTCACTAATTAATTTTACATTTCACCTTTATTCTACACTATATTCTGCTTGCCCAAAATACTAAAAACAGAGAATTAAATAAGTGACTATGAGTACCTGAGAGTACCTCCACCAAATTTACACAAGCTGTTCCATATAGCTCCATTTTTAACTTCAGCATACATTTGCTTCTTAAAAACCTGTTTGCTTTCAGCTCTGCTGCACTTATGAGTAGTGCCCACCACTGTGAAAGATTTGACCACAATGAACAAAATAATGCAGTTCAGTACCACAAGACATTGCCACATGGTGTTCTTCTATTCTTTCCTACAAAAGAATTAACCTGGCAGATTTTTTTTTTTCCCCTTAAGATGAGGAAGGGTTCCTCATCCTTTGAGTAAGGGGATGCTATGGCTTCTGCAAGGTATGTCTCACTCTGCTTTTTGAGGAGCATTCTGCTCCAGTGGTGCTTAATTAAGGCAGTTTTGTTCTGGATACCACTTAATAGTTACATGCGTATATCACCCCCCAAGACAAGGGGGGGAAGTGGCAATTTCTTGCACAGTTGAACTGTGAACTCATTTGAGCCAAGATGACATATAGACTACGTATCTTTGGTTCCATAGGAAACATTCATCTTATTCTTACAATGCTATAGATTTACTCATAAAATTAAGCAAAACAAAATGAAATAGATGATTTACCTAAGATTCCCTTATTTCTTAACCATCAGGCTTACTCTTGTGGTAAAAACGAGGCAAAATAAAACATCTGTGTTCAATAAAGAGCTGTGTCTGTCTTAAGTTATTGTCAGCCATAAATTCACATATAGCCCCCTAGGGCTTGTTCCCACTCCTTTTCCAATACCTCCCCAAGATCTTCTTGCCAAAGCAAAATTTTCTTTAAGTTCTGGTAAAAGAGGTACACTTTAATGTCAGATATTTTCTCAATATAAAATCCTTCTGAGAACCATTCATAGCCAGTAGCAATTCTCAGGGATGTATTGGAGGAGGCTTATTTCTACTGAATAGTTTTCTACATATAAAATCCTCGGCCTGAAGGTTGCAATAAAGTACTTCTGTAAGTCTTGACGTGAATCTTAAGATACAGAGTAATAGGTTACCATAAAACTGTTCCCGTATGAAGTGGCATTTCACAGTGTCAGTTAAGTACTTAACTGCAACCAAAATGAAGTATGATGCATGTTAGTTATGAAACATAAGTCAACTACTAGAGTCTACCACAGATTAGCTCTTACCTATGTATTCAAACTCCTCCTTCAAAGCCATACCATTGTGAGAAGAACATTGCTGACATATAAGGGCATACCTAGAAAACATGAATAATATATAATTACATATCTTTAAGTAATAACACACTGAAGTGAGATGCATTTTACCTTAGATATTGACTAATAGCTTAGATATTTACTCTTAAAAGGTAATTTCCACAGTGAAATTATTATCCTTTAAAGCAAGCTAAATCTGTATATTAAATAATAGTTTTTAAAGTTGGTTTTAAAACAGTGAAATATTCTTAGCTACAATTTAAACCTCATGGTTCAACGTATTTTTAATATCACCATTGTCAGAAAATAACATCCAAATTAAGTTTATGTTTCATTAGAACACAGTCAATATGAAAAGTGACCATGGTTAACATGGAAGTTCCGATATGTTTGGACAGTTCTGAAGGCAAAGCATTTATAATGGTAAGAAAGCTGAAGTGCTAAGATAATTTTTTTTTTTAGTTCAAAACATAATTTATTCACCGACTTGACCATAGCTTTTTCTCTTTGTATCACATGGCTAATACCACCCAAAGGGGAGGTTAATTTTGCCAAAATGTTACCATTTTTGTACAAAGAGATTTCAGGTGAAGCACTGAGAAAGGGCCATTTCATTACAAAAACTTCAGACAAATCAATTTGCAATTCTTTTAACCTTGACGCATCTGGCTTTAAAAAAAAAGGTTAAGAAGCTTCCTATCTCTTAAGTGTTTAGGTATTTCCTTTAGCAACATTTTACCTGTTCTGAGGACCATCGCCAACCAAGTATTCAATAACTCTATCCACAACTCCTCTTTCTCGAGGAAGAATAGGTCTTGCTAAAGGAGGGCCTGGAGGATGAAGACCTAGGAAGACACGAACTATGTCAAAATTATTTTCAACTATATTATTATATATAATCTGATATTTCACTGTGCATGCTAATGTAATAAAATAATTGCACCTACTTAATACACATGGCCACATTTCTTAGTCCACTAGGAAAGCTGTAAGGTTTTTAAACCCACAATAGTTGAAAGTTCCTCTTCTGCTTCTTTAGCTTATAATCTTATTAAATCACTCTACTTTTACACCTTGGAGATGTAATTAAATTTGTAATTTCTAAAGAACTTAAGGCATCAATGGTATTCAATGATTACTCACAAACAGAGGTTTTTTAAGCAAAGAAAAACTCCTTATTTGAGTTTTTTTCATATACTCTCAACTCTGCGTATTCAACACTTCAAGTTTACACCAATAAATCTGGCAAAATCAATTACAACAGTAGAAGAACTAAAGATGTTACCAAAGAAGCACCCACTGGTTTCTGTGTAACTACTATATACCACATGAACATGCCCTCACTGTGCATTCAGTCCACACATTAAACCTGTCGAGCCATTTGCTATTTTGGTAATCTCATGTTTAATGGAAAGTTGGATACTTTCAGATTTATGCTTAGTCAAAGAAGCCAGAAGGCCACTATTAAGACATCATTTTTCATATCCCATGCATTTAACAAACTACTATCAAAATAAAACTCCATTAAGAACAGGTAACAGCAATAGTTGGTACCGCCTTCTTCACCTCTGTTTACATATGGCAGCAGAAGTAGACCAGTGCACAAACTTGTCTTTCCACAAAGTTTTAAAACATCTGGTCTATTGTACAAGACCACTGCAAGCTGCCAATTTCCATTTATGTAGCTTTGATTTCTTATATCTACCTTCCTTTCCAGCCTTAAAACAGAAGATGCTACGCATAATGAGCAAAACATGATTTAGTAAGACACTATCTCTGAATCATTCAGATGTGACTATTCAAATAATTGAGTATCTGAAACTTCTTCCCAAGGCCACCCGCCTGGCTAAGAGACATTTTACACAAGCACGGGAGGTATTAAGTTACAGTACTTTCAACAAACAGACACCAGACAGATAGTCTTGAATGCAAGATAATTAAGTGAGCACTTGGCAGGGGGGTGGGGGAAGACTTAAAACATATTTCCATAAGACGTTTATGAATTACATTCAAAGGCCACAAAAAAGGATGTTTGAGTAGGACAATGAACCAGTCCCTTCAGAACTCTGAAACTGTGACAAAATGGTCAGCTTCAAGCCACCTGAAGACAAAATTATGAAACCTGACAGGTGAGACTCAGTTTAACCCAATGACAAAATTACTTCTAATAATGCAAAAGTCCTATTCAAGCTCAAGATAGTTAAGAAGGTTAGACAGAAAAAAATTCAACTAATATTAGCAGGTTCCACACTGAGATAAGCATATGGTAATCTGAAGCCATGCAAGAACTAAGTATATTTAATTCATAGAAGTAAAATTCTCAAGGCGCAGAGTCACCAGCGTTTTCTCAGGGAAGAGGTTCTGGCTTGTAGCTATTCTAGTTATATCCAGTAAAAACATATACAAAAGGCATGGCTTAAAAGAAAGGCTTTTAGTGACCACAGATTCAGCCTACAATTCTCTTTTCAATTTGCTCTATGCTTCCAGTATTTTTCTTGGGAAGGTATGTTTCACAGAATCCCCCATAATGCCCAATAAACAAAGAGAAAGCTAAAGGGTGAAAAAAAAAACCTAAATCCACTGTCTGAAGATGCAAAAAGGATTTTAAAAAAAGCCAAATAAAGGACTACCAAGAGAGTAGAGTTTGTTAGCAAGTTGAATTAATTCAGAAGGACATTTAATTGAAAGATACCATGGAAAAAACAGTGGCTTCTTAGAAGATAGATTTAGCTTACTTGTAGCGCCTTAGCTGGGGACAGCACCAGGACATGCACAGTCATCGCTTCCGATGCAACTGATACTTTCATAAACACACGCACAGAAGTAACAGGTACCTCTTAAGTAGAGTATACACAGGCAAAGACAACACAGCAAGTCTTACTATTTGATAAGCTGATCCAAGATGGGCTTTAAGTTTAAAAACAGCATTAAATGTAAGTGCCAGCAATTACCAGCTCAAGCCTTCTACCTTTTAACCTCCACAGACTGGAGCAACTAAGGAAAAAGAGTAACTTATGGCAGAATGTGCTACATTGTGGTAAACCTCAAGCTGAATGGCACTACAGCTAACCTCCATCCTCCATGGCAAATGTCAGAAACATTGTACGAATCAAACATTTTCAGCAGTGCCCTCTGGAAGTGCTACACGTAGAATGAGACTAATCTCGCCATTAAGGTTGCAACATTTCTAACAGCACAGCCTTTCAAAACACCTCTCATCAATACTGGATAATTGACCTAAATGGACTGCCCTAATCTTTACAAGCACCATAAAATTTGATCAGAAAATACTGCAATTTACAACCCTTCAATAAGCACAAAAGTTTCATGCTCTACACAAATGTTTTTAAAATAATCCTCATTTTCACAAACAAGAGAACTGAATTCAGGAGATACCAATCAGTGAACGCATTCCCAAGTTATTCCTGTATTCTGTCAACAAGCAGGAACACAGACTAAGAAAACCCTCACAGCAGCAAGGCAGAACAAATTCAGTGCAACATAAACTGGACCTAATGCTTCATTTTACAGAGTCTGAAAAAGCTGTCCAGAGAAGAGGTCAAGCAAAATGCATTTCCTAAAGCTTCACAAAAAACTGAAAGACCCAATACTTCCATTAAAAAAAGTGAATGGACAACGTCCTACATAGCTGTGAAGTAAAGATCTGGAGCACTGATATAATCTGCAATAAAATTAAAACTCTAGAATAATTTTGTGAATACCTGGCTAACACTCAAACATGTATTTAGCCCTATATTCAAAAGATCAAATTTTCGTGACCTGTGTATCACCAGTATATGAAGTTTCTAGAAGTTAATAAACAAGGTAAAAATTAAATAAAGTTACCTAGAATGAAACTTCGCAACACGCTCCAAGAACAACTTCAATTACCTGCCTACTAATAACTCAAACCAACCATCTTGGTTCCCATGCTGTTATGGACACCAGTAATTAATATAAACATCAAAAGCAATCATTGTAGAAAGACCGGTCATTTCTGCAAAGCTTGGCAAACTCTCAACTACCTGCTGGTTATTAATTTTCAAACATATGGGAGCTCTGTGGTAATATATGTTAAATTAATAATTCATTTTCATTATACTATGTTTTGTAAAGGAGAATCAATCTTCTCTAAAGTAGAGATAATTAAGGCTATTCATATTTGTTGCAAGCCATGCATAAACTTAGATGCAATGATATTACTCTTATAGATACTGAATTTACATACTTTGCACTACAGCTACATGACTGAGATTTTATATGCCTGGAAGGTTTGCAGAAATTCAAGAGAAAACAGGGCTTCCGCATTAACTGACAATTGCGGTGGCTTCCATTGCTTTCTACGACAAAATAACATGTTTGGTCAAAATACCAGTTATCAGTGGGAAAAAAAATGTGCCTACAAAGCATTATCACAAAAACTGCATTAAATATTTTAATTAACAGGCTTGGCAACTGTCCTTCCAAACAAGTCCATTTTTTTTTTTCCTTCTTCCTCTAAACCATTTCTGCAGTAAAGGCTGAATTTCATGCAGCTTATTCAATGTGCCCGAATCTTCCCCTAAGAATAAAACTATTATATAGCTGACATTATTTCATTATATAGCCAGCTTCTTAAACAAGAAGGAGCATGCAATTTTAAACTCATTGAGGAATTTTCAGTAAGCAGGTTTCAGTAAACACGGTTTGTAACCAAATGACTAGTTTCCTGGTGCAAGGA
The DNA here is from genome assembly GCF_000699105.1 of Pygoscelis adeliae. Classification (NCBI taxonomy): domain Eukaryota; kingdom Metazoa; phylum Chordata; class Aves; order Sphenisciformes; family Spheniscidae; genus Pygoscelis; species Pygoscelis adeliae. Next base: position 8,766,234 of record NW_008824035.1, on the reverse strand, counting down.
GCCGATTTCTGGTACTTCAAGATAATCAAGACTTACTAATAACTTGCCTTTACAGTTCACTTCAGGGATAAAAACAAATGTAGCAGTTTCATAATACAGGTAAACAATTGCTAACAAAAAATAAGGGCTAATGGACTCTGCAGAAAAGTGAGAGATCACAACTTTTCATGACAAGTTTATTCCACTACACTAAACAATACGAACAGCCATTTTAACATTCAGCTGCCTAAGATCTTCCATTAAGAGACCAGGTGTCAATATATTATGTATAGTCCTACTTTTAGATTGTATCATGGAAGTTAGTAAGCAAGGACATGCAGTTTGTAAGACTAAGTAACTTAAAGTTAAAAATCAGGAACACGGCAGAGAAAAATATTCTTGATCACTGTATAAAGAGCAAAGAACTACTCCACATTACAGTGGTGCTCAGAAGATTCTTGGCAAGTTGCATCCCTTCTATTTTCAAGACAGCATTTCATCTCCTTTCTTGCCTTGTGATCCAACTTGCCAGACATCCTGCAACAAACGGAAGGCCTGGCACTAACCCATACACAGCTTTACCATCTACGAGGAGAATGAGAACAATGCCTCGCCCCAAAACTCTCAAATTTTGCTATCCCTCCTACAGAATTTAGTTCATGTTCTATTTAATAAAGTCCATCCCATCTGAACACCAAGCCAGAAATCAAGGGAGAAGTATTTTCAGGGTATGAAACCAAATTTTAAGGAGCACTCATTTCTACCAGATTTCAACCTGTTGCTAAACTTTTGACTCTTGTACCAAAATAACAACACGATTTTAGAAGAATTCGGCTACAACAGACAACTTTTCTGGTGTATTTGGTATTTTACACTTTAATCTATGAGTATAGATTGCATGACTATACCTCCTAGAGTAAAAATTTAAATAAATGTCAAGATGCATGTTAAAAAATATGTGCAGGGTTTAGTGAGAAACATGAATGTATTCTGAAAGTGTTCTCCTCTGTACCTGATTTATAAAAGTGTAGAGCTCTTCTAAACTAAGAACATAAAAAGGTATGCTATATTGTTGACTACAGAATACTGCAAAGTTTTATTGCCATTTAAACAAAGAAGCCATAACAGTTAAATGAGCTCAAGCAATAGGTTTCAGCATCAAAAGGTGCCAGCTGTAAAGAGTTATGGCTAATTGAATATGGAACTCCTGCTTAATCAGATAACTGCTCTGCTATTTACAAATGAAATGCCATTTCCACACTGTCTGAAAATGGCCTATTTTATTGGTAACCAGAGAAAACAATATAAACTGTAAATAACATTAAGTGCTCTGTTTACCCATTCCAGGCACTGAAGTAGCAGGGGATCCAGGGCGCCTTGGTAAAACATTTGATTGCAAGGATGGCACAACTGTTCTTTCTGGGGGTCCCCTCAGAGCTGATGTGTCTCTTTGCAGATTAGGAGATGCTGGAACCAGTGATTTTGGAGAGCCTTGTTTAGGAGTCGCAGGCGGGGGTGTAGAAGCATTTCTTTGAGCTGTGGTCCTCTGACGAATTTCTGACAAGAACATGTGCATACCGAATTTAACATCTAGCATTATAAGCAAGTGATTAGTAAAAGTACATTAATATCGTTATTCCAATCAGCAAATTACAGAGTCAAACAAAACCAGAAAGGTCCATAACTAAAGATCACCAGCTGCCTGGCTGAGCATGCCATAGAAATAAACCCGACACAGAATACTGTCTTAATAGCAATAATCATTAACTGTTAAATACTTAGGGGAAAATTCTTCTAGAAGAAAGTTAGCAGACACCTACCTTACGATTCTGTTCTCTAAGGCAGAATGCTGGAGATAGGAACAGCTAGATTCAAACCACAATGTACAGACAGAACTGACCACTGTTTTTACTCTATGGTTTAAACATGTTTCCAAGTATTTAGCTTTCCATGGGACCAAAAAATATTCAATGTCTAAAATATCCAGACTAAGTGACCAGAGTTATTAAAATTTTTTCAGATTGGATAAATGAAACAATTCTAAAGCCAGAAGAAAACGTAATGCTCCATTCAGATCATGTAGTTTCATTCCGTTTTTTCAGCAACCCTACCAACAAGCCACGTGCTTGAATTGTCACGAAGCAAGAACGGGCTCTGCTGGAACATGTCCTTACTTTTACCTCTTCTCACTCCACTATCAGAGTTACTATTAAATCGGTACTATGAAAAACTTAATAGGTTTCCTCAGTTGTTCTTACCTGAAGCCAGAGTTCTCATTAACACCAATGGGAATATCATCCCAGTAATATATTAAGGTTTGGATATTATATTATTCATGCAAACCTGAAGTTCCATTATATTTATACGTGAGTTTGTTCCCCAAAACAAGCCAGGAACAGTGCTCACAAACAGCAGACTCTATCATCTATTTCTCATCCCATCTATACCTAATCACCTCTAGGAAGCCTTTGAAATACACTACTGCAACAAATCAAATTGAAATATAACCCTCACTTTAGGGCTGCCGACATTAACATGGTTAACAAGGGACAGCTTAGTCACTAAAAGGTATACCCCAAGAATGCCTACACCTAAGGCTATAGTACCCTACAGAGTTAGTATCTAGCACCCATATTAGTTTGAACAAGCTTGCTTGTCTTCCTTCACAGCAAATGGAATTTAACATTAGAATTGGACTTTAAATTCATCTCCCTGAGTTTCAAGATCAGAAAGATTTTATCTGCTGACTTTGTGTCAGGCTGGAAGAGTTTAAGGCCTTAGCAGGCAGTTTACAGGTCCACTGGCAACCAGCCACGGGGAGGTAGGTGTGCTGAAGTCCAAAGGAACGATCCCTGTCCCCGAAAGTACAATACTACTCACGCTAAGCTTTTGTACAGGCTGGAGGAGGCAGGGAGTGTGTGACATCAGCTTACACTAGCTAAAGAAAGAGTTGCTAACACTGGAGTACTAGGTCAAACATAAAAGTTCTGTTGGAAAATCGCCAACATCTAGTAGCATGAAATTGCAACATATATAGGCTATGTTCTTGCCTACTTATCTGTACATATAAATAGGATTAATATACACCAGAAGAAAGAATAAAAGACTCTTTGGTATCACCAGTTAGAAGACTACAACTGCACAAAGTCTTACTAAAAATCCACCTAGTTCAGTTTCCTACAGAGCAGAACAAATTACTAATATTCCCCTGCCAGACCTTCATGTGTATGACTGTATTACTTCACACAACTTTATCATCCAAGTTAGATCACTCAATGAGTATGAAGATTCTGTATTTTAACTTGGTTTTAGCAAGTAAAGTTTGTCCCCTCACTACTTAAACTGTTTAGAATCTGGAAACCAGGATAAATTGGCGAAGTAGTTGCAGAAATTCCTTTAAGGCTTCCTTGGTGACTTGTTTCTATTTTGAAAACTGCTCCTGTGTTGAAAGTTTTATTTTAATCAAGAATTCATTTATGATGAACCTCACTCACCATTAACATTTCTTTGAGAGCTTTTTGTGAGACCTTAGTAGTAACCTTTCAAGTCTAACTACACTAGAGTAACTGCATCATCCTCTCCATGCCACCTGACCAACAGGCATGACTCATCTACAAACAATATATTGATTCTGCCCCATGATTTATTTATCCATATGTTCAAGCTTGTGTTATAGTTTCCAGTCATGTACTAGTTTCAAAAATCAAGCTAAAGGTATGCAATTTCTCAACTCTTCTCAGCTCCACAGATCTTCAAAAAAAAATGAGCGATAAATATGAAGCCTAACACTACTTGTTCCAAGATCATTTTAAATATCTATAAAAAGACATTTTAATCCACTGCTAAGATTTTCTTCATTCTTTTTCATTACAAAGCCTGCTTTATTATGGTTTTACATATAAAATGTCAAAGATCATGACTACACTTTCTACATATGGATGTTACTTCTACATTTTGAAGGCTATCTTCCTATATCATGTGGTTTAAGTACATCAATTTTGGTTGCTTAACAGCTCTGAGTCTGTTTCAATAGGTCATGGATATATCCACATTTATTCTGAGTCCATAATACACTATTCCTAAACAATTTCCATGCCACCTGCAGGAGCTTTGCCCCTTTTGCCTGTTCTTTCTGAAGGGTCATTTTTGGCGAGCCTCCTGTAAAAAGGCTTTCAATTTTTAAAAAGTTATTGCTAC
>NW_008824035.1:8744289-8762025 GCF_000699105.1 Pygoscelis adeliae | reverse complement strand
GCTCCTACAAAGATATTGAGCCCAAATACTTTACAGTCATTATTAGAGAGATGTGCTTCAGTAGTTTTAGTCTCATTACAGAGGTAAGATAGTTTCCACAAAATTATATCAGGTTATTCACAAGGCTTTCCCCACCCCTACCACTCAAAAATTCATTTGGCTTTCACTCTATTCTTATTTCCTATTTAAGAGAACTTGCCAACACTCTGCTGCTCCCTAAGTAAGGGAAGTTACCAGAAGAACTTACGTTATGAGAAAATGAGAAATGCTCTCCTTGGAGAGACCAACAGCCCATCCATGCCAGTATTTCATCTCTTAGAGTGGTTGTAGATGTTATTTAATGACAACACACAAACCTGAACGATTTCTGTTGCCTACATCTCTAATACCCCTCCCAGGATCCATAAACGCATTGTCAGGGACATTAGAGAGTACAGCCCTATCCAATCATTTTAGTATCACATATGGACCCTGTTGCCCATGAATTCCTCCAATTCCTTTTAAACCTGCTGCCTGCTTCCACAATAACAGCACTAATATTCTTCTACAGTAACTGGATATGATGTATATACTTCTCAAATTGCCTTATGTTGAGATGCAATGTGTTAATAATGAGCCTCTTGCAAAGTTCCAGATTTCCATAATTCAAGTTCTACAAGTTAGCTGAGTAACGCACCCGTCAGGTCTCAACACTAACACAATATACAGCTACTGCTGATGTAGTTTTAATGAAGTTTTGCAATTTTCCAAGGTTTTTTCCTCCCTGAATGATTTTTGTGCATCTGCAAACCAACCGTATGAAGACAGATAAATAACTTAAAAATAGAACTTTTATTCTTCAAGCACACTGGAGTCCAAATTCTGCAGTTACCAGCACTGAACAATACAGATACATAAGCAGACACATTACTTAACAGGGCTACTACTCACAACCAATGATTCAGTATGATCTCTTAAAGAATATTAAGATACTGCCAGTGGTGAGACAGCTGTATCTTTCATGTTTACAAGCATAACTATTTTATTTCTCCCTCACTTCAAAACTCCTTGATTTTTGTAGAGAAGAATGCATCATTTTTAAAGAGCTAGAGCACAATGCAGATCAATATATAGTTCACATAATTTGTTGGCTTTAGGGGCAAAGACAAAACAAGAATTGTCTTTCTTCCTACTCATGCCTGTACCTATCCCACAGCTTGCAACCATCTGTTATTGCATTATTTTTAATTCAGGTCATGGAGTGATCTCATTTACAATACAGCCCTGCTAACAGTTCTATTAGCACAATGAAGGGAGCAGGTATCTACAACAGGATATTGTTGATAAATATTTATTCCACTGCCAATATATACTTACCCTTTTTTTTCATATGGTCAAAGTACTGAATAACTATATGCTCATTAACTCTACCCCTCAAAACATTTCTGAATAGATAAAATTGCACTTAAGTTCTCAAATTCCTTTCCTTCTGGATTTCCAGGTGCTTTCTTATGCCAAACTCAAGATTCATCTGAATCATCTGTTAAAATTACAATTATTTAAGAAGTGCATGTCACAATCACAAAAACTGCAAAAAGAGCTAAATGCATATGAAAATTGGGGCACTACCAGTTGTTTTTCTGAGAACCAGCTATTATGTAATGCTGATTAAATCTTTGTACTAATTACCATAATGCACAAGTTTCCATTTCAGCTGGTAAGTCAAAAACATACCGAACTAACCTTTCATCACCTGACTTGTACACAACATTGTCCAATCTGCTTATGTATTGGTCATTATTTACCCTCTTTTCAAAAAGACTCAATTACAGAGCTCAAGATAATCAGTTCTGCTGCCTCGCTAGTTTGTGTCCAAAGTGAGCAAAGAAAAGATCAAGGAAGCTTTAATGTTAACTTGTTAACAGATATTTTAGTATTCCATATCACTAATTCTACCACATATTGCATACACCAAATTACACCACAACCACATTAAGGTGTCATCTAGTTACAGTAAGTTATATACTGCACAGAACAGAAGCTAGTATTTGTTTTGGGCAGATATTATTTAGTGTCAATAGCAATATGCTAGTAGGTTTTTGATAGCTAAAGACTGAAATAATTACTGCACATACCAAGAACAAGTTATTTAGAAAATAAGCCTCCACAATTTCAGAAGCTAAAGCCAAACACAACGTGTCCCTCCTGAACTATAATGCATCTACAAAATACAATAGTCTGAATATCCACTTTTACATGGACAAAAAGCAGCACCAATTCTAAATTCAATGTGTTAGAGAACAGATTGGAAAAAAAAAGAAAAAAGGAAGTTGTGCTGTATATGAACAAAGCTATATAGAATCATAGAATCATTTATATTGGAAAAGACCCTTAAGATCATCAAATCCAACTGTAAACCATGATAACTTACAAAATTCGTTTTCCAAAATCCTTTCCAAGGCTAAACCGCACTTTTATTCAGGATAAAGTAAATTGCTTACCTTAATGTGGATGCACCCAAAGAAGTTGAATGTTTTGAATTGGAAGTGTACTTTACATTTTCTCAATTGTGTCCCCACCAGAGTTCTCTGGTCCACACCTCAACACAGTCTGAGAGAGCAGCGCTTACATTCTTCTCAAATGAAACTAAACTGAAAGATGCCCTCCACCAGGTCCATGAGACCAGTTTAGAGCTAGCCCTAAATAAAAACCCCTAAACATATACAGTGTAGGCAAACTCCTCAGCAACAACTGTTTCACTCTACAAATCTACTCCTATTATACCACACTTACCAATGTAGACCACAGCCTGTAGTGGCTGGCTTTCAGAAATACTTCTCTCTCAGAACCTCTCCCTCATAGCCCTTCTATTAACAGTCAAGTCAAAATCAACACCACATGCCATATGCTGTATCTAACTAACCTGCTTTTGACTAACTCAGAACCCTGGATCAAAAGTACGCGCACTGTGCTTTGTAAACCCATACACACACAAGACTAGTTAACTAACAGAGACTGAGCAACTCACTTGTCACTATCACTACTTACACAGCCTGGGCAGAGTGGAAGAGAACAATCCTGTAATTCCTTAGGAGTTTCAAAAATGCTGGTGATATCTCTTAATAAAGCCAGGGTGACTAAAGACTTCTCATCGTCTATTTAATTTATATCTAGTTATCTCTAGATCTCTACATCAAAACACACATTTCCAGGCAGTTTCATCCCCTGGTCAGCATTACTTGCACTCTACAAACAGATCTGTCACCCTACTTCTGGAGTGGTTTCCAACACATCTCAAGGAGAAGGATGAATATAAAGAGTTAAAAAAACCCCACACAGACTACCTAAACATTACAGGTATGTCAGAAAATTCTTGGCAACCACCCATGAGCTGTATTAGGACAGAGAACAGAACAGGATGTCAGAATGGCCCTTCAGCCTTAAAAAACTATGAATGCCGCAGAAATGGAATGATGGGAGAGACAGGTAAGGAGCAAACTTGAGAAAAAGCTGTTGTGCCTAGGAACCAGAAGAAATAAAAGCTTTACTGCTAACGTACTTCACTGCAACTACTCACTGTCAATGTCAACAAGTAAGGATGGGCTAAAAATGTTTTCATGACAATTTGAAGCTAAGCAAGAAGAACAAAACAGTGGATTTGACCATGCAGCTTATAAACACCTTTGTTAGTAAATCCAGGTGCTCCACACCCATCAAAACCAGCACTCCCAAGAGCAAAAAATGAGACAAATAAAAGTTTGGTTACTCACAAGAATTAGACCCAAAGTTGACAATTCTAATATATGCTCTAAAGCAATCGGTTTATTTTATGGAAAATTATGCACATCAGATTCTGCAGTTTTCTTTGAGCACCAGCCTCTACAGGTCTAAGTTGGTTATAACAGCAAATTAGTACTCACACTTTGAGACAGATCTTTGTAGGTATCTTCACTATTATAATACAAGTTGCCCTTTATACTGTGTTAATACTAGCATTTTCAGTGTAACTACAGCATATTATACTCAACTTTAAGAAAACCTTAACTGTAGTTTGCTTGCATAAATATCTTTTTTTAATTTACAGTCCACATTTTTAATGCAAACATTCTACTGGAAGAAGAATGGGGGGAGAGATCTTTCCAGACTTGAAACCTGTGTGTGCAATCTAGAAACAAGGCTTTCTTGAAACGCATGCAAGTTTTTTCTATTTCTTTTATTATTTTATTCAACAGCACCTTTAAATGGAACATCATAAACTAGTAAGAACTGTCCATTCTTTGCATCTAGAAAATATCTGATTTCTGCACTAGCTTTGTGGAATCTCTCCATCCACCATATAAAAGTAGTTTAAGCACTGCATTAGGAAATGTCTAACTAGCCAGAAATAGAAACAGAATTGAAAAGCTATGTCAATGAACATTACACAAGATTTGAAAGCACCTTAGCATTCTAGAAAAATTGCAAGTATGCCACAAGAAGTTAATTTTCACTCTGCTTTAGCATCAAGCAGCATTAAACATCCTGCTGTCTAGAAGAGCATCAGCCTTTAGTAATAGATTCCCTGTCTGAAAAATACAGAACAGTAACGGGCATAGTCTAATAAACAGTCTATTAACTCTAAATAAAGGTCAATTGATCTACAAATTTTATCACAGACAGACTTCTAGAGTGGAAATTGCTATGAAAGACGAGTATCTATGCTAAAGAGCAGCCATTTTACAGGGCTATTACCTTGTCCAGGTCTTGGGGTTGCAGATGTTCCAGCAGATGGCAGTTCAGCCTCCTGCCAATTAATTATAAATAACATTATCTGAATGTTCAGCTCCATGGTACCTTTCATATTAAATCAGTATCAATACCAAGATTCTTACCTTTGCACTTGATTCTGGATCAAACCTTTCAAGGATTAATTTAGCAGTCTTGTACGTTTCCTTCTCCATTACTTCCTCAAGCTGGAAACAAAAGGTTCTACACATCAATACAGAATTCTTCAAAGTATTTCCCCCCCCACCATCCTCCCATCTACAAACAACTTATTAATGTTACCAAAAGGTGAAGCTCAGTCCAATGAACCAGTAGCGTGTTCAGATACCTGCGGATTTGCTGTATTCACTGGAAATGAAGTTTTGCTTTCAAAAATAGTTTCTAAACTCTAATGGGCTACTTGTATTTAACAGCTTTATTGCAAGGAAACACCAAATATTGCTAATTGTTTACATATAATGAGGAGAATAATTACATGCACCAACTTCAATAATGGAATGTGCAAAAATCTATCAGCCATCATTATTGGAAGTTATTAGACATGACAAGCGAATGACAGGCAATTCCTTAGATTTATTTCCTCATAGCACTTAATGCTATTAATTTAAGGAAGGTCGTTAGCCAAATGCTTTACAGAATAAAGTCTCTGTGCCAATTAACTGCTGTCAGCATCGATTTTAGATTATTTATTAGCAGAAGCAATTAGCTTGCTGCAAATGCTGCGAAAACTCACTAACTAGAGAACAGCCATGGAATTTGCTCAAATGACTTTAAAGGCTGGATCTCCATCTTTACAGTGATTCCAAGTGCTTTTCAAAAAAAGGGAACATGTTAAGAATTTAAATAAAAAAATTTACTGAGAACTATGCATACTTTAGGGAGTGTAATTAAAGCACTTCATTATTACAGCGTTTTATTTACAATGCACTCAAGTGGCTTTATAGCTAATACATGGGCTTAATTAAAAAAGTAATCACTAGTAAAGTATCATTTTAGTGGTTAACAGCCAACGTCAGAAGCAGCTTAACTTTAAAATGGAGATAGTTGAAGTTATGACAAATAGCTAATATGTATAGAAGCTATAATGCATTTTACAGTATCTTAAGCAGACCTTTTCTCCTAGATAAGCTGACTAATGGCCACGTTCAGCTAAAAGTGGGGGTTTTGTTTGTTCTTAAGTTTGCTGTTGGCATAAACTGCAAAACTGAAAAGGTCAGTGGTCAAAAAACTAAGTTTCCTCAAACTCATTTATCACTGCTAAAATAACAAATGGTGCACGTTAACATGACTTTTACACCATTATTTAGCTAGTGAGAAACTAAAGTTTCAGCCATTCTGCGTATACAGACCTTGTAGGGGTTTTACCTTTAGACAGACCTCAGAATTACAAATAGACCTCAGAAGCTAAATAAAATTCACCCAATTTAATGGATATACAGTATCCATTTAACAGCTCACTCCTACATGCACTACCAGAAGTTTAAGGCAAGGAATACGACCCAGGCGGTTAATTAAGGACTGTTGAAACAAAAGGGAGTGAAGAGGGAAGTAAAAATCAATTTCCTAAACTTGTATTTAAGCAGGACTTTGGAGTTAACCCACTAACTTCGTAAAACAAATGCCACACAGTGCAATAAGATCAGAATTAAGGGTCTAATAGGAAAAATAAAGTATTTATTGCTTATAAAAGTGAAAAACATAAGGCAGACTTTTATATGAAGGGGTAAGGTTAGCGAGGTGAAGCTGCAAAGCGGGGAAGTGTTAACAGTCAGTGTCAATATCTGGCCCCCAAATCAAAATAAAAAAACCCTAGTCACTTTACATCAATGAACATAATGCATCCAATTGTCTTTATAGTCACACAGGAAAATGAGAAATAATCTTCTGCAGGACAAAGTGGCCTTTAGGAAGAGAAAAACCAGAATGCTCCACCATCACTTGACACTTTCCTTATCTAACATACTTCTTGCTATAGCAGTATTAGATAGATGGTAGTTATTTGCAGATGTAAGTTTTGCAAAAACAGTAACATTTTGAAATGGAAAAATTTAGCTCTTGCCACAAAATTCGGATGTCAAAGTTATTCTTCACATTATATAGTTACTGGATAATTCAACAAGTTACTCTTCATATTTTGAAATTCATATATAGCTTTATAGTTTTAGTAAAGCTGAATCTGAACAAGAATTCAGTTTCACAACTGACTCTCTACAAATTCCTTGAAAATATATAGAAATTGTCAAGATTTCTATAAGCACACTCACAGTTCTCATGGTTTCACTTCTAGGAATCAAACAGGTCAAAGTTTACTTACTCTTTGAGCAAATTAGTCTAATTGCTAGAAGCAAATAAGGGCCTGTGTAAAATTTAAACACTATCTCTACATTTGCATAGCAGAAGAAACAGGCTTGTGCACTGCCACAGCAAGCTCATTTGTAAATGCAACTCAACATACTGACTTCTGCATTATTCGTCATCCTGAAGCATAACCTTGGAAAGGTTAACCTAGTGCTGAGCACTGGCTCACTAACACGGCAAATCGCTCAACACCTCCTGCTCTTTTTCCATAATATACTCTTCTCTGAGATCCAAAACTCTTCCCACAAAAACATTGTCTACTTTCTGCCAAGGGCTAAATCATAGTTTATTATTGTCAAGCTTAAATGCTGAGTAACCAGGATCACAAGTAAAGTCTCTATGAAAGTTAATACCAGCCTAATCATGGATTTTTCAAACTTATTTCATGGAATGAACCACATCTTAATAAAGAAGCATGGTCATGTACCACATTCTCTCCTATGAATAATTGCATGGATGGCCTCCTTTCCAACTGGCAACCAAACAGAATTCCTGTGGCAGCAACATCAGTTGCCTATATTTAAAAGTAATACGAGTAATGTATTTTAAGCTTCTTGTAAATGCGATTTAGCAACTGGAAGTCTGAAGTATTGGCACAGTGCAAATTATGTATTCGCCATACTACTATGTGAGTTCTTAAATTGAATTACTTGGTATGTCAAATCCAACTATGGAGAGGTATTCCTTTATGTTCACACAAAGCCACAAGACGCATTTCAGTCTACCATGTAAGATACGCAAGTACACATAGCAAAAGTTTCCTTAAAATAGGAAATAAATCATTTAAGCCACAATAATCAAGCGTACTCTGGATAGATCCATGCAAACAGTAAAACAACCAAAGTAACTGTTTTGTGTGAACACTACATGAAGGAAATACTGATGATCAAATGAGGTAAATATTATTTTTAACCATATTTTAAGCTTCCAATTGCACATCTGCAGTACTCTAGCATATATTGGGTAGACAAGACTGGGCTTTTACAACAATCAACTCCTAGCAGAGTTTTTGTCACATACTGAAGGTTATCAAAATATCTACAGTTTTCTATGCCTGGAAGGCTGAAGGAATAAAGTTCATTAAACAGTAGTTATTTTAAATAACAAAATTCATATGCTGCATTTTTTTTTCCATTATTAACATAACTGCAAGGCAGCCTTGATATCAGACTACTTTTTCTTGGAAAATTAACAGATGCAACTTTCTAAATTCTTACCTCAAATGGCTAGAAAGTCTGTCCAAGTCTAATATTACACTCAGCCTACTATACAGAATAGCTGAGCAAACTTCAGCAAAGTTTAATTCTAACATTAGCAAAGTAATTACTATCCTATCTTCACAACTCTGTCCTCAGGCTACGAATTATCCCATCTTTAAGACTTGCTGCTCCAGGTAGTCTCCACTAATTCCCTCTTGTAGCAGCTTAATACATGTCCTGTGCCCTTGCTTTAATGTGCTTAACCCTCTGAACTTGCTCATCTATATACATTCAGGCTTAAGGGCTGACATCCTCATTAACTGAGAACTCTTAAGGCCAAAATTACAGCTACACAATCACGAACACAACCAGAGTATCCCTTACGATCAAGGAGGGAAAAAGAGTTGTATCTTGAAGTAGTGCCTTAATTATAGCTAATGAACTTAATCCCTAGCCCCAATCCATAAATACTCAATGTATTTTAAAGCATTCACTAGGAAAAAAGTAGTGTAGAGAGTCAGTTCTGTGGAAAATAAGCATTACACAAACTTTGAGTCGAAGTACAGGATAGGCAATATTAATGAGCATTTCCAGATGAAGTATCTATATTTGTGTTTGTCAGGTATTTTACCCACACGAATATCCATGTGATTATGCCACCAAAGACTGAAGTCTTTTGAACAGAACTGAAGTTCTATTGAGCAGCTCATTGCACAGCAGCCAGGGCATTATATCTAGTAGATGAGGAGCTTACTCTGTTATAGGTATCCTTCAGCATGTAAGTAATGTCACCAAGGAAAAGGTGAACCACACGCCAGTAAAACACAAGTACTGTAACATTTTTCAAAAGGACAATTGTCTTCAACGTAAGTTTTCTCCAGCAATCGGGTAGCTGAGCTGTGATGAAGTGAAAAACTATAGCTGTTGTGGCAGGCTGACAGTGCCTAGACAACAATTTGCATTACAAATAAACAGGAAATACATAATTTACTTATCCCAGACACTTTGAGGATCACAATGTAAATATCTTAGTAACTAAACCTATTTACAAACTCAGTAGCAAATCAGAATCCAACAGGGAAAAAAAATCCTCTCCCTTGCCCCTTCCCATTATTTTACTTGGTAAAGGTTTTTGTTTTGTTTTACTAAAAAGTAGGTATTGCTACAGTTATTCATAGCCACAGATAGTCCTAAGGAAGTTAATCCAAAACAAAACCAGATCTGAATATTATAAAAACCAAATTATGAGTGTTTTTATCTAAAATACAAATTATATTCTGTCTCATTACCTGCATCCACTTTCAGCTCATTTCAACATGCTAGGTTTCATGTACGATGATCTAATTTTAATGCTTAATTGAATACCTTTAAATTATGATGAAACTCCCGAGTCAATCTTCTGAGTAAAAAATACCAACACCGCGCTGATTCAAGAGGTTGCAATAAGTCTTCTGTTTCTGGTTCCTTGCTAGGAACCAGGCACCCACAAGATCAGGAGGTAATCATGGACTTTTTATTCCCCTCAGATTGAAAAACAGCTGAGTTATAGGTTATTGGACTTCCCAGAACGCTGTTTTACTAATCCTATTTAAAAGTTTGTCTTTAATGATTAAAGCTTGACATGCATATACACTACTGGCAATTTATATTTCCAGGTTTAAATTCTCCATAGTTACACTATATTTCTATATTGTTCACAAAGTATTTGTGCAGTTTAATTTTTAACTACTGCCTGCTCTTCTACAATATGTTGTTTTGATTTTTTGCATATGCAAAATACACATTTACATCTTGTTTCAACAGCATCAATTTGCAAAGTAAAAAACTCTCTCCATTATAAACCAGCTTTTCCCTGACTAATCTTTTACTCAATGCCTTCTCTCTAAAGAAGTGCTTCTCACACACAAAAATTCAGCATTACTAGTTCTTCTAGAATAAATATATTTTCATGATTACAGAAAAATAAACTTAAACTGAAATAAAGACTTTACATTTAAGACTCCAAAAGCTGTTGTTCTCCATTGTGCTTTTTCTGTTCCAATAACTTTCCCTCCAAAGTTACCCAATGACTAAGTAAATTGGAAATATTAACTAATTTCAGCTAAGCAATTTTCATAAAATGAAATTAAAAACATGGTTGTCATACTCATTTATTTTGTTCCCAGAAAATGTAAGCCTCTCCAACCAAAGGACACTTCCCTTTAATAGATTCCTTAATATAAAGATTAGCAGATATAAATATTAGCAAATCCTCTTTACCAAAGGACAATGACATAATTAGGTTACAGGTTATCATTTTTACATCTACATTTTAAAAGTGATAAAAAACAGAGTGGAAGATCAGTGAAATCTGTTTCCCCTGTAAAGGCCATATAATACCAGACTCTTACCTGACTCCTTTTTGGTAGCATTGTTGTGGGATTTCTATTAATTTAGCTAGCATGGCAAAATCCAGAAGGCATGAGATGAACACTTTGGGAAACTCATTAACAATAAAGCCTCATAATATAACTTTTGGAGTTTTTTGGGAGAGGAGGGGCTGTTTTCTTGGGGGGTGGGGTGGTGTTTGGTTTTTGGTTGGTTGGGGGTTCCTTGTGTTTTGGTGGTGGTGGTTTTTAAGTTTTGCCTTGCAAGGCAGGAGATGAAGCCAACAACATAAGCAGAGAACTTCCTTATGGAATGATTAAGTAGAGAGGAAACAGCTTTCAGTATTACAAATTTCACAAAGAGTGCAAATTACCCAAGACTTGGAATCTTTTCCATCCTAAGTTTGTCTTACTGAGATTAAGTGTTGATCCAGTTGAAGCAAATACCTGGCGTAGACCAGTTTTATACTGTTAACTCATCCACACAGCTCACAAAATAAATGACCTCAAGACAACTGATAGGATTGATATATGACAAGATAAATTTTTAGAGGAAAGAATGTAATGGAAGAAATATGTAGTACAAAAATAAGATGGAGGATGATGAGAAATAAGTGGTGATGCATTTAAGACAAACAATAATCTGTTATTTGATGAAAAAGTGAATTCAGACAAGATGGAAGTCCTTTTTGCTATTCATGATCAAGACATTAAGTGATAGAGTAACTATTAAAGATATAGTTGCATTCTATGTTCTTAGATTGGTGCAACATCCAACACTTTTTATAATCTTAAAGTAAAAGAAGTAGTCAGCAATGAGTAGGTTAAAGCACACATTTTCCTTTTCTGACAAAACGGAATCACTTTACATAGATCTAGCAACACTAAAACAGTAGGTTTAAGTTAAACTACAAGGAGACAATTTATTCTCATATGCAAGCAGTCCTTTGTAATATTGGGGTAAGGAAAAACTTGTGTGGTACTAGAAAGTGTATGAAAACGGGATAGTTTCACCTCCCTCCCTCTGCCCTTTATCTATATATTACAATCAAACTCAACTTGTAGAGATGCAAAAACACTTTAGTGGACCATAACAACTAGCTTTTCCTGAAGTTTTACTTACTATTTTTTTCTTTTGAGATTTTAAATCTTCCAGCGCATCATCTAAAAGAAGCACATCATACATTAGTTTTCAAATATAAATAAGAGATACTTTCAGCACACTCTAAACATTGACTACACCCTGTGAGATCAGGAAAAATTATGCACTGACCGCTACCAACTCTACAACATTAGTAAACTTTGCATAAAATAACTAAAGTTTTTATGTGAAAATAAATCATTTTACATCCTGAAACTGCTTATAAATTATAGCCCACTGTTATCACTTTATAGTTGTAACTATTAAAAAGTTTTATGTACCATTTCCTCGTCAAGCAAACCAATTCTATCCAAAGCCAGTGCCCTGCTTTGACCTACATTAAAACTGGTACAACAATGGACCAAATACACTTAATTTCATGAGTCAAACTACAGAAAAAAAGCTTAAGGTCTAAGTATTAATATATCTATTCAAGTACCAGATTTACTGGCTTCAGTATTTCACATAAGCCTCTTAACGCATGCTAGTTTCAAATGCCAGGTCTGAGCTTCAAATCTCAATCTATTTCACCCTTTCAGTACTTTCAGACTACAACAAAACCCCCAGTTTTGTAAGAAAAGCTACCAGAAGGTCATTTTACTACTGAATGTTAAGAGACTCTTTTACAACTAGTAGGCACAGCACATAACCTCTCTAAAAGGAAGGGAAAGAAGAAAGGTTAAATGTACATGGGATTTTCCTTTAAGTCAATGCCTGCAGCCTGGCACTCAGGGGAAACTCACTGTAATAAACCATCACCTAATATAAAAGATATTCTCTTGGTAAATCCATTTTCTACTACCTCCTTCACAGCAAGAAGAGTCTAACAAAAAACTTGACAACTTTTTCACCTTCTCAGCTCTACTGGACACCAGCAGTTCACTTCTTATAAGACATAGCTATTTTTAGCCATTTTTCAGTTTTCAAAAAAAAAGAAAAAACTTCACAGAACTACAAGAAACAAAAACAAAAGCCACCAAACTAAATACATACTTTTTTGTATCTTTATTTATATATATTCAAGTATGCTACACACGCTTTTTAAAGTTACTTCAGGAACACTACTGTTACTTGAAATTAAGGGAACACATAATTACTTGAGCTTTTCCAGAATGTAGAAACCCATTTTGATAGAATAAACCACTTTATTAAACGTATAAAATACTAAAACTGGGCATGTACATATTTGAAAGTTTATGCAATGAAAGGGTAACTACAACATTCCCTTACTATTCAAGACAAATGGGACATGGAACAAGACCATATTTAGCACTGGGCTGGACCATAGAAGGGAGACAATTCCAGGAACTGTATATCTTCACATTAATAAGGTACTCCCTCTACCAGATTTTTACATTTATATTAGAACACAGCCTCTCATGTAGCCCCACAGAGATTAACACCTTGAAATGCACTGCAATGTGGTATGGTACCACGCAGCCAAACAAATAGCACAATATGGTCAGCTGTTAACAGTTACTCAAGAAACAGAAGCTGCTTTTGGTACAGAAATGCCTAGAACATCTTCAAGCATAGCCTCCCACAACACAATGCAATCAGTTTAAAGTGTGGGCATTTGTTTCTGATCACTTTACCTCCTGTGTTCAACAAGAACCTCACGAAACACCTGCCCCTCCAAACGTGGCCAAATGGCAATTACTGCAAAGTGCTCTCAAGAAACCAATATATCTTATCTTAATTAAACCTACAGAAAAAAAAATTCATACTAGAGAAGTCAATACCTGCAAGATATCTCATTATTTTCACCACACTTTAGGACAGATCAGCCTAAATCTTCCTCAACAGTTGTTTGCCTGACCAGTCTTAAAAGCTGTAATTCCGTAATCTTTCTACATTACCTTTCCTAGTGTTTCACTAGGAATTTTCCTCATTTGGGGCATGGTTCCCAAAACTGGTGTATGCTGGTTATCCAGCATAGAGCTTTACAGTATTAAATAATCACCTCCAGTGACTCAATGTGTTATATTAACTTATCCCAGAATAAAAGGCTAGCTTTGAGTCACTCAGTTGCCAGTTTGCTCCCTCAGCTACATTTTCTCCTGCTTTACTGCTGTAACTCTTGCACTGCGCATTTGATTTCTCTTTTCCAAATACAGGACTTGTATCTTTGAGGTAAAACACTTCATTTTTACCCGACCTCTGGAACAATGCAGAAATAATTCCTTTTGGTATGTTCTAACATCTACTAAAACCCTTTATACACAGGTTCCACAAAAGCACTAGACTTGCATGTATACTAAAAACAGCAATATTTAAGTAAACTAGAAAAACATACATACATTTTTTTTCTTATCCAGCCATGAAATGCAAATATATATTCGCCTTAGAAATGAATCACACAGCACCACAGAATATATGGACAATTTTATTTCTACATAAAAAAAATGTATGTCCTATGCTTGCATATCAAATGCAAACATTAAGTTTAAGAAAAATTCCAAAAGTGATGTTTAACTCATAAGCTGTCACAAATTAAATACATCATGTTGTTCTGCAAGTCATAAAACATAGTGCAACACTGAGGTTTTCCTGTATTATTGCTCACATCACCATGAGATATTGTTACAGGCTGGACTGCTTTCAAAGAAAGTCTCAAATGAATTCTAACTACTGCAGACAAGTGCCACAGATGCAGTTTTTAAATTTTGCATTAGAATAAATCTGCATGTTCTTTAACAACTTTTTATATATATTTGAACACCTGCATTACTTTTTTTTTTTGTTACATGACTCCCAGTTTTCCTTAGCTCTCAAAACAGCACAAACACACCTGCTTATCCCTTTTCCACTCAGGAAAACACAAGCATGCTTTGGAGAACTTGGGAGAGAAAAGCTATCTTGACAAATAAATTAAACACATCTGCTATAAATATCTTCCCTTATACATAAAGACAACAGATTAAGACTGCTGAAATACTTGCAAGATGCAAGTATACTACTATTGTTTATATTTCCTTTCCCTCACTCCTACTTCTACACTACATTTTATTCCATTACACTTTGAAGCATGCAAAGACAGAGAAAGTTAACACAATTTTGTAAGCAAAGTGAAAGATTAAGCAGTTTCCTTCCCGTTCTTTCAAGAACTGTGTGGTAGAAACAACAGTTTAGCTAATGCTACCCATTTCAACATCAACAAAAAGGCTACTCTTCTTTTCCTGGAAGCCAAATTATCCAAAATATTTACATTTTCATAGCAATCATCGTTCCCAACTAGTTCCGTATTCTAAAAAAAGACAGAAAAAAATACTTACTATTCCTTTCTGTCCTTTTGGAAAAGAAAAAAATGAGCAGTGTTCTTATAAACCAGATTCTTTAAAACAGAAAGAAGAATTATATTAATTAAAATATATTACAGCAACCATTTCTGAAGTCATTTAGCAAACAGGATAGGTAACGCAGAAGACTTCCCAGATGAGATTTAACTTTGCAAATACAAAGAACAGAAATTTTCAAACAATAATTATACAGAAAATTGAAAGTTAAAGTAGTATCTTGTTGACATCAACACTGATCTAAATAAAATCCTCCTGCCTATTAAAATTTAACCAAGTATTACTGTAGGTAGAAATACTAAGGAAGGAGCAGCAAGTAACATCATCGCTTGCTAAAATGTTCAATGGGAAGTTTTTAAAATCAAGGTATGTGCAGCTAGCTGAAAATTACTTAGTCATCACCTCTTATTTGATAGATTTATGATGCATGTTATCCAGAAAACCAAGCTTACCAGCTAAGGCCCAAAATTAAGACCCAGGAGGTTTGTGGGAAGAATTCAATACCAGTGAAAACTATGAGATACAGCTATTGTACAAATGCTCTCCCAAGCAGAGTTAACTGACCTGACTCCTGGCGATTTTACAGAGCTCTGAATCCACTCAGTTTCTGTAGGGTTTCAGCTGACTTAGCTCAAACAATGAGGCAGTTTATCTGTGCTCAAGATAAAATTAAACTGATCTATGATCATTTTACATTTGAAAGGTCTCTCTGCAATCATCAGGACTTCATTTATTTTAAAGCTTAGAATTGCTTATAATTATTAAGTCGACACTTTTCCTGGCAAGTTATTCGGCCTAAGCCAAGTGGCAAATCTCATACTTCAAGCCCTTCAAAGCATCTTAGCCAAAACCCTCCTAGTGCCAAGCACTATATAATAAAGCCTAAAGTAGCAATGTTTCATTTAAGAAAAAAAAAAAATTCTTAAAGGCCAGAAAGGTTCTCTGAATAACAGCTAGCAAAAGAAAGCAGGCAAAAGGCTGTAAGATTTCAAATGGAGTTTCGACTTAATTCATAAGAACATCTTTCGCATTTATATAATGGCTGCCCAGTTCAAAATTATTTCAATTATTAACAACACAACATGAGTTAGGTAAGTTAGACAACTGGAATGCAAGGGTAAACTATCCAAGGCCAGAGAAACAGAGAAAGAAGTTTAACTCTATTCCAGGTTCAAAGATGTGCTGTAATAACTACTTTAAGAATACAGTTGGCTTTGCCCGCTTACACAATGCAAGATTTGCCTCTTCATAAAGTATCAAAAGAAATAAATGCTTTACAGAGTTTGAATTGCCTTAAAGACAATGTTACACAGGCAAAAGCATTATTTCTTTCTTACTGTATGCTTAATAAAGAGTCTTCTATCTAAAGCTGTATTCTAAGCTAATAATACATATGTGGTAGGACTTCATGAAATAAAAAACATTTCCTCTTTAAGAACTTTGAGGTGAAGGTTTAACAGCAGACCATTTCAGACCAATTTTACAAAATAAAAACATATTTCTCTGAAACTCAGAACATGCAAGATGAAACAATCTAATTCAAATGAAAATCATTTCAAGAGCATCCTGCTAACATGCTAATATATTTTTTTCAACTTTTCAGATATTTCAATATACATTTAAAATCAATGATGCTATATATTCCTAGAACTTAACTTGCTCTACCAGCATCAGTAACCTGCTGAGACCCCGAGGGAATGACCTAAGGCAGAAATAAGTTGGTGACTGACTGCAAGCTGGAAAAGGCAGACATATTCCAGTTTGATTAGGGCTGAAAAATCTCTAGAGCTATTACTGGGTGGCACCAAGCATTCAGCATGGAGTCACCTCTTGACCGAGAATAAAGATAAGCTGGCAGTTGCTTGCCATTCATATCTGCCAAAAAAAGCTGAAGGGGAATAGCTTAAGAGAAAAATCAGATAAACAGCTGCAAGTCATAAAAGAACAACAGTCTAATTCTAAACGTTAGTAAGCCAATATCCAATTCGGAATTTTACAGAAACCCACCATTCAAAAAAAAAAAAAAAGACAAAAAACAAGAATTGCAGGACAAACTAGAGAATAAAAATTCAATGTGAAAGTTCACACCGCAGCGCTAAAAGCCATCACCTTCAGTAATAAGTTTTCTTTTCTACACTAATCCTAACACACCTAAGTGAAGGGAGGCTGGTAATACTTCCTCTTCTACAAACCTTCCCTGTTACATGAGCAAGCCTCACATACTAACAACAAAGATTTTCAAATCCTTGTCCTTAAGAACAAAATCAATTCATATTGCTGCCAAAGATTAATTTGAGCTTTAATTTCTATATTAATCCTTTCCAGTCAAGACATTGCTGCCCATGTATCTTCTCCACAGGATTCAATAACAGCAGCATATTAGTACATTATGCATAACACAGTATGACATACAAAAAGCATCTTCAAGTATCTTTTTTTGCATGTTACGTTATGCTGACCCACACTAATCAAACTTGCAAAGCCTTAAATATTTACATTTGACTTTGCCTTTCAAGTCTAAAGCTAGGGCACTGACAAGTCATGTTTTCATACAAAGATGCTGTGCAAATATGGACAGTATTTATGATGTTCATTTCAGCAAATTAGTAAATGCACTATGCTCCCCATCAGCA
>NW_008824035.1:8736566-8744261 GCF_000699105.1 Pygoscelis adeliae | reverse complement strand
TCAGTAGGCTTCTTCTCCTCCTTAATGGTCTGGGGGAAGGGGAGGCAGGGAAGCAGCCGTTTAGTGAGGTGGGAGCCCTTTTTGTTATTTTTAGAAAAGTAGTTTCCTTAGAAAACAAAAGCCACCCGTGAGGATGAGCAGCCAATCATCTTAGTGGAACAAAAAACTAGACAATACTGTCTCCTATTCACATCCAATGATGTTAGGATATTTTATGGTTGAAGAAAACAATCAATGATTTTCCAGAAAAACAGCTAATTATGTAAAACTAGTCCTCAGCATATTTAGGCTGATGACCATTCAAGTCAATTCTTTGTTAACAGTCACCTAATATGTAAAAGTAAGTTTCTCCATTCATTCTTGTATTTTTTTCCCCAATTTCATACACTGCATTTTACATACAGGCAACATACCTTAGGTCACTTTCATGTAGTAGTGTTACTTTTCCAAACAGCAGTAGAAATAAACCCCAAGATAATGCTCTTCTGCTTATATTACATTACCTTGCAGCTGTTCAGATACAGGTCTCTCTCTAGCCCTAATATAATTTTGATAAGCCATGTAACTTTAGATGTTAGCATCTTTTGATGGCAAGACTTAGTTCTACACTAAACCCAGACCCATGAGAGACATTTCCCTGAAAGAAAGTGTCTGCCTAACTATTTGGATTTATTTTAAAAGAAAAAATTCAGCAAGTTATGACAACTCAAGGATTGTCAAAAGAAAACCCGAACCCCTGCTGAGATGTATTTTCCATATCCTTTTATCTAAGAGACAGCAATTAGAAAAAAAAAGGCGTATTTACTCACATCAACGGAAATGCAAAAAATGGAAGTGTCATAATCAACCTCGCTGTCCATTCATCAGGAAGACACCACAAATATACAATTAAGCAGGTGATAAGGTAAAGAAGTGAAGAGTAGAGAAGAAGCCTTCCAACCCATAGTTTCTGTAGCCTCTGATTTTTTTCTCTAAATTCTTCTAATGTCTGTATTTCCTGTAAATAAATAGGATTCAACCTTATTAATGAACTTAGTTGGTGGTTTTACTAAGCTGCCTTTAAGTGTTTGCTAAAATTAGCCATATCAATTTGATACTTGATTAGAAAAGTCAAGCAGCTTTTTGATAAATGACAATATTTGCCCAAAGATAACTTTCATAGCATAAATACATCACACTATTAAGGTTATGATATGGGTCACTTGCACTGTATTAGCAGTAACACATCGCTATTGGGAAGAAATATTACAAATCGGCACTTTCTCCTATTTGTAACGCGTTAGTATATTTGGGACAAGTGGAAAATGCTAATGGCTTATGAATGGCAGTCTTTACGATCTCATACACCACTACCAACCACACTTTGCATCCTAAAACTTTCATCAGGCACCTGTGGAATTTCAAATGCTTCTAATACTTTTCTACTAACATGGGAAATTGCTGAAACCTCTCCGTCATTTCACGTTTTCATTTCAGTATTTTCCTCACATTAAGAGTGAAATCCTGAACATCTGAATGATGCTTTTGGCATATTAATAAGTGGTCAAGCAATGCTCTGCTATGTTACCATTTTGACTGCATTTCAAGTGACAACAGGAGTACTCGCACTTTCATTAAAAGGAAAACAAAAAATACCAACAGCATATTTCAAAACAGTTAATTTCCCCATAGAGTACAGACATCTGTCACAAATTCTGGCTAAAAATCACAACTGATTACTGAACCGCCTATTCAGTTATTCTGCCCCTGACCTTACTTACTACCACTACAGTTACAGCTCTTACACTTAAAACCATACATTGAACCTTTTCTAATGAGCCTGATGAATGGAACTTTGCATTAGTGACATTTTCCATTACATGAGAGTTTAACCATTAGTTATAATTAAATTGTGTAATCAAGCCAACTTCACATTCATTCCCATTTCAGGCTCTCTAAATAAATATTTAAACTGTAGTTTCTCACTGTCTATTATATGGTATAGTTTGGGTTTTTTTAAATGACTAATAGTAAGGTGGGAAAAAAGGTAGCAGTCCATTTGAAACTCAGAATCTCAAGTACATCCAACTGGAATAATTATCAAAATAATTTAAGATTCCATGACAGGATTTTACCTAATGTGAAAGAAATACATGGCCAGCAAAAAGGATGCATATTTCTAAACAAAAATCAAACAAAACACCAAAACGCAAATACATACCTTATCAATTTTTTCTAATACTTCTACAGTGGAAGGCTTTGCCTGCTTACAAGGGAAAGAACAAAGATGTTAATCTCACTAAAAAAAGTCAATATTTTGAGGATTACTGTACATTAACAGTTTTCTAACAAGAAGACATTCATAATAGATTAATATATTATCTATTTTACATAAAGGTAAGAAGTTTTCCTACTTTAATAGTGACAAATAGAAGGGACTAATGAATCACTGTCTTACAGTTGGTATTACTATTAACTGAAGGCTCCTCTCCTACACCACAAAAGATGAAAACCTATACTGCATGTACAGCAATAATGGATGTGTGGGCGGGAAGTAAAACAGGGAGAGAATTGATGAGTGGAGGGAATAGGCAAAACAAAGAGAATATATACAAGAAGCCCTAACCTGAGAACTTAAGCTTTTTATTACTATTCTTTCCACACAAGAACACATGCTCTAAATAAATTATAAGCAACTGCAAATAAGTGTTATCCCCTCCAGTCAAATTCCCCTTAGGAGCAGCTTGGAATCTGCCTTCTAGGAATCCTTCCTAACTTCTGAGAAGTATAAAGCCACTATATTCCCTCACCCTTCAGGCCACAAATTGAAAAACCATAGCCCACACTGCGTCACCACGAAAGCGAGTTTCTTACACTGTCCTGGTTTCGGCAGATAATAGAGTTAATTTCCTTCCTAGTAGCTGGTACAGGGCTGTGCTTTGGATTTAGGATGAGAACAATGTTGATAACACACCGATGTTTTCGTTGTTGTTAAGCAGTGCTTACGCTAGTCAAGGACTTTTCAGCTTCCCATGCTCTACCGACTGAGAAGGCTGGAGGTGCACAAGAAGCTGGGAGGGGGCACAGCCAGGACAGCTGACCCAAACTGGCCAAAGGGACATTCCATACCATGTGACGTCATGCTCAGTACACAAACTGGGGAAAGCTGTCCGGGGGGGCCGCTGCTCGGGGACTGGCTGGGCATCGGTCGGCGGGTGATGAGCAATTGCACTGTGCATCACTTGCTTTGTGTATTATTATTATTATTATATTATTATATTACTGTTGTTATTATTTTATTTCAGTTATTAGACTGTTTTTATCTCAACCCACAAGTTTTTCTCACTTCTAATCTTCCAATTCTCTCCCCCATCCCACCGGGGCAGGGAGTGAGTGAGCAGCTGTGTGATACTCAGTTGCCGACTGAGGTTAAACCACGATATACACAAAACTGACATTTCACCTAAACTTTTGCCTTTAAAGGAGTTTTGTATGGGAGGCTCTGAAATCAATTGATAATATGCAAAGACAAACCTAGACTCGAACAACTCACACCTGCCAGGAGAGTAGTCAAAAACCTCATGCCTCTTCCTCAAACTCAGTACACCATTCAACAATACACAAGCCAATAAAAAGTTAGGAAGAAAGACTTGTATAGGTGTAAGTAGCTACCAAAATAATTGTTAAAACAGACACAGAATGACATTCTGAATGTATCCATTTTGACCTAAAATAGCCACCAATCTTTCAAGTCACAGATGCTGCTCTATCTAAAACTATTTAGGTTTACAGAAAGGGTTAAAACTGTATTTTTATAAGTTAATCAAACCAGTGCCAGGCCTGGTACTGCAAATGAAATAAAGGACAGCCACACAGTTTCACAGTTTAGG
The DNA here is from genome assembly GCF_000699105.1 of Pygoscelis adeliae. Lineage (NCBI taxonomy): Eukaryota > Metazoa > Chordata > Aves > Sphenisciformes > Spheniscidae > Pygoscelis > Pygoscelis adeliae. Next base: position 8,740,392 of record NW_008824035.1, on the reverse strand, counting down.
GATTTGGCAAAGAATATTTTTGGTCATTACATCTCACTACTGGACTTCTAAGTGACGTATTAATGGGAAAATTTTAGCACTAACATTCAACCAGCATTAACAGTCAACCAATAGGCATTAAGAAAAATGTCTCGCGTACTCCCACCTTCTAGACTAAAGATTATTAACTTGTCACACGATTTTACTTACCCTCCATCTTGAAATTAATCCACCCATCTTCTATTGTGGACAAATGTTGGCAGAACTATCAATCTTCTACAAGAATTCACAGCTAGAAGTGAAGCATTAAGCATTCAGGAGCAATCTAACAGCATAGTCCAAGATTCACTAATTTATTCCAATATCGAAAGGAATCAAAATATTGCATAAAGCCATTGCCTAGTTATCTACCTATATGTTATTTTAACATCCAGTCCTCTATTTCATAAGCCATCTCGTAAGTCAGTTGATCACCCTTGATGTGGTCAAACTTATTTTTACTTTGGAAATATTTAACCAGAGGGGAGTCCTCAAAAATAGAGGCACAAAATAACAGCTAAAAAAAGCCACCAAAATCATCCAGCAGAAAAACAATTTTAAAAAACTTATTATTAAGCAGGATTATTTAAGAAACTGATTTCCAACTGTTTCTTCTGCTGCTCATAAGCATAACTCTCAACATTCCTTTCCAGCTGTCACTCCAGGCATCCAGCACTAATATCCTACTATTCGTGAGAAAGTTCATCTCCAATAAATCTACTTCCTTTTCACGCTCCCAGCAACAAGAACATATTGGATAGCACTATTGTTCTTCCTTTGTATAACGTCAAATAATCAGTTTCAAAGATTTTACTTGCTCTAGAAAAGCGCTACATTGGCAGGTCTTCCCTGCACACAATGCACAGTGCAGGCACCGGCACATCAAATGGCCCTAAAGCAATTCCAAAGGTGCAAAAGTAGCTCACCTCACCCTGTACAAACCTGGAACCCATGAACAGCACTAATTTGATTATCTGGGTCTAGGTTCCTGAAACAAAAGTATAGCAACTTTCCATCAGCAGGTAGTTGGAATCAATTGACTTTGAACCTTAGGATGGCAGAATGTCTCTCCAGTCACTTAATTTACAAGTTTTTACCCAGTGAATGAAAAAGCTATCGGTTCATAGCAACCCCAACAGTAAACTAATGCTCAATCCCAACTAGGGTTCAAACATTTTTAACTCGGGAATGAAACCGTAAGACTTATTAAAACAAAGCACTGATCCAGTTAGGCAGAAATGCAAGTGATTATTATCTTGTTTATTAAGTTACCTTTGGCCAAAAATTGAAAGATAAAGAAACCCAATCTCAATCCAAATTTGTTTACCAATTGTCTGAGGCTGTCAGAACAACTTAATATAATATAGGATACACATTGCTCACTAGCACCAGCGCTACTGTAGTATGGTCACCTCTTCACCTTTCAAGAAAGCCAAGGACTTCAGAATCCAGAACTACAGGCCCTATGATTTCAAAAACCAATCCTTAAAGATAAGGAAACCTGTATTTGAAATGCCGCCAAAACAAAGCTAGAACAGATGGACAAATTAGCTCTGCTGCTGCCAAATTACTCACACAAAGGGGTGAGCTACAGAAAAAGCACAATTACCCCTTGGACTCTTGAGTAAATTCTCAAAATAATCACTACTACAGAACTCAGCTCAGTAAAACAGCAGCAATATTTTTATTTTTCAAACACGCAATCTAACACTGAGAATTTTATACAACTGTCACTTTGCAGTTACAGGCGTGTTTTTGCATGACAGGTATTGCAGTAGATCTGAGCAGACACTTTCTTTGCAAATATTTCTACAGAGACAGATAGTATCTTTATTGCAAAACAATACAAATGCTATGTCAAATAGCCAATCAAGAAGTTTGTAAACTTAGCACAAGGTTCCCAAATCTAGTTGGCTTCCCTAGCATTGCCACTGCTGTTAGGAGCAACGGTAGCTCTCTGTTGTGGACATACAGAGACATGGAGAAGCTCGCAGGGCCTTTTTGTGTGCCATTTTCCTTCAGGCCATAGTTTGAGAACCTCTGCAGTAGAAGTGTGAAGAGGATCTTTTGGGCATGGGTTATCCGTGAGCCATTGGTGACACTGACCTTTGTCAATAACACATTTACAGTAATATCTCTACATATGTTTTTTTAAATATCTGGCAAATATCTGGAAGAGAAACAGGTTTGACAAGTGTCACCATGTGCATAATTTTACATGAACTATGATGCTGACAGGCTTTACGTATGCTGCTCCACAAGTCAGTAATACCACCAAAACCCTTCCCCAAAGAGGTATTATGGGATTAGGGCCACCAGATTCACATTTACAGTTTAGTCACCGAACCCTTAGTTAGGAGATGGAGAATTTTCTATGATTTCTATGGAGTGCCTCAGACATTTTCCTCCCCTTCCTTCTTTCTCTTCTTTTTGACAGGACAATACAAATTGCCTTCAACTGCTTGAAACCCTCCTCATTCCTCCTCACCTGCCACTCCACGCACCTCCCACTACGGCTCATGGTAAAAGTCCTCCTTCCACAAGTCTCCTTCCTTCCCATCAAATTATTGCACAGCACTTTTTACTTCTGAAGACTGCATTTCTTTAGCACAGAGCTGTCGATTCCACTCACTAAGCACTGCTGCAATTTGACTTACTTCCACCAACACTATTACTGATTTAATACACAAATAAGATAGCTGCAACATTTCCTAGCCCTAGGCTTAAAACAAACAACAAAAGTGTTACAAAACACTTAACGTAGAAGCTTAAGAAAACAGTATTACCAATTTTATTACCCGACTCTCAAAAAAAAATTCATTTCCTGATAGCATCTCCTCTACCCAAAAAAATACCAAATTTAATTAATAAAAAGCAAAGCAAGAGTGCCACAGTAAGAATACCAGAGCAGAAATTTTCTCTTTTGACAGAGGGATGAATCATGCACAATTACAGAAGTCATCCACCAACCTATTCACCCAGATGGAGAAAATAGTCTGATGATCTCACTACTTTTTTATCAAGTCAGTCTCAAATTTCTTCAAGCTTGTTGTTGATGTTTTCAGATGAAAAGCTCTCCAAAAAAAAAATCAAAGTCTCCAAAATAAATTTTAATAACTGACATGCTGAAATTCAAGACTGAATAACATCAAGACAAGTCACATTAAAAGAAAAAAGGAAATTAGAAACTTGAAATCAAGGCTTTGCGTACAGACATAGAGACCTTTCCCCTGAAGGAGGGGGAATGCTCTTTAAGTGTGGTTTTTTGTAAACTTAGTGACTTCATTTTATGTAAATATTTTCAAATATTTACCATTACAAGGAACACAAGTTCTACCTTTCAAATTGAATCTCCAGTTCTGCTCACAAAGTTTCCACCCAAAAATTCATATTCTCCCACAATTTACTGACCTCAGAAACTTCCACAGTAACCATAAAAAGTTTCTCCAGTTATGAGCGCCGTGGACAAGGAAACAAGCAAAACAAAACCAGAAGCATCACCCACTACCTACTGCTAGCCTGTCCTACAACCTCCCAGTTAAAACAAGAGACTGAATTTTCTTCAATTTAAACTTCATTTTCAGCTGTTTCTGTCTGGACGCATCCTGTGGAGGTCCTATGCTTTGTAAAGCCTTCATTAAAAAGACAAATTAGTTCCCACACAGAAACTCCAAAGCGATGGAGCAAGGAGCGGGTGGGTCAGGCGCCTTTTTTGAAGCCCAGCCTTGTTTTGAAGCCTGCGAGAGCGGCCGCCAGCGGCCCGGGGAGCGAGCCCCGAGGGCAGGGAGGGCGGCGGCAGAGGTCAGGC
>NW_008824035.1:8724544-8735859 GCF_000699105.1 Pygoscelis adeliae | reverse complement strand
CAAGTATGAGCGGGCGGGCGGGTGTGTGTCAGAGGCGGTCACCGCCGTCCCGCCGCCAGCGCCGGAGGGGCTGGGGAGGTCGAGCCCGTCCTCCTGCGGCTCTCTCTGATACTTATTTACAGAAAAAAGAGTGTTTTAGCACTAAACCCTAGGAACATGAGGGTCAAACTGTCGTGTGAAGGTTTGCAGCAGCCTCCTGACGCTCTCATGTTCAGCCTCTGCCAACGAAGCAGGTGCCGACAAAGAGACGCTACCCTGGGTGTGTTTTCTCTGTGGCAGCAGCTGGAGTCACCTCAGGGTCACAGAAGACTGCTCTCACAGTCCCCTTCATTCCAGTAGGCAACCGTTGAATTTACTTGGAGAGAAGCAGCACTTTATACTTCTTTAATTTACATTGCTGTAATAACAATGCTCTCTTTCTTGGTGCTCTACTTTATCAGTATTACGGCCTTTCTTGTCTGACGGCCGTCATCACTTGTCCCATGCCAAGATGACTGAGGAACAGAGAATACTTGTTCTGTTCGCACTGTCTTTCTCACAAGGTCTTTAGTGCCCTGCTCAGAAGTTTTACCACGACAGCTACACAAGTGGGAGCGCGTGCACAGATGCGGAAGAACGTCCTTCAGAGTGCCCTGAAGTAGAAGTTCCCATGCAGAAGCTGTGTACCTTCAGCTGACCCTGCAGTGTTGAACTCGTATGTAACAAGGCATGGTAACACAACCTATAAATGTTGGCATTTTTCCAGTCATGGTGGGTTGACCCTGGCCAGCAGGTGAACACCCACACAGCCTCCTGCTCACTTCCCCTCAGCGAGCTGGGGGAGAGCCTAGGAAGAGTAAAAGTAAGAAAGCTCATGGGTTGGGTTAAAAGACAGTTTAGTAAGTGAAGGAAAGAAAAAAAGTGATGCAGGGGAAATAACTCGCCACCTCCCACAAGCAGGCAGATGCCCAGCTGGTCTTCGAGCAATTGTCTGCCCTGGAAGACAAAACCCCCCACCTTCTTATTCTGCTGCTCCAGCTTTATTGCTGAGCATGTTGCATGGTATGGAATACCCCTTTGGCCAGTTTGTCCCAGCTGTGCCCCCTCCCAACTTCTTGCCCACCCCCAGCCTACTCACTAAGGGAGCACAGCATGAAAAAGAGAAAGCCTTGACAGTGTGCAAGTACTGTTCAGCAATGGCCAAAACATTGCTGTGTTACCAGTGCTGTTTTAGTCACAAAATCCAAAACACAGCAGCATATGGGCTGCTATGAAGAAAGTCAACTCCATCCCAGCCAGACCCAGTACATCAATTTTAAAAATAATTTAAATCCAAACACAATAGGCAAGGCTTTTAGGCCAGGCGAGGACAAACAAGATATCCCACCACCTTTTCAGGCAACACGACCAGCTTCATGCTTTAAGTAGTAGAACTGCTGAGTCTGGTCATCTGCCAGGCATTCATTCTTATTTTTGACATTGGGAAATTTATTCTTTTAGTTTCTGCCATTGTTCAGAGTGAATCTTGCTACTTTACATTATTAGCTAGTTCCAATATCAGCTAAGTAACAACTTTAGCTGCAAATCATGGTCTAGAATGGCCTTCAAGTAAGTTCATTCAAGGTAAGTGGAGACCAGTGACAAGTGGCGTTCCTCAGGGGTCAGTATTGGGACTGGCGCTGTTTAACATCTTTGTTGTCGACATGGACAGTGGGATTGAGTGCACCCTCAGCAAGTCTGCCGACAACACCAAGCTGTGTGGTGCGGTCGACACGCTGGAGGGAAGGGATGCCATCCAGAGGGACCTTGACAGCCTTGAGAGGTGGGCCCGTGCGAACCTCATGAAGATCCACAAGGCCAAGTGCAAGGTCCTGCACATGGGTTAGGGCAATTCCAAGCACAAATACAGGCTGGGGGAAGAATGGATTGAGAGTAGCATCCTCTACTGAGAGGATGTCTTCCTTTTTGGTTTCAGATGAAGTACAGCTATAGTCCACTCCTGGTTTTGATACTTCAAAGCGGTGTGTTGCTGGAGAGAAGCTGATTTAAATCTTCATCTTTAAGCTAACATTTTTAAGCATACCATCTTTTTCCATGGTGTAGCATAGTGTCCACTTAAAATAAACCCAAATAATGACAATACCATATTTAAAGTCTTTTTGAAATGCTATAGCAAATACTGGCATCTCCGAGAATCTTCTCCCTTTTTTTTTTCCAGAATTGTCATAAACTTTTTCAAGTTACCACAAAATCCAGCCCTGATTCAGGGCTGAACCAGAATTGTGAGGAAGATCCCAGGCGATGCTCGTGTCCTTGGGTTCTGTTATAGAACTGGTTTTTGTGCAGGCCTGCTCCATGAAGTTCTAATGACTGCTATACAATTATGAATCTATTTAACTGGTAGTTTTAGGAAGGTATTATTAGCTAACATTATTGAACTTTACATGCAGATAAGTCTCTCAGCTTTGTGATATTATATGATAGCATGCAGCTACCTGTTTGCTTCAGAGCCAAGATCTACCCAAAAGAAGAAATGGTGCCCGTGCAGCTGGTGAGGATAAAACCATAACTTCGAATCAGTCAGCCTAACAGTTTCATTAATCTGGTTCAAAACTGCCCCCTACAGAGTATTAAAACTCTAAATAAATTCCTTTCAGAATCCTTCATTATCAGTGGGATTGGTGTTTAACCTGATTCTGCGTAACCACTCTAACAGCAGAGTACGTCACCAGAATTTCCCCCAGCATCATAGACAGCATTTAGGGCTTTTGGTCCCTCTATGTGCAGAACATTGAACAATTAGTAATGAACTTTTTTTAATATGTTTTGGTCTCACACCGAAGAATGTTTTGCCTTCAAGAAGAATTTTCTCATGGTAACATTCGTAACACTCATATATGTTAGGAATATATGTAGCCTAGTAGTCTGATTTATTTTTCTAAATAAATGTATGGTCCTACACATCCTTAGGAAAATGCTATCTGGTTAAGAGAAGCTTAGCTTTGCTAATTTGTGTTTACTTGAGGTTTTTAATTAGACTTCCATATGTTCAGCATTCTCTTAAAAGTAGACTTTTTTGGACTTCTCTGGCTACTGACACCATGTAGTTTAATTCATTTAGATGCTGGGAAACAGAACCATTGTCTACATTGCAAATGGAGATGTGACTGCAGCAAATGAGGGTACGTAGATAGCTTTAAGATCACTTAAGATCCACTACCCATACCACTATTGACTATGGTCTGCGTGTGCTGCCATCTCACTGATTTTTTCACCACACTGTTAGTCAATGCAGTTTGAGAATTAGGTGCTGCTGTATGCTGCATTGCTCAGACCAAAACTGGGGTACTGTGCCCCAGTTACTCTGTTTCGGTTAGCCGTTCTGTGCTCATTGCTGTATACCACAGGGGATTCCTCAAGAGCACAGCTTTGTTTTAGGCCACTTCCTCGCACCCCGTGGGCACCTCAGTGATTAAAGCAAGCCCGAGCTGTTAGGGACGCAGTCCAGGCACTCCTTGCTGCGGCTCTGCTCTCCACCTGCAAAGCTACTTGTGTCGCCACATGGACTTGGTGTCGGCGTTTGGATTGCTGCAGCATCCTTACGTCCCATCCTCAGCTGAACGTACCACAGCCAGTGGTGTTAGCATAAGCCAAAACTGAATCAAGCCAACAATGGATCATGTTTCTCGGGGCCTGGACTCTGTTTCCTCTGCACCTTGAGCAGAATGAGTGCATGCTGGCATTTCATAAGTGACACATATACATAGTAATTAACACACATTTGTGAATGTCCTGTGTAATTCAGCTTCGGTTAAAAAAAAAAAATAATATATTTGATAAAGCAATATAGGAACATTTTATTTTTTACCAGTACAGGAAAATACATACGTAATTAATAACTTCCTTGTGTGGGCATATCTGTAGTAAAAGTTACATCAAACCTGCACTTTATTCCTAACTGACGTGACTGATTGCGATGACTCCAGACTATTTTCTTGTCTTGTTTTGTTGCAAGTCTCAGTTAGGAGTAGGACTGGGAAAAGAGCTTGAGAAAATTTTTCAGATTCCAAGGGACTGACAGAGCCCTCATAGAGGGTACTGGTGAGCTGGAAAGAGTTCAGGCCTGAAGTCATGGGGCAGATATAACTTGGAAGCTGCAAGAAAGGCTTAAAAATGGATTAACCAAATAAATTGTGTTTAATTCATGGCATTTTAATCATTTCGGAGCATATAAAAAAGGTGGCGTTCCGAAGGTGGGGTGACTTTATTGCCATATTTTGGCATGACGTGCTTTAGAAATGCTCTCTGCAACAGCAGTACTGAGGAAGGTATCGTAGCTTTAATTTAATTTTTTATATGCAATAGTATATGCTTCTTTTGATGTTCTGATCCAACTGTAATATTTGTAGTGTCAGTTGTCTGTATTCTTACAATTGACTCTTATTCCCTGAGCTTTTTGGTATTTTATCATGTAGGGCATTTCAGTGCTCCAGCGCTTTCAGGAAGTCCTTTGCATCTGACTCTTCCTGATAAATTATTACCTGAAAAAGAAATACATAATCCATCAGGTCAAAAGATATCATTTCAAGTGAATGGCTCATATAAAAATCTTTTAACAGTGGCAAACAATCATCAGAAAAAGCCAAGATCAATTTTTCCATTCCATAAATTATTCTTGTTGTGATTAAGACCTTTGCTTTTGATTAATAGTAATTATTATTATTACTAATACTATTATTACTATTACTATTGCTTTTGCTATTGCCATTGCTATCACTATCACTGTCACTATTACTGTTGCTATTACTATATAACTATTACTTATTAGTAGTACAATTATTACTGTTATTGTTTTGCTGATTATTGTTCTGTGGCAAAAATGTAAACATTTAAAAGCTTTAAATCAAAAAAAAACTCATAGTGTCTTAAACCTCTTTGTTGATACCCTAGAGCGTGAACTTTTCCATACTTGAAAGACCATGAAGTTTAAAGCAGGCTTCATTTGAGTACTATAAATCTCTGATAGTATGTTTAGGAACATGGTTAAACTTTGGATTATTTTTGTGGCACAATGAATCAGGAAAGTGATTTCTCATAAAACACTGAAACGTATGTGTTTGTTCTATCATTAAGATCTCATGAACAAACAGAAGAAGCCTAGTGTGAAATTGTCACGAGAAGCAGAAAGATGGTTTTGCCTCTCTTTGAGATAAGTTACGCTTCAAATCATGTATGAAGTTTTAGAAGCTGTTATTATACGCATATCAGTACATTCCCCTCCCTGATGGGCATGACTTCAAGCTTCTGACTCTTTAATGGTTATAATGAGTAATATATGTTTATAGTTAGAAAAATGACTGTATAAACAATAACTCAATGTTCTGTAAAAAAACATACTAAATCAATTTTCCCTAGTCTCCAAATGAAAGCATGATTATTCTCACTGAAAGTATTTGAGCTGTACTAATACCTAAGTCAGCTATATTATTTTTGCTTCCTGGAGCAGTTTGCTCTTTAAACAAATTAGGGTTCTGATTCAACAGGATTCCTCCTCTTTAATAAACGCATAAGTACATCCTTAAATTTTATTAACATCTATTTCCTTGAAGGTAAATAAAATAAAGAATGCTTTCCAATAGCCTTTTTAATATGGTTGTGCCTACTGGGCAAAGTGGGAACTAACCCAACAAAATGAGGGCCAAATTATGAAGTAATTTGAATGAAACTCCCGTTGACCTTAAGAGGATTTTTACTTGATTAAGAAAAATGGAATTTGGAACCAAGTAAATATGATTCAAGGGGCGACTGAGAATGTGCTGTTCTGACTGCAGCAAGCCTCCCTTCCAGGGTGCTGCGTGTGTGTGCAGAGCACAGACGAGTGCGGGAACGGTATCCCGTTTATATTCAACCTGACTGCGTTTTAGTGCTTTCTTATTAGTCAAGCTGGAGGAGACAGGCAATGAGAAGGAAAGTTCTAATTAGTACATACATTTTGCTTTTGATAACTGCTCAAAATGGTAGATAGAACATTACCTACGTTAAATGCATTTCATACATACTCCTGATTGTTACAAGAGCTTACTTTAATGAAGTATTACATTTACATATAAAATTGTTTTCAGCAAAGTACCAAGAACTGGATCTGCTAATAAGCTTCATTCTGTTTGGAAACCAAGCAGAACCGCGGAGTCCCAGAATGCCAGAAATAGGACAATAAATATTTTTGGCACAGTTTCAAAGGTGCATAATGCCAGACATAGACATGTAAAAATATGGCAAGCTCTACAAAGATTATAAAAGAAATAAAATCACAGTTCGTAATTCATATAATCATGTTAAATAGCAGGCTTATAAACCAATTCATATAACAAAATCCACATGTAAAAGTATCTGTGATTTCATTCAGTTAAAGATGACAAGGATTAGAGCTCCCCTTGAAAGCAAATATACATCTTGCAAGCTGAAGGACAACGAACAGTTGCTTTGTGTTCATGTTTAATGGTATAACCTCTGTTAGTCTTTTCACACACGTGATTTTCAAATAATTTTTCAAAGAATGTGAAATTTGAAAGCATTCAGAATTTCAGAACTTATTTCAGCTACTGAGTATCCTTCACTACAACTGTTACTGCTTCAAGTTTAGATAATTCAAGATCTGAATTTAGTCCCTCCACATGCAAAACTCCCAGGCAACATGATTTTCTCGTAGTGTGTCGTACTAGCAAATGTCTGAAACAGAGCTTGAACGAATTATAGTAGAAGGATGTCAAAAAATATTGCTTATTCTTAAAATTCTTAAAATAAAGCTATTTCATTAAATACATATAGAAGATGGACAAAAAGCAGAATTTCTACTGTAATCTCTCCGATGACCTCAAATGATAGGATTCAAGGTCATTCCAAGCCTGCTTTGGCTACACAGAGGTGCCTAGGTAAAATAAATGTGTCTTGAATTTTAAAAACACATTTGGGGACTGCCATTTCAGAGCAGTGAGTTGGGTTTCTATTGCACATTTTTGGGGTACTCTCCACATTCCAGTCTTAAACTGACCCATAATCAACCAGTGAAAATTAAGGCCAATAATAAAGCTGTAATGAGTCAAAGGTAAAGTGCAGATGGGATGTGGGGGAAGAGAAAAACCTGAAATAAAACTTCAGTTCTTTAGGCAAAACAAACCAGAATAAAATGTGCTAGAAAAGGCTCAATTTCCAGCACAAGTAGCACATCAAATTGAGTCCTATTGAGAATAAAGGAGGTTACCGGGAAATAGAAATAGCATGTAGTGAAGTCTAGGAGTTTTGCTTTAGGGCAAAATATATATTTTTGTAATGTCTGAGTTATTTTATTAAACAAATATTAAATTAAGTAGTATACATTTATCAATACTAGATCAGTTCTTTTATGCCAGAAAAGCAGAAAAAAAAATACTATAATACATTTTATGCTTGTCGGTGATTTTAGTTCTGTATGAAGGATAGTCGTTTTACACATTCATTTAATTATCTTCACTGTAAGACAGATAGATGCTAATCCCAAACATCTTAAGCTAAGGTACAATGAAAACTTACTTATTCTCATTTTGCTAGCTGCCTGTCTTAGCAATTTGTTCTTCAAAACATCACAACCTCTCTTCATTTTCACAAACACTGAGAAGATCAGTAACAGTATTTGGCACATTGTTAATAAAACAGTATTGTCTTCTTGATGGCTCACCTGCCATTTGTTTCTTTCCTTATATTTAAGATGTAAACAGTTTGGTGCTGTCTCTGTTTTATGCCTGAATGACTCATGGCTAGCAAATTGGGTCCTGGGATTCCTGGAAACTTCCACAGTGCAACTACCCATCTCCTATTCTGTAAAGTAATGTACTAAATTATACCTATCTGATATATGTATTGCCAAATCATAAGCTTTCCTATTTGGCTCGTTTGCTTACTCTTTGATTTACCAAGAAAACTTTCAGAAAGGTTTTGTGGGTTCAGGTGAGATACTGCAAAAGGTCTGATTTTCAGAAAGTACTAATTGTCTAACCTTTGAAAATCAAGTCTCTTTAAAATGTCTTGGGCTTGGCATCCAAGAGCAGAGGAATCCATCCATACTTTTTAGGTATTTTTTTAATCTTGACCTATGCATCTTCCTATTTTTTCTATTTTTTAGGAAAATAACTTCCGACGTATGCAAATTATTTTCCCTTTTTGTTGTAATATAACTAAAAGTTAACAGTAAAAACAAATCATTATATTATTGCTGGGAAAAGTGCAGGCACCACACATATTTCTAACAATCTATAAATGCATTCCTACAAACTTGTTTATTGGATAAGTCTGGCCATAAATTGGCCAGGACACAGAACTTTATGTGAAAAGAGCAGAACATTGAACAAAAACATTATAAGTCCACAGTATTAGATTTAAAGTAAAGTAACCACAAACTGCTAAACATGTATCCCAAAACTCACAATCTTTATAATGAAAGGAAAAGACCACATCATATAACTGTCTTAGCCAGGCAATTCGGTATTTAACCTGTTTATTTTTCAGTTAAACAAAATCCAAATATCTCTGGGGAAGACAATGCTAATAACAAACATAACCACATAAGCTTTGTATATGAAATTCAATTTTAGCTTTAGTAGGGCCTGTCAAATTGGAAATCGTAGTAAAAAGCCAATAAACCTTAATCAAATTCTATCACACAGAGACTTTGGGCATTTTGTTTTTACCCAGTTTGCTCCAGAATTTCTGGTCTGATCCTGAGTCCTGAAATACTTGCATATTCCTCTGTTATTATTCTTAGCTTTGCAAGTAATTTACCATACTTTTTAATAAGGAAATTCCATCTTAATCGAAGAAATCCTGCTTAATGAGCACATTTGAGAAAACAAACAATGTTTGCCTTTTGTTTTTCTGGTGATGTTAAGAATTTCCTCAAGTATATGATTTCCTACTGTTAGAACTGCTGTTGCTTTCCCGAAGAGCAGGAACAGCCTACTCGTGGAATAGCCCCCTGCAGTCTGCTGATTTTAAAGCTCTCCTGAAGACACTTCTTTAGCATTGCTTTCAAAAGTATGTGCATTGACATCTATTTGTTAAATTTATTCGTATATATCTAAAATAACTCTTTGTTTCTTCACACTGTGCTTAACTGCTTTTATTCCACTGCTGTCATCTTTTGTTCTTTAACATGTGCTTTCCTTAATTTAGAATTTACATCTTCTCTATTCTTTGAGCATTGGATGAAATTAGACCCTAAACCTTTATCAGAGTCTAAGTGGGATATTTTAGCTGCATGCTTCCCCAAAACTTTTTTAGGGTTCTATGCAGTTGTAGGGGGCCACACATAATGCAGGACTGAGACCTGATTCCCTCTGATACTTCTGTGATACAAATCTCCGTCATTACTTGGCAATCTTAATCTTTCTACTCTTGCCCTTCACAGTTTTTGCAGACTAACAGAGTTGCAAGACAGCATATGTTTTTTTATTTATCATTGCTGCTGTATTATCTGAGCTGTGCATTGGTCCAGCAGATTGTTCTGTTCATCTAATTTTATAACACCCATACTTTCAAAAGTGTCAGCTTGTGTTGGTGCCGTAGTGAAGAAATCCCACAGATTCTGACTTTTCAGGATGAGTGAACTACATAAAGCACTGAGGGGAGGCAGTTAGAACTGAAAATGTTAAGCATGTAAAAACTGGTATTCATCTGCTCTAAAGTCTTCCTTGGGCATTCAAATGATTCCTTGCTCTCTCATTGCTTTACTAAAAGGCTTTTCAGTTATTAACTTAAATCACACTACATACATTTTCACATTTTGAGCTAAATTCTGTCTTCAGATGAACACAACCAGCTCTTTGGCTTCAGCAGAATTTTGCACGAGGCCATCTACATGCTCTGTGCTAGAGGACAAAGCTTCTGTCTTGACTGAAATCATGCAAAAAGCCTTCATAAGCTTCCAAAAAGACCATGAAGGCAAGAGCTAGCAGCACCCTCATTCTTTACCCCAGATCTCAAACAAGAGAAAGGACACTTCACTGGTACTCATAATTGTGACAGCACTCATGGCACACATATAAAATATTTTCATTTGCACAAGGGTCTGTGCCTCAACCACTTGCAGGTCCACCAACCAACAGTTCCTTCGGTTCATATTGCATCTCCCAGAAAGTCATTTCACCTGACCATGAAAGCAGACAGCAGAATGGGAGGAACAGAGATGGGAACTCCTCCACCCACCGCCTCAAAACCACACTGGTGCCGTCAGACCCATGACACTGATCACCCACTTTGGGCCTGAGCTGGACTTGCCCTGTTATGATCAAACACTACAAGGGAGATATTCATCCCCTGCACACAGTCAAAACCACACATCTCCATTTCAGAAGCGGGTGTATTATGAAGAGTTGATATCTGCTTCATTGTATTTTTAAAACCTTTGCCTTTGAAATGAGAATTCAATGATCCACCCAGCTGCATACAATTAGGAGCAGCAGCTCGGCATAATAGGGTGAGGAACTTTTAATGGGTGTTTATAGGTTGAAAGCATCAACCTCTCTTTGAAATGAAAGAAGCAGTAGAAGAAATAGTAAGCGCTAAAAGATAATTCAGAGTGCCCTTAGAAGAGGAAGATTCATTATCCTTGAAGCTTCAAAATGCCAGCCTTCAGAAGACCTCTGTGTTCCAGTATCACCAACGGGAGTGGGAAACTACTTTCTAAAATCTTACTCCAAGAAAAAAAAGTTGCATTAGCATTTTTTAGCTGCTTGGAAGGTTAAAAACATTCCAGCAAAAGGGTCTAGATTGAGGTATGTGAGGCAAAACCAAATATTTCTCCATAAAATGGCTACACTAGCATAAAGAGAAATACTTAGTAGGCTTCAGGTGGGAATTTAGGGAATAGTATTTTTGCTTTTTTTAACAGGAAATACTGTTTAGGCATTTTATATAGGGGGTTCTGCATTTGTGAAGGAATAATTTGCTCTAAAATATGTGGGCAACGAGCCTAAATTCTCTAATTGAGTAGTTTGCTTATAACCCCAGGCCATTAGGTGAATGTAAACTATTACAGGCTTAGTAAGAAAATAGTCCCATTAGGATTTTTGTATTTGTATGTGGTTGTGGGTTAGTGTGACTGTTTCCAAAATGGTGGATTAATGAAAAGGTCTTTTTTTCTGAGTTTGCAAATACCTGCTTTGAAATACGCAAACTCTAATTAAGCTGAAGAGTTCTTTTTTCCTATCAAAAAATACCAGATCAAGGCTTAACTATTAGTTCCAGTGTGAGTTATCTAGGATAAATCACAGGTATGTTTGCAATCTTTACAAAATAAATATTCC
>NW_008824035.1:8723039-8724490 GCF_000699105.1 Pygoscelis adeliae | reverse complement strand
TGAAATACATAATTCAGTTTTTCTCCATATTTCTTAAACTCTCCTTAATTTTAAGTGCCAGCTATTAGTGCAGTAAAAAATGTCCTCTGTCCTGTGAGAAAACGATGGTCTTTTTGGAAGTGTAAGTGTTTAGCCTTCATGCTTTGTACACGTACTTCAGTTGCTAATGTTAAGTTGTCACACAGGCTGCTTGTAGACTCGTATTTCTATAAGGAAGGAGACAACTTTATGTGCAGCTTCTTTTATACTGCTAGTATTAAATCTTGTACTTTTCACTACATAATACATCTCTCAGTTGAATTGTCTATTGCTTTGTCTGTTCCCAGGCAAACTTTAGCCTGTCACATTTTGTTTTTCATGGCCGCTGTATGTACATAGTATGGTAAGATATTAAGAGGAAACATAGCTTTAATTAAAAGTAATGGGAATAAATGACCTACATACAAACACATTAGAAGTCAGCACTAAATTCACTGATAACTTCCAGCATCCAGCCTCCTTCCCACAAAACCTGAGAACCAGGAGTTATGAGAAACTCCGAAGTCTATGAAATGAGAAAAGTCCTGTAATAGCTTTGGTGCAGAAGAAGGTAAAGAAAAAGTACTTGTGTCAATGGTGCCTAAACTCCAAGGGAGAAGTGTGACCACAGAGGAAAGCAGTTCTCCAGATGAAGTGAAGGAGGGGTGCAAGTGTAGCTCGGCGTCCCTTGGACCCTGGAAAATATTCACCTAGCAAAAGAAATGCCAGATCTGAAGACTGCCACAGTTTTCATGTGAATTGACAAGTTTATCAATATAATTGGGACTGGAAGGATTAAAAGAGAGAAGCAGAGATCGGAACATTTTGCATCCAGGCCAAGTAAAACTGAAGCAAAACATTAGAAAAGGAAGCTACACACTGAAAAAAGGGTGGTATTGCAACATAAAATAATCTGGTTGCTCAGGAGATTAGAGGAAATAACCTCAAGAGCAGCTTCCTATAGAATTAAGAAACTATGTAAAGGGGATTTATTAAAAATAGAATGGTCACATGGCTTATTCAACTTCTCTTATAATGTCAAAAGATTGTAAGTTGTTGATATTTTCCCATTATATCAGCAATATAAGGGGTTTTGTTCACTAAGTAAAAGAGTGATAAATAGGAGGTGCCTATTTTGAGGATTTAACAAAGTTAAAAGCACTGCAAATCCAATAAAATAAACCACAAATAAGAACGTGAACACAGAATAAGCACAGAAATGCAGTCAGGAGGGAGCACTATGTGCAATAGTGGGTTGCTCTGGCTATACCTAGAAGATCTGATGTAGATGGAAAGGAAAACCTGTAAAAGTCAAAAATTGAGCATTATAATCTGAATAGGTTATCAGGATAACCATTGAGAGAAAACATGAAGATTTCAGATTTTTTTTTTTTTTTTTTTTTTTTTTAAATTTAATTTTTTTGGCTCAAAAA
>NW_008824035.1:8717948-8722879 GCF_000699105.1 Pygoscelis adeliae | reverse complement strand
TTTTTTTTTTTTTTTTTTTGTAAACTTAATCTTCTTGGCATCACAAACAAACCTACTTCAAACTTTCCTTCTCACACACAAAGTCCTCCATAGGCATTCCCGTGTCCTCATCCTTTCTGTCCCATACTGTCTGCACGGAGACTGGGAACTTGGGAATTCAAGAGAAACATTGTCCCAGGTCTCAGTCCCGTGGCCTGGATCCACATGATTCACAATTACAGCTACAGACAATTGCAATGGAAGGGGAAAGTATATTCAAACCCCCTCTAAAAATGTATAGATGCAGTGCAGCGAGCACGTCTGCCGTGGGAAGGTGGAGCATGTTCACTGCAGATAGATCTTTAGAGAATGTATTTACTATGCCCTTACACATTGCCATTCAGGATGTGTGAAATAAGAGGCTTATTTGTTTGACAAATTAGAAGAAAGCACATCCCTAACTTAAGGACAACTCCTCTGCTAGTCTTAAGTTGTTTGTCCAACAAGAAGCTTTAAGATTGGGGTTTTACTTTTTACTTTGGGGAAAACAACATATTTTTCGTTAATGTAATAGCTTAACTTCTGGAGCTAAATTTTTCAAACATTGGTCAAAGGCAGATACACAAGCATTTGGTGTGAACAGTGTAAGTCTGAATATCAGGGACAATGGACAATGAGGTCTTCCAGGAGGTGTTGGAAACCTTAGCTGTACAGAGTACTAT
The DNA here is from genome assembly GCF_000699105.1 of Pygoscelis adeliae. Lineage (NCBI taxonomy): Eukaryota > Metazoa > Chordata > Aves > Sphenisciformes > Spheniscidae > Pygoscelis > Pygoscelis adeliae. The sequence continues at coordinate 8,722,178 of NW_008824035.1, read as the reverse complement.
TTGCAGTACTTAAAATGAGGATTAAAACTCATATGCTCATATGAGTTCATATGAGTTCATCAAACTCATATGCAGTTTGATGGCTGTAACTGTGCAAATTCAGGCGTTTTCCTGGAGTCATGAATTAATTTTCAGTTGTTCATTTGTGTTTCCTCTTCTGCCATCAGGTTCCCAGCAAGCTTAGCCTTCAGCACCATTTTAGGCTCCAGCTTTTGCCGTAGACCAATAGACCTGGTGCTGTGGGTTGTCTCTCCAGAGGAAATTAGAAAACAGCCCTGAACATGGAATGTAAACTGAACATTGAACCCTGAACATAAAAACAAATGAAAGTTTCACTAACTTCATCAAACATTCTTGAATTTCCTGCAGTACAAAGAGGCTGTGCTGGTAAAGGTTCTCTGCAAGAAGGCTGCTGCTCTGAGGAGTCCGAGATCCTCCTTAAGAGTACTCACACTCTTCCCAGAAGAAAAAGCAGACTATGAAGACTCAGCATTTTGCCTGTGATGGTATTTCTGAATTCCCCAGGCTCTGGTTCTTCCCACCCATCCAACCAACTGAGAAAAACAAGCTCTACAATGATACAGAAATGTCTCCATTTCCATGCATGTGACGCAAAGGTTTCTCTCACTCAGTTTTGCTGCCACCACCTTTCCTATTCCCCACCTTGCCATACACAGTCTGGCTGTCTCTAAGGTCAGAAGTAAGACACTGCAGCCTTGAAAATATGGGGCAGGAGGGGGATTTTGCAGATGTTCCAGTACTTGGGCAAATTCTCCTTGGCAGCATTCACGTCCTCTTTTCTGTTTGCTGTCTTGACTGTCCTACTATGAATGTTTGCAAAATGGGGAATTTGGAGTAAATATCACAAAATACCTGCAGTCAGTGTACGTGTGAGGATCAGGTTTCATACGCAGATACCTGAAAATTTTCTAAGTGACATTAATTGCTCAAGAATTCTGAATCAAATAGTTATAATTGATCAGTCTTGGAAAGTAAATATTACGAAGCAAAATACAATAGAGGCACTGGAGACTAAATTTTGTCAAGAAAATAAGTGGATATTTATTACCTTCAGAAGTTTTATGAAGGAACTCCAGATGCTGAATACTTCTGAAAATCAAACCATTTCTCACTGTGGAAAGATGGAGTTAGTTGCCTTCAATCAAAATTGTTCTAATTTGCTCCATAGAATTTCTCAGTTAAGAGATTGCTCAGGACAAGCTAAAACCAAAATAAGTGTCAGCTGTTAATAATTTCTCAGTCTAAGAAGAATTTGGCAAAGCAATAACATGGAAGGGATGAAGATTCATGAACAAATCATTTTTTAATGAATCCTCCATTCTATTTCTATGAAATTCCAAATTATTTTTCCCCTGTTCAGCTTTTCCATAACCTCACTGGTGATGAGCTTCATCTCTTGTGTCAGTGGAGGAGCCCCTGGAGCAAAGCTGGTTTGCTGGTTCTGAATAGGTAGCTCAGCCTGGCTGTGCAGGAACATGCCCCGTGGTACCTACTGCCTTTTAGCAACTGTGAACTGCTCTTTAAGATGTGTTCCATCTGCTCCTGTCCATCTGCGATCATGTTCCACTCTTAATCTCTTCTTAGACCTTTTGACTTTAAATCTTAATGATACTGTAGCTTTAAACTGTTCTTTGAGATTATGTTTAGAGAACGATGAATTCACAAGAGACTTGATTTTAAAAGTACAGGCTGGACATAAACCTTACCTACTATGTAGTCGTATCATGGATACAGGAACTGTATCTAGCTTAAACCCAGGAAAAAAAGCCCCAGGATCAAAGCCAGAATTTGTAGACATATTTAATTATGTATTACTGGTAAAGCAATAAAAGCTTACAATATGGGCTCTATTCACAAAAAGGACATTGTTTTGTCATGTTCTTCTTGTAAATTCCGTATGCATGACTCAAAGTGTCATTTTACATGAGATTCATAAAGACAAATGTCAGTTCTACATGGGTGTACCAATCTGTTACAGAGTTTAATCAAAAGCAAATGTGTATGTTGAAATCGTATGTGTCATTAAGAGCATTTTTGCCCATAAATTGGAACTCCTATTACGGTCAACAGACTGAGCTCCTATGCAATAAAGCTGCACTAGACCTTCTGCATTTCCTGAAAAAGTATACCAAATCATTTCAAAATGCAGTTATTATACACAATGTCCTCTAAGGGAACTATTATCTCAGGGAAGTACTTTGGGAAGAGTCTCCATACTCTGCATTTGTACTTCCATTTCAGGTACTGTCAGAGAAAAAGTCTTGGACAACATATGGCACTAGAGACCATCCTAAGAGAGTTCAGGTTTAGTCTTTATAGGAAAAATAAAGTTAAAGTAGCTGGTGGGTCAGAAACTTCTGCTGAAAGAATTAGGAGGTATGTTGTTGGGGAAAGAATCGAAGGCCAGCAAAACAAGGATAGGTAGATGTTCAAGTGTTGTGAAGTAGAACACTGACAACATGCTGAATAGTAATTTTCATAGCTATCACAGCGAGGCATCAACGCCTCACAACTGTGTTGGAAAAAATAATAGAAAGCTTGCTTTTAAATGCTGCCTTATGGCAGTAGTAAACACAAATAAGCCAGAATCTTTAAAAATATTAATTACAGTAACACTAATGGTCAAAGATGAACTCACAGGAAATAGAGATGCTGCGATAATTCTTCATGTGGCATATTTAATCTCCCAGACTATCGTGCCTTATAACCATACATCACCCAATTTCAGTTAGCAAATAAACTCCCATAAACCAGCATTTACTGTTAGAGGGATAAGAGTGAGTAAATAACAATCAGATTAAGATTACCAGGAAGAAATCAGCACCTGAAAGACAAAAGGACCCAGGGCTTGTCTAGATTTTTAATAGATAGTTAGAAAATCTAAAAATATCACACAGCCAGCCAGGAAGCAAACTGATAACATACATTCAGAAAGAAAAGGCAAGCACACATCACTGCTGTTTTGTAAAATACTTTTTCAAACATACGTTCCACATGTATCACTGGCATGTGTTGACTCTGCTAATGAAACCAAGTTCATCTGCTGTGAAAGAGATACCCGGGAAAAATCAACTAGTTTTAAAAGGTTATCAATACTAATGAATGACATTTGATTCTTGGAAAGCAAAAGCATTCAGAGCTAGATTCTTAATTCTGATATGCATCTTGGTTGATTCCACTATAAAATCTTTTATTGCAAAACTGAGCGAAAGTCAGATTCTTGGTTTCCACTTGCTATTTCTGTTCATCTGTCTTTCAATTGCTCAGGGGAATTTGAAATTGAAATTCTCTTCCCCACCAGCTTTCACACACGCAGGCATGTTCTGCTGGAGTGAACTATTTGTCCCACAGGAAAATACCATAGGGCTCAAACTCCCCCTACGTACGACCACCTTCCTTTCCTCGCCATGCCATCTCCCTCTTCTCCTACCATGTGCATTTCCCCAGACGGTGGGGTGCTTGATAGGAACTGTAAGGACAGGGAAATATTTTAATCAGGGATAGTGATCTTCTTCCACCCATACAGAGAAAGGTCCAAGTTCAGAAGGCTTTTCTTCATTCACAGAGCTGAAGACGTGACCTTGGTCAATAAAAGTAGTTCCTTACTGCCAATGAAGGGGTGAACTGATCCCTGCATTTACCCACTGAGGACTGTTTCTTGCTTTGTATACAGCTGTTACTGTGAGTAACAGCTGTGAGTTTTCTTTTACAGCTTTTGTTCTCAACACCGGATAACCGGAGTTTGGGCTTTCTACTGACCAAAGCCAGAGAGAAGCCAGGATGCTGCAAAGGTGCAAGGCAGCATCCAGGGAGAGCTTGCACTGGGGGCCAGCTGAGTGAGGCTCTCACATGGACCAGAAGATTGGACAGGTCTGCAAAATGCATCTGCCCTGACTTAAAGCCTTTTACATGTGCAGGATAGTTTTGATGTGACTGGGAGTTGTTCCCCCTCAAAGTATAAAAGGAAAAGTTATCGCTTGTTTTAGATGCCACTGGCACCGGCTCTGATTTGTTGACCTTTTTGACTCACTTTGAGAAACCTGGTCTACTGGAGGCTGACGGGATCCATCTGTCAGAGAAGGGGAAGAGCATCTTCAGTCATAGGCTTGCCAAGCTGGTGAAGAGGGCTTTAAACTAGAGATGCCAGGGGAGGGGAACCTCAATCCGTCCCACTCCTACCAGTTTGATGCCAGGGCCAGCAATAGATGC
>NW_008824035.1:8715407-8715641 GCF_000699105.1 Pygoscelis adeliae | reverse complement strand
GGAGAGCAGCCCTGCCGAGTGGGACTTGGGGGTACTGGGGGATGAAAAGCTGGACATGAGCCAGCAATGTGCGCTTGTAGCCCAGAAGGCCAATCGAATCCTGGGCTGCATCAAAAGAAGCATGGCCAGCAGGTTGAGAGAGGTGATTCTGCACCTCTGCTCTGCTCTGGTGAGACCCCACCTGAAGTACTGCATCCAGCTCTGGAGCCCTCAGCATAAGAAAGACATGGACCT
>NW_008824035.1:8701725-8715079 GCF_000699105.1 Pygoscelis adeliae | reverse complement strand
GGTCAGGCTGGACGGGGCTCTGAGCAACCTGATCTAGTTGAAGATGTCCCTGCCCATGGCAGGGGGGGTGGACTAGATGACCTTTAGAGGTCCCTTCCAACCCAAACTATTCTATGATTCTATGACCTTTTCTATGTAGTGTAGGGATAGATATTTGTGTACCTGCATAGAGCAGTCTTTTCTTTACCTTTTTGTTTAGAAAAATTTTGCATGCAAATCACATTAGGGATTTTTTTAGTCTTTTTCTTTTCTTTTTCCCTCTAACCTGAGGTAGAATTCAGTTCAGGTATATGTAAATTATCGCACAGAAAACTAAATATAGCAACAACTGAGAGAGATTAGATGAGCTTATGTGATGTTTTCATGAGCTGCAATTAGGCAGCCAGTAGCTTCACTTGTAAATACCAGACTTTAAAGGATAAAAGGCCAGTGAATGCTTCCTTCAGTAAAGTGCCTTGAGGAAAAAATACACTTTGTTTGCCAATTGTGCTCGAAAATAATTTCAGATGGCTCATTCCAATTTCATCATATTTTTTACCAGTGTATGAATGCAAATTTTTAGGAAGTTCTAAGAGGTTTGCTTTTTTCCCTTGAGTTAGAAAGAATTGTCAAAATAGTAGGATTCTCCTTGGAGTGAAATTTCCTCCTTTAGTGAGGCACTTACCTAGGACTGTGCCTTGCTTACACCCGTTAGAGCTTTATTTTGATGCTTTGAGTTGTGCTTATTCCTTGAGCTAGTTCTGCAAAGGAGTATATGTAACTGAGCTTCCTGTTGACCTCATTAGGATTTAGCTCAGGTCCTTGGCAAGAGGTGCGCCAGGTCTATCATGACTTACTTCTGCAGATACAACACCACAGTGCTCTCTTGAGGGTCCTGGGTGGTTCAGTCACTTACTACAGAGAGAGCTTACAGTGGAGGGGGAAAGAGCTCCCAAAGAAGTGAGATAAATAAAATTAGTAAATACTAATGTTCAGTCATAGGGTGAGAAATAAAATTAACAAATATTCATGTTCAATCATAGTTTTGCCTTGCTACATTTTCTTGTTTTCTAGGTAGTTAAGGGAAACAGATCATGTAATGAACAAATGAAAACTCCAACAAGATTTCACACAAAATGTTGAACATTTTCTTAGCAGAACATACACCCTGTCCCCTACTTTTTTCTGCTAGGATTATCTGGGAGACAACAGGCCTAAGACGTTTAATGGGAGAAAGTACAGCCTCCTTGGGATTCACAAGGTGTTTCTAGTTTTGCTGTGAAATCTCTGTCTTTGGCTAGTCAACCAGAGCACGTCACTGTTTTTTCCATTTTTCACATAAGGATAATACAACTTATCTATTTTACAGCATTACTGTGAGAATTTCCAATTTTCCAGAACTAGTTCTGTGTCATTGGCTGAAGAGTTGTATAAAAGAGGAAGAGATTATGATCAAAAAAAAAAAAAAAAATCTGCATTTTCTGCTTATTTCACTGAAATTAGTCAATTTAGGGGGCTTCAGAAGAGTGATATTGTACTTAAAATGTAACAAATAATGCATTTCATAACTTACACTCTTCATAAGAGAAATGGGAAGAAATAGAGACACCATGTTTTTATACAAATATTTTGATAATAAATATAATAAAAGAAAAAATACTCCTGAATTACATTATATACATGGAGAATTATTCGCATATGTGAGGAAGAGCTATTGACTTTTTTAAAAGCAAAAGGAAGGATGATTCTCATACGCAACTTCACAGGATAACTGAGTTCTTAATTTCTGTGTAATATTTTGTGTTCTTTAAGGATTCTGCTTAGATTTGACTTTCCTGTTCTGCATGGTTATTCTTTTGTGCTGTAGGTGCCTTATATGAAGCACAACATGTCTTCAGAATGCTGAATACTCTGAATTACTCTTCTGACTGAAGTAGTAATACCCCCCAAAGCTGTAACTGTTCAAAACCTCACAGACAGCCCAGGCAGTCTTTTAGCAACACAACCGGTGCTTTGCTTTTCAACCAGGGAGTCATGAACGCATGTCAGGGCATCTCAGGCACCTGCTATTTCCATACTGCTGAGCGGGAAAAGGTCTTCCGGGGCTACTAATGGAAAAGGGGGGTTGATGCAGAAATCCTGGGAATTACTAGTGCAATATTAAGGTAAAAGTGTTCTAACAAGCAAAATTCAAAATACCAGGCTGTATCCTTTAAGTTTTTCAAGACTGTGCCAAAGCAAAGCATGGTGGCCTGTGGTCTCGCTTCAGCTGGCAAGGCAGTTTGATTTGGCCTCTAGAAGTACCAGCTAACGAAAAGGCCAGCCTGTCTTTGGGGGATGAGGGGGCAGAGACAAAAAAGGTTATGTGGTCCCTTTCAATGCAGTATTGCTGTCTCCTTCCCCAGATTCTTGTTTGAATAACAGCAGCTGCTGAAAATGCGTAAATTGGCCGCCCTTTTAATGATGGGTCGTATTTTAATATAAATTTTAGGAAATGCAAATTCTAGTCAGAATGTTGGATTATCATTTGGACTTAATTTAACCTTATTAACAGCCAGATTTTATAGAGGTGAAATTATGAAATGACAGCAAGACATACACATACAATAGTGGAGGGACTAGATGTATCCTATCAAACAATAACAAAAAAAACCAATCGTGTCGTTGTGACAATATGAAGTCTGATACAGAAACAGGGTCATCTAAGCTTTACGTAATAAGAGAATGACAAACCTAAACAATAAAATTCCAGACAGACCATGTAATACCTAGGTCAAAATAAATGCAAAATAGCTTCATTTTCATAAAAGATCCTATACTACTAGACATATAAAATATTTCTTATTAAGACATATTCCCACAAAAGAAAAAAAAAAAATTGCAAATGAAGGCTCTTGCAACAACTATAAACCAGATCATTTTGCACCATCTGCTAGCCTGGAGCCAAACGTATGTTTGACACTCCTCAATGAGGATAGAGTACTATTTTAATCCACAAAATACCTTTCATTAACCCATTTTTCAGTTATACCTGGTGTATCTACATCTAAGGCTACAAAGAACATCTTGTTGGAAAGCGATGCATTTGTAACACTGCAGAGCACCTGCACACCATCCCCCAAGCAGGTTGCACCTTTTTGTAAAGGTTTATCATGTCAAACACTGGAGACTTTGTGCTGCTCTCTTCAACACTGCTGTCTTCAAAACCAGCGCTGACTGAACCGTTCTCTTCTGCTTGCCCCAGGACTGAGGATATGTCAATTGGAAACCCAAAGAACACAGTATTTGCAAGAGTGACCAAGCTATGCAGCACCAGCAAGAAACACACTGGAGTTTTATAACACGGTTATAATGGCTTCCCTGCATATCTCTTCTGGGCACCATTAATTTCTCCCATTTACTGTACAGGTAATTCCATGAACTCTCAGCTGGGGTACTCAGTATCACCCAAACAGTAATTGGGAGAAGTTTATAATACACAAAAGAGACAGGCTGGGGAGCAGTTATAAATATATGCTAGCAGTGTGAGAACCTGGTCGAAGAAACTGTAAACTCATTTCCAACCTGCGTTAATATTGGTTTAACAGTCCGAAGAAAAAAGCTTTATTATTTAAGCAAAGTTTAATACAAAGTTTATATTAAAGCTCTGTTTAAATAATAAAACTTTTTTCTTCTGATTGTTAAAGCTATATGAAAGATGACTGAGAAATGTTTTCATGCTCTTACATTGGCCTCCCACCTGCCAGTGTCACAGATGACTTTACTTTCCGGCAAGATGGCAACTATTAGCACTCAGCTGAAAAACACCAACTGTAATGAAAAATGTGCGCTAGAATCCCACAACATGCAATAGTTTGTACCACTGACAAAATACTTATTTTTCCATTAATTATTTAAATATTGGTTTAGCTGTGTTGATTTTGAGACCGTTTCTAACTTACTTTGAACCTTGAGTTGGATGACTCAACTGGCAGAATATCACAGTTTCTTTTTCAAGGAGATGGAGGCTCATGCAGGGAGGAACATGCTATCCTGGCGATATCGTAATAGATCCCCTAATTCCTTAAGAAAAATATTTCACTTAAATAAACAGAGAAAGCTTTTTCGATAAAAGAGCAAGAGAGAAAAGTCACAGCAGCTTCGAATAATCCCTAGAAGCATCTCCTCCTGCCTGCCCGCCAGCAGGAGTCACAGATTATGCCTCCGTTAGCAAGTAGTGCAAACAAACAGCACTAGGACCTGACAGCTGCGTCCTACATATTTCAGGGGCTTTTTAGTTCTGCTAGCTCTAGCTCAGTCCCATGGGCTGAATGCCCATTTCTGGCTGCTGTGCAGGAAGATACCGTCCAGGTTAGTTCATCTGAAATGAATCCAGGTGTGGTCTGAGGTTAGCCTACCATGAGAAGTGAAGAAGAAAAAGGTAGACAACTGCAATATTCTCTGCAGAAGCATACTAAACTACAACTTTATGGTAGACACACCCACACTAATTAATGAAATTAATTTTCTCCTCCATCAAATGAATCTCAACATGTGTCCACCACCTCATGTAGAAACCTGAGTTTTAAATGGCTGTCAGGCTGTAGCCCTGTGACCACCCAGATGAGTTTCTCCACCTCCATGAATGGCTCTGGTCAGGCACCCAGCCTACCACTCAGAGAAAGAGTGGAGCCAGCTTATGTCCCAAATCCTTGTTTATCCACCCACAACCTCAGCTCACGTTTCATCTGAGGCTTAGGTAATACTGAAGCATTTCTTTCCGTATTGATATACCACTGCCTACTTTGTCTCAGGTATAATGAGACGAAGCAGGGACTTGATTTCATTTCCGTTCACAGCATCGATGAGATCAGCACTAGAACAGTTCAGTCCCAGTAGCTCTGCTCTGCATCCACACTGAAATATGTTCTGAAAATATGGACCAAGGATGACCAAAAATTAATCAAAACCTAATAGAAACTCCATACCTTAGGAAAATGTATGAATTGATCTGTCTAGTTTGTCAGACGATGAAACTCAATTACATTATTTAAAGTAGCTCCATGGGAAACAATGAAGACTACAGCAGAATACTTCACCCGACAGAGGAACACAAAGCAAGATCTGAAAGCACAGGCAATTTCAAAGATATGTCTAAAATGCAATCAAATGGAGGCACTCTTGAGCTAGCTTTAAACTCATTAGGCTTGGATGATGTTGGCAGCGTAGCCAGGGTAGCAGGGTGCTCAGCGTGGAGTAACATCAACTCCAGCAATAGATGGTGTATTTACCCAGGTTTTCGGATGGATCCTGTAATTCACACCTGGCACTGAGCTGTTAGAGCTACAACCCTAGTTTGTTTAAAGGTCGTTAGAGCGTGACTATGAGCTGCAGGCAGGGCAGCGTAGATACTGTTACATGCCTTGACTCAAAGGAGGGTGAGGAGTGGGAAGATGCTGTTTGTGTTTGCATTCATGCCATGTAGCTTTAATGAGTCACTCTGATTGTCCAGTGAGAGATACATTGCAACATGTTGTCTCAGGGCCAGTTATAATGAGACTGTAAAGGGCTATAATCAGAGGATTTGCTAATGGGCCTGGGTTATTTTGTCCCTGACAGACCTTTTTGTAGGTCGAGTGCTGATACTGTTGCCAAGTCAAGTATAGATCAAAATATTTTTTCTATAATGAATAGCTAGGGCCAGGGTATTACCTCAGTTGACTGCAACAGTCACCTGCTTTTCCAGAGAATCCTTGTTTCCTTGTTTCTTTACATGTAGAAGGGCAGCTGTAATAGATTCAGAAAAAACATAGTTTTATTCATCTTGTTCGTGTGACCAATGAGGGTGTTAATATGTTACAAGGGGTGCAAGAAAAGTAATGGGAGTTCAAGCCCAAACGCAGTATGCGATCCAAGCAAAAGCAAAGTACAGAGTGCCTTGTGTAGTTCATTTCTTGCACAGATTCCTTCAGTACTGCAGTTGCCATTGCCCCAGGTGCTTCATCTGACATCCCTGTCAGGCAGTGGGTCATATAATTCATAAAACTTATCTTTAGCATCTCCGAAATTGTGCTTGCTAACAACATGCTTGATTTTGATCCCAGGTCTGAGGTGGAGGCAGTGGGACATCCAACAGAGCAACAAGCAAAATGTCATCCACCATAACGCTGCACAAGGATCCCACAGCAAATCCCACCTGCACTACTTCTCCAACATAAGGCCACATGTCCTAACTTCATTCTTCTGCAATATCACCTCTGCCTAGTTTTGAAAGCAGCTGTTCTCAGGTAGCTAGTGAACATTTATCAAACCAAACTCGAGTAACAATTTATCTCCTTTTGCTTTAATTGAACAATATTTTCAACTTGTGGTAGAAGGTGCTTTTTCTGATGGGTTCAGTAATGAAATAGAAATTTTTATGGAAGCTTTTTCACTAGCTGGGTCTAGTCCCTGCCTTACAGACTGAAAAATTCAAAAAGGAGATAACTTATAGAGGGTCTTTTAGAAAAGAGAAATGGCATTCCAAATCCTTGAGGAAACCTCCTCAAAATGTGCAATAACTTTTATGTGAGACCAGAATGACTACACAAATGTGATATTTCTCAAAGATGGAGGGAAAATTCTTGAAACATTTTAGTACCCAAACTAGATCATTATCAGTAACCAGTTTCATGCATTTAGCACTCAGATGAAATATAAGGATCATAACATGGAAAAGCTTTTTTTGATTTTCAAACTGCTTTGCAAGAGAAAAAGAACATTTTATTCTTCAATAGTTTGACAACAGGCTAATAGTTCAGCTGAGCAAGAGAATATTCATATGCTTTACTTCCTATAGGACAGGAAGGGTTTTTACCTGGAAAACTGCTAGTAGCAGCCCAAGGTAAGCCTAGTAGGACATTGTCCAGAGGTCTGTCAGGAGAAAGCTACTAGGAGATGATATAGAAGATAGGGAGATAGAGACAGATGGAGATGGAGATAAACTTTCCAAAAAAATTGGCTCCCCAGAAGTCATGATCTGACCAAAAATCAGCTGTGGAACCTATATGCGTAATCACCAATTCAAGCAGGATGTCCAACATTCAAGGATTCACAAAAGATCTATGAAAACTTAAATGGAATTTTTCATTTACAAACTAATTACACAGACTTATCTGCACAGCAATACATTTTTTCTTCACAAATGGAAATAATAGTTCATAAATTAATATGTGAACTGAGATTAAGTTAATGAAAGCTAAATGCAATTTTAACTAATTGCTAAAATGATCTTTATTTTAGTTAAACAAATGTTTAGTTTCAAAACATGATACAGAAAGTGCTTTTACAGAATATGAGAAGGCACTGTGTCGTTATAGCAGATGGCATGTCACCCACCAGAACAAAACCCATCACGCTCCGGTTTTATCATCTGAATTGTGCCATCTAAGTTGTAACATACACAAACAAGAAGTTGTGAATTCCAGCTTTTTAATAAGAAGCATGTCATATATGTTAATCTCAGGTGGTTTTTGGATATGGCCTTTGCACAGCAACTGAGTTTCTTTAAAGGGAAGCACTACATACTGTAGAGTCATGCTCCTGGGCTCCTGAAGAATAGACAGAGTTAAATACTAGATAAAAACCCAAGGAAGAGAAATAGATATGACAAAGTGCTGTTACCCTTGGAGCAAGATGTAGCAATACATATAGGTCAAGTAGATACTAGATCTCGGCTACATTATTTGTGATTGCAACAATCATAAATAGGATAGGAGAAATGGTGAAATATATATATCTGTCTTTCTGATGTGGCATAAAACTGACATCTTGCCCATTTCTTGACATTAAAGATTCTGCTGTTAAGTCTGTGTTGGGTTTTGGGGTTGTTTTTTTTCTGAGAAAAAGGGCTATTTTTCATGGAGCAAAATGGTAAATTTCATGAAGTAACACTGCATTTCATAAACAGATATTTTAAGAGACATTGTCAACCAAATAATGCTTTATAAGGCGCTAGAAATGATTCAGTGCATGTCTGAAAAACAATTTTTATTCACTTCTAGCTTACTAAAATGTTACTATTCTCTCTATGAAATTGAGTGGCTGCAAATGTGAGTCAGGAATCCTTTGTCTTACTTTTTCCTTCTCATTCATGTTTCTGACTGGATTAGTCCCTTTCCAATGGTTTAGGAATCTGCCATGAGAAACAGTCCACAAAGATCAGCAGGGACAGGATGGACAATAGAAAAACAGGACCCTCTTTCCTTGAAGAAAATTATGTTGTTTTCTCTCAAAGACATCAAATCCCTTCAAACCAAACCATGTCCTCCATTCTCACCCTTTCTTTTAAACTCATCTCTTACAAATTCCTAAGATATCTGTATTTCCATACATATGTTTAGATAATGGGTCATAGGCAACTCTGTAAAGACAATGTAATTAAGCACACAGATGTATAATTGGAGCAGATACTAAAATGCAAGACCCCATTCACTTGCCCACTTTGCTTCGTCTGAAGCTGATAATTAACTGATTGGTAATATTCTCCTCTCTCAAGCATTTTCCGTACATGTCTAGGAAGTGACAAACTGGCAGAAATGTGAATTTCACTTTTTTGACAGAATTTTTTTTTAACTGACCAACTCATGAGAGTAATGAAAGTGTTACAGTCTTTCCAATGGCAGTTGCCCAAACCCCAAGAGTTGGACAAACCCCAAGAGCTGGAATGACAGCTCTGATGCATACCGATTTCTGTTTTTCCAGATCTTAAATCTGAATGGATAAAATGGTCTCTGGGTTATGTTTGAAATAGTTGTGTGGTGTGGCTGGGGACTGATCAACACTGAAGTGTAGTCAAAAGTAAATCTGGAAGGCACTGAAGCTAATGCAGTGTGCCTGTCGATTGGTGTGAAAGACTATGCCACAGAATTCAGTTAGTCCCTTGACCATATTTCCTTCTCATATACAGATGAGCTTTGGGGCCTTTATGCTTCCTTCTGAAAATGTCTTGTTTCTTCCCAAATGATAATCACACTTTCTTCTAGAGTTTACATTTCCCTGGTTTGGGCAGTAAAACAAACCTCATGGAACATAAAAAGCAACCCCTCTGACCAAAACCCAGAGAAGCCAGTCTACTATGCATTCATGGTATCCCAACATTGGACAAAGAGGTGGATGAAGAAAAAGCCGTCAGAGATGGGACTGCTCTATGTCATGCAAGAGCTGAGTGCCTCAGCGTGCCTTTTGGTACAATGTGAATTGTGGCAGCTTATATCTTCCTTGAAGACCTTATCAGAACTGCAAACATGTAACTACAGATCTACAAACAGGTCTCCCCAAGTTAAATAGTTTGTGTCATGAGCAGTGTGGGCTTCATTTTGTATGAAATCCCTCACGTCCCTTTTAAATCTGTTGCTTGTTAGGACTTCCTTCTGCCAGGTTCCTAATGAAAAACCCATAGTGACAATGAGTAAGCCTACAGCAAACTGAAATGATAGTCCATGCTTTGCTTGTTTGTTTGTGTTAACAGGAACACCCAGGTATCTCAAAATCATAAATTCTGTATCTAACAAGCCTGTGAAAAAGTTATGCTACTTCCAGTCTTCCCTTCTTTCCCCTGACCTGGGTGCCTCATCCACAGGTCATATCTCCTCTTTAAGCCCAGTCAGATTTCTGGTAAGTGGCTAAAAGTGACTAGCAAAAACGCAACTTGATTTTTTTGTTCAAACAAACCATTAAATCATATAACCCAGTTGCAGGTATGTAGGTCTGATCCAAATCCCAGAGATTGCACTGAATTTTAGATCAGGCCCACAGTGACTATTTGGGATGATTGAAAGGTCTAAGCTCTGACGATCGGCAGGAAGAGTGAGAGTTTGCAGCTGCACTGGGGGAAGGAGATGAGCAAAACCTAACATGAACAGAAGGGGTCAGGGCTGGTGGAAACATCAAGAGAGGGGTCTGTGTCCTTTACAACAGACTCACTTCTTGATCTGACAATTGAACTTTGATGTTCTTCTCCTGTTAGTAAATAGCAGCATGTACACCAGTCCCTGATGGCAGTATGTATGCCGCTCCCCTCTGCTTGCTACCCTCACAGGTCCACCCAGCATGGTTCCAGGTACTGATGGATCACGGTGGGAGGTTTCCGGGGAAAGGATTGATCATTTACTGATTCTTTAGTCCAGGAAACTGGATGTAAAGGGCTATTTCGAAAGGAAGTTATGATTGAAAAGTCAAGCATTTGGAACTTGGGAACTGACAGTTTTAGGATGATTTATGCAGCCTTATCTCACCTTCCTCCACCAGCTGTGACTGCACTATGGTGCAGTCATGGAGGATAAAATCCTGATCTCTGTTGCTGCATGAATGGCTGAACTCATCCAGGGCAGACACGACTTCCTCTGAAAGTGACTCAGGGCTGTATAGCGGAAGTCTGGTATCAGTAAAGCCCCAGCCATTTGCTGGAGAAGTTAAATGATGCTGGAAATGCTTTGTCAAGCAAGGGAAGGAATGGTCTCGTAGGATAGATGAATGCTGCCTCGATTAATATAATTCAACCTTTGCCTTGCTACAGAACTTCCATGCAATGCTAAGCACAACGTTTAAATCCAGCTTTTCATAATTGGTTACAAACTGTATTTTCCATGTTAAGGATTTCAAATCACATTCAATATTTTGTTTTGCAAAGCAATGAGTAAATAACTTTGCTAACTACACCAAAATTATCAGCTGAGTATCCTCCATGGGACGTACAAAATGAGTGCAGATTTCATGTGTCTCTGATCTTTGGGATCCCAGTTATAAAATGGAGTTAATTCCTCACTTTATAGAGTCATTCTGAGAGTTAATTTTTGTTTTTTTAAATGTTTGTGAGGTATGCAGCAGTGGGAGTGAGGAGAACCATAAACAGTCTGGTCAGAAAATTACCAAATCTGTATTTAACCCAGAGTCGGAATCTTGCATGAGAAATACTGCTGAGCGCCCTACTTGGGCAAGATAAACGCACAGGCTTAATTACTTGATCAGTGAGTGAACACCAGCTCCTCTGTGCCTGGGTGAGACAGGCCTACAGCAGATGTAGTCAGGTTGTAATGCAAACCTCAGTTTTGGTATTTCCTAACTTTCTGCATTTTTTGCGACCTTCTGCTTTCATTTGTAGTATGCTACAGCTTAAAAAAAATTGCCAGCTCTCATTGCCTGGTCACTGCTTCAGTTTTGCTGATGTGGCGCCAAGAT
Source organism: Pygoscelis adeliae (assembly GCF_000699105.1). Taxonomy (NCBI): domain Eukaryota; kingdom Metazoa; phylum Chordata; class Aves; order Sphenisciformes; family Spheniscidae; genus Pygoscelis; species Pygoscelis adeliae. The sequence continues at coordinate 8,703,904 of NW_008824035.1, read as the reverse complement.
ATTTTTTCAGTATTTACTCAAATAAGTAAACACGATCAGAAACGTCTGTCAAATATTTAAAATCCCAGTGTGCTAAAGAGCATTTCAGAATGGTTTTTAAAATGCTCTAATAATCTGAAGCACCAAAGTAGTTAAAATCCTTGTCAGAAAATTAAGAAGATTGCCTGAAGGACTATGCTTTGGATCTCTGATAGCAGAAGAAATGAATTCCAGACTGCTTCTCCACCTGTGTTAGTATTTTGTATGGAAAAATAAACTGCTTGCAAAAATGTATAGGGAAGCAGGAAATCTGGAGTCTAAAATATGGCAACATACACAAACCCTTGCTTTATAATTGTGCGCACTGTAAACCATCTGTCTAGCAGTTAAATACACTCCCATTTAAATGAGTTAGTACATTTAATGGACGAAGTATTAAGATCACTGAGGGGTGAAGTTTTATATTTGCAGTGTGCAAATGCCAGAGTGGAACCACTTGTACATTCTCAATACTACACACCTTTAAAATAACTAAGAAAAATGACTACTTACCTGCTGCATACCAAAAACTGGCTGCTTTTAAGCAAATCATTACAAACTGGAATAGATTGAATTGAAAGCCTGACGGTCTCATGGCCTCCATTCCAGAAGTATAAATCAGGCTGCAGCTCAGCTACTGCTGTTGGGAACTCTTTAAATACGCAGAAAGTGAAAAACACGGGGAGGAATTATTTAATGACTTTACTTGGAGTATTCATTGTCATTTCAATCATCTTTTAAATAAGACAGGACTGGAGAGATCTTTCCTAAACACCTTAACTAATAAGTTGTCAGTATTTAAACAACAATTACTGTACAAAAATGGAAATTAGCTGATATGATCAAGCCATATGGCTAATATAATTGATTTGTTCAGATTTTTAAAAATTATGAAAAACAAAACCAGAACAGCAGCATAATATAATTTACAAATTTAACTAGAGGTGATATGTTCTATTTAGTTCGACAACAAACAACATCTTCCTGGTGTTTTAAATTAAGTATAAGGAGGGAAGGGCCACGTTGGGTCCTAAATAGACCTGACCCGGGAAAACAGGTTTCCGAAAGACTCGGGGCAGCGCAGTCACTGCCGGTTGACCAGAGGGAGTGTTGGTAACGAGGGCTGAGGAGAGACCCGCGTTTGGAGGAGCAGGCTGGGGGACCCCCGGGGGCCGCGGCGGGGCAGGGGGTGCCAGCCCACGCAGGGGACCCCTGAGCGGGGCGAGGCTGTGCTCACGAAGCCGTACCCGAAAGGCTCGGGATCGGGTTTCTGAGCGCTGTTTCAATTGCTCCTGAAACTTTGATTCGATCCGTAATTTTTAAGACTCGCTCACTGTCAAAGCGAGCCGGTATTTCCCTTTCTGGTTGACTCGCACTCAGCAAAACAGGCGGAAACCATAATAAATCTGCACTGGAAAATGCATTTGTTTGTGTTTCTCTACTCTGAAGTTTTTCAGACCCTTTCTTAGTTGTCTTCAGGATGCGTTTTGCCCTCTGCCTGATTACTGCTGCGTGGAGGTTTCTCGATAGGGGCTGAGAACAGCAATTTTGAGTCTGGGGTAGCAGGAGAAAGGAGACTTGGGGAAGGGAAAGCTTCATTTTTCTGTCAAGTTCAGTAGGCTTCAAGAGCTGAGTGTGGAGAAGAAGGAGTCCTACCAGCTGGCTGGTGTGTGCCCGGGGTGGGGGGGCTTTACCCCGCTCAGAAACACGCCACAGGCACCCCAGAGATGCCTCCGCTCTGCAGCAAATACCCTGAAACGAGTTTACCCTTAGAATAAGGTTTCTTTGCTTGCTTGTTTTCTCGTACAAAACTGCTCTGGTCCTGCTGACCACCTCACGCTGGAGGATAAAGAGTTCAGCCTCTGAATGCCAAGAGAAGTTGAATTCAATTAGGTAAAAGCCTCATTTGCGTAGTCTGGAAACTATAGACATGGCTTAACTGATCGCTTCACTCCTCTGAAATTCGCTCCCATCGCTAATAAGTGAAAGACTCATTAAGGTGCTCTGAACGGAGTTCTAATAATGTGTTAATAATCCCTGGCCATTGGTTAGAAAAGGGAGGCTCTGAATCAGCCGGTGCGTTTGGAAGAACCCCACCGCCTTCTCCGTACGGGCGCCGGGCGTGGGAAGCGCGGGCAGGGCAGGCAGGCTGCCCGCAGAG
>NW_008824035.1:8700666-8701539 GCF_000699105.1 Pygoscelis adeliae | reverse complement strand
GGGCTGCGGCGCCTCACGGGTGGGAAGGAAGCAAACAAACGATCCGCTTCGGGCAGGGACGGGCAGCACTGCCTGCTTGACGTCCCGGGAGGGCGGAGGGGAGTAGAAACAGATTTATGTATTTGTTTATTTTTTAAAAGGACTTCCGGCCAGAATCTGTCCCTCACGTCATTTTATAAAGAAAACAAGTAAGATGTTGTTGGGTTGTTTTCTCCCCTGTCATGAGAGTCCTTGGTGAAAGCAAGACACGAGTGGAAGAGACCAGGGCCTCTCCTGCCGCCCCGGGTGTCCGAGGCCTCCCTCCAAACGGCGCCGCGAGTCCGCGGGACCGGAGGCCGGCGATAACGAGAACCTGCGCGGGGATGATTGTCTTCAGCTTCGCAGATCGCCCATGATTAATGATATATCGGGAACCGAGTTTCACTCGCTCGGACCCAATAGGCTGCACAAGGCCTTCGGAGACTGCTTTTCTAGTTGTAAAATTGACTTCCCTGTACCTCGTCTCCTTGGCTCGTTACTATTATCATCTGAGTTTAAATTTCTCTTTTTAAACAGTGTAATCTTTCTTCGGTTGTGCACCCTGGAGTAAAAATCAGGGCATCATTTTCACATCAAAGAACTGTCAGCTCTCTCGTATGAATTGCTGCCCCTCGCACCCTCTCTAAAACACTACCCTTGACACCCGACCATGTGGAGCGCGGTAGAGATATATCGTTGTAATCACAGCCGTTATAATTGAGTTTCGTGCCGGAGAGCCGTAGCGCAAGGGACCTCCTCGGAGCGGGGCGGTGTGGACCAGCCCGTGGGCCGGCTCGCCGCCCGCACTAGCCCGAGGGGGGCAGGAACACCCACACCCCCGGAGCGTCCCGGGCT
>NW_008824035.1:8697752-8700175 GCF_000699105.1 Pygoscelis adeliae | reverse complement strand
GCCCTCTCCCTGCCTGCCTGCCTGCTCCCTCCGCGTCTCTCCCCTGCCTCCTCTTGTCCGGTCAGCGGGACAGGGGCAATACTGTGAAGCCTGTCGCCTCCCTGATGGTCGTGCCCCAGGGTTAGTGGGGCTGGGGGAGAGCGGGGCGTTCACCCGGGCTTTGGCGTTTCCCCTCCCGGAGCCGCAGCGCTCGGTTTGGTCACCGGGAGCAGCGGAGCCGGTGCCAGAGGAGAAAGAGAGAGCTGGGAAGGGAGCAGTCCCGCCGGGAAAGGGGGCGAGGCAGCACATAAAGGGGGAGCTGCAGTTTCCTGCCCTGTCTTGTAAGGAAATCAACCCAAATCATTAAAAATATGTATACTTTCTCGTCATGGAAAAGGAGGGTGGTTTCTGGATTTATCATTTAGTAGGGATTAATTAACACGAAATGGCTTCACCAGATGATGGAGCAGAAGCGAGAGGACCCCTTTCTAATCACCTTTGAGTTCAGTGTTCAAGGCGGGGAGTCAGAAGCCGCGTGCGTCCCGTGTCCCCCCTCCCGGGACCCCCCTCCGAGCTGGCACCCGCTCCCCCAGGACTCCAGCCCGCTGCAGGGCATGCCGGCACCGGGCCAGCCTCCGGCGGGGGATTTTGAAGGTTGAACCTTGCATTCGCAATGACGTTTCGCCGAGGCCTTGCTGGCACAGGCAGGCGGCGGAGAGGGCTGTAACGTTTTGAAACGGTTCCGACGAGTCTAAAAAGTCCCCATGTGCCCGGGGAAGGCGGCTGCTCCCCGGCCTGGTGACTCCGGCGGGCGGGGAGCTGCTATTTCAAGTCCTCCTGAAACGCTGGATCGGTCATAATCATCCTCCTACTGGTCCGTGCGCTCCTCTTCCATTAGCACGGGCCTGTCGAAATCCATGTGTGCCCCTGATTTCTCCGCCGCTTCTGATGATGGTTTTCTTACTGATTACTAACTTCAACCCGTTAGAGGTAATGTTGGAAAACTGCGTTATTAGCTAGCCTTAAGGTAATTAGTACTTCGCCCTGCCACTGTGTCTATTGTACGACGCAGCGTGGAAAAGCCGAGTGTCAGCCCCGCGCATCTCATATTCCTCCTACAAAGACCACTCATAGATAATGAGTCAAGAGCCCTAAGCGGAGTCCGAGTAAAGGACGCTTATCAGAAGGCTCTCTTTGAGGACAGTAATTAATTGCGTCCCCGGAAAACATTAAGTGCTCCCTCGAAGAGACTTGAGGGCTCTCTCGGAGAGAGCCGGAATTTGCCGGAGAAGTCACGGGAGCATTCCCGGCCGAGTTTTGCCTGTTGTTGTTAAAACACGCGCATGTACATGTACACGCACACACGTACACACACACACACACACACACACCCGCACCACAGTGCAGCGGCTTCGCCTTTCTTTGCTAAACACTGTTTAAACAAACACCCTGCCTCGGCTTGCGCAGCCCGCGCTGCTCACGGCTTTAATAAAGGCACAGGGAAGACCAGAACCCGCGTCCAAGACTGCTGCTTAATCCAATGAAGGCAATTTCCGAGGATAATTGCGAACATGTTTTAATGCATATGCATGAAAAAGGATTTTTTTCCGAGAGACCGACTTTACATGCTTATGTAATTGATTGAGGCGCTGACCCGCTATTCAAAATGTTATTTGAGAACCATCAGAATGCGTAAACTTGCAAATTGCCCAGCTTGTATCTGAATTAATACCTCATTCATCATCATTATGGGTTGATAAGTTAATTTAACCATTTCATTCTGCCTTAATGAGCTATAGTTAAATTAATGCCACATAATATATGAAAGTAACATTTAAATAGAAGCACTGGGCTGAGACAAACAGAGGCTGCTGCTATTTGGGCTGGAATAACGTGACATAAATCTTTTCTTCATTACAGGAGCCAGTCTGTTCTACCAGCAGTTATGAAGTATTTATTCATTCACTTTCTTTTCGAAGTTGCTTTGCCAAATAGCGTAGGTAAATTATGTGCGCTTGTAAATAATGCCTCGGGATGTCTTTATTGAAGTAAAACGGTGAAAAAATAATCTCTGTCTCTAGCCCTATAAAGGCACTGGCCAGACAAGAAACGGCACGCCCCGGAGCGAGATCCCGGGCTGTTTCCCGTGGCTCCTGCCTGCAGACTGTCCCCCTCGAGCAAGGCGCGGTGGGACTTGGCCCTGTGGCAGACCCTGGGGTCCCCACGGGGCCGGCGGCCTTTCCAGAGCATGGGGGGCTGTGAAGTTTTTGAAACGCAAAGGTTTTTTTCTCCCCTAGGGTGTGGGAGCCGGAGGGGCACTCTCCGCTACCCGCGCCCCTCGCTGCCCCTAAATCCCCTAAATCTCCTTGGCCGCAGGTGAGGTGCGCCGGCCGCCGAGGGATGCCCCCCTCCCGGTCCTCGGGACGAGTTAAGGCCCCGGCGCA
>NW_008824035.1:8693201-8695825 GCF_000699105.1 Pygoscelis adeliae | reverse complement strand
GAGGAAGGAGGAAAGAAAAAAGGAGGAAAAAAAAAAAGAACTTATCTAAGAAAAGCCCTAGGGATCACTCCAGTATATATTTAACCAAACTGCAATTAAAGACAGTATCAGCTTGTATCATTTAGAGCTAATGCAATAATAATGGTAAATTACAGGGCCAAAATGGCTTGTGATAGCAGCCTCCGTATTCCCAATAGCTTCCACGTCGTTGTAATTAATGCCAGGGTGAGCAGTTGGTGAAAGAAAATTTCGTGGAAGGGACATCTTGGTTTTCAAATCGAATAGAAATAGACTGCTTTGCACACACCATTGACTCTTGCATTTTTCCATCGAAATATCGATTTTACGGCCGATCTGTAAATATACGAACAGTTGGGCTGAGCGCGAACGACGGGGGCAGAGCAAGGCAGAAGGAGCTGTGCCAGTCCCCGCCGCGCCTGCGGGTTCTGCTCCGAGGAGCGGCCGCAGCATCATTTTTTGCCTGACAAACGCGGAGAGGGCCGCGCGCTAAAAAAAGCCCCGGGATTTTGTTGGGTGCCTTCTCGGCACTAGATGAAAGGCGCACCTTTTCCAGGCTGAAAGACGATTAATATTTTCTCGGCTAAATGGGAAGCCCAGGCACGGACAAAAGCGGAAAAAGCGGACGGAATCATTTCTCTCCGTTGTTTTTCTTACAGAATAGCTCTGTAATATTTGTAAACACACGTCTGTTTAGCCAGCCAATTAATGTTAAACCAATGTTTGGACTTAGTACACATCTGCTATAAACATGAGTAATGCATAGCATTCGCAGTAAAAATACTGATTAGTCTGAATTAATCCATCTGATATGTGTATTAAAAGGCATTTAAATATGTTGTTTTAAGAAGTTCTCATAACCCTGGATGCCATATTTAAAAACAAACATCAGTACGCTATGTTTTGCAGCCTCTTAAACAAATAATCTCGCTTTGATTTAAATAACATTTATTTTACATGACCAAACACAATAAATAACGTAATATACAAAGCTTTATAATTATTGCACATTTGTAAAATATTTTACAGTGAGTTCATACAGCCAGCAATATTTAAAGCACAAAGACTTTATTTACAGTTTCATATAATAACCAGGTCCAACGGACCTAACATAAAACGAATTTATGTTAATTTTACCAACCAGCGTCCTCATCGATCACTTAATGGACATCTATCTATATTTTGGAAAAATGTAAACATCATTGCCAAAATCGTCGTGTATACATCCCATACTTGTGTGATCATAACAAACGATTCCAACGATCGAAAAGGTTAAGCTGGTAAAAGAGTGCTACGTTTTGGTCTATTTTCTTTAGCCTTAAATTATATATTAATAAAAAAATTTCAATGTAAACTCAGCGGACAACAGCTGGTATAATCGATATTTTTTACATAAGTAGTCTTCCTATTCGTTCTTTACAAAATGAGAAATTTGTGGGTTAGGTGTCTTCTACCGTGCTTTAAAGTTCTCTACCCAGAAAATGTACACTTCTTGTCAGGAATCCGCTCCAGGAGCCTGGGGATATTTCTCCTTCGCCCTTCCCTACCCCCGCCCAAGAAATCTGTCCCGTTGGACCAAAAAACCCTACGATTTATGTTCACTGAAGAAAACAGCATAGCCTTTAAAATCATTTCCTGAAAGTTCATTATTAGAATATGAAAAAATCCAGTGTCTTAAAAATAGAAGTATTTCAGGACACTTACTCGAAATATATAGTAGAGATTTTTTTTCTTTTTTTTTTTTTTTTGTGTGTGAGAATGTACGCGCGTGTGTGTGTATTCACATTCACACAGGGCCTAAACAAGCAATAGCAAGTTAGATGAGGGCTTCAACTCTTCAGAAAAAATCTCATTATGTGAAGAGTGAAGTGGCTCTGTAGGGAGCATTATGGAAATATCTGGGTTTGATTTAATGAGGCTCTTCACATTGGTGGAATATCAACTTAACAGAGAAAAGTCTACCCGGGGCGTCCAAGTTACCAAAATGAAAATTGGCAATTGAGATGATAAGAAAGTGGCTTTCTTGTGCGAAATCACTTCAGGTAACAGAGATAACATTAAATAACATACATTCTATGCACCAAGAACAATGTTTTATGTACCAAGTCTCTTATCTGTCTCTTCTAATGACTTCCCTTAGCGGGTTGTTAGTACTTGACAGCAGGTCTCTGTGCGGGGAACTTTTTTCCAATTCCACATTCAAAGGAGGTCCATCAGAGAACATGATTGGCAATTTTCGTCATAATCTGCACATTATTAGCATCAAAATTGACATGGCAGTAACACTGGTGGTTTTTGATGTGCCTTTCTTCAAGTTCAAGGAAGTCCCTCCAGTAGCAGTGGTTTGGTATAGCAGGTCTCAGTTACCCAGCGGTGGCTTTTCTGAGGCAAAGGCGCGATAGAGATGCGTGAGAAATAAATCCAAGAGCCGTTTTACCGAGAGGAGAGGAAGACGCTAAGAAAGAAATTAAATTTAGAAAAGTGTCTGGAAGGTAAATGCTTCAGAACGACAGCCTACACCTAGAGAGATTCAAGTATTTCCCAGAGAGCGTGGATTATGGTAGTTAGAAAGCGTGAGCTTAAAAAATGCCTCTCCCCATCCTGTC
>NW_008824035.1:8687426-8690818 GCF_000699105.1 Pygoscelis adeliae | reverse complement strand
TTCCCCGTCGACTGCGGTTCTTATTTTCGTTGGAGACGTACGAAATAAGAGCAGCAATAAATGCCTTTTTTTTTCCTCCGGCGTTACGTCGAGGATCCCTTCCTTTCTCTGGCACGTTTGACATAAAAGGCATGCACTGTGGCCCCCAGGAAATCCAGCGCTCACCTGGCTCCCCCTCCCCAATTACAGCAATAATAACAACCATCGTCCATCACCATGCTCCGCAAAGCGGGAAGGAGACGGGGCTGTTTCAAACCCTCTGTTATAAACGGGGGGGAAACGAACAATGCCCAGTTACCCCGAGGTGGACACAGGACGGCACGTTGCGTATAGACAGAGAAGGACACACACAGACAAATACGGACAGTTTCCTCGCGCTCCCCTCTCTCTCTCTCTAATTTAATCTATGTATGTACATACACACATATACAGCTCGAGAGGCGCCGAGAGCTCCAAGAGCGCGAGGAAAAATAAGGGGAAAGCTTTCCCTAAATATAGGTGGGTGGATGTTCGTGCCCACATATATTCTGGATATGTATCTACATGCCAATGGATTTGGGCACGCACACACAGACGCACACACCCGCACAGGAGCTGCCCGGGCAGTGTGTCTCGGCTATCGGGATAGCGCAGTAATCGCAATAATATTTTACAGCCTGGAGCTCTGTCTTCGCAGAAGAGAGAGCGCCGGTGCGGAGGCGAGCAACTTCGGCGGTGGCACTGGGTTTGCTTTGGTTTTTAAAGCCGGTTGGCAAAGTGCGGGGCTTAGATGGAGATGATAAAGGAAGAGTTACCTTTGTTACTGTTTTCCTTCAGCTGGGAGGAAGTCAGGCTGGCTGGGGAGCGGAGCGCGGAGCAGCCCACCTCCACATCACTGTTCATATCTGCCTCTTGAGCAACTTCGGAATAAAGGCTGATTTTCTTCCTGCTTTCCGACGGCGGGATTTCGGAGGAGACGGTGCTTTCACTGCTCGGATGCTGAAGACTGAATAAAGTGTCTATTTCAAATTTGCCTTTGGCGGAGATGTCCCCTATAGCGCTGTGCAGGGAGGCGGCAGTCAGTCTCGGGCTGAGGCGACCACTGTGCGGAGAATTTTCAAGGGCCTCCAGCACCGCATTTCCAGCTGAGTCTGACAAATTCGAGAGCCTTTTGCCAGCTGTAGGGCTGTGCAGCCCTCTTTCCATCAGGATCATCTCTTTTCTTATTCTTTCCATCATCTCAGCTTTATAAAAAATGTCAAAGTTGCAGGGCTGGTCCTGTACTAATGATGAGCTGCAGCAGGGGCTAATTCACATTCAGCCCGGCAAGTGTCTCTAAATATTATTATCTCTTTTTGAGGGAGGCGTAAAAATTGTGGGATGCCAAAGCGAGGGAATGACTGGTCAAAATGACCCATACATCCTTTCTAGCCCGAAATGTCATTCATCAAAAAGTGGTGCTCGTCATTAAGGTACGAATGACGCTGTTCGAATAATCATTTATTGTAACAGGTTTATAAGCAAATAAATACAAGCTCCTGTCAGTGGATAATGAAGGCGGCTTCAGAGCAGACAAATATATCCAGGTGGAAAGAAAGAAAGACAAGAAGTGAGGAGTAAAGCTCTTGTCCTTAGCTTGATCAGATCTTGCTTGAATTGCTCTGGGGTTTGGCCTCTGGGGTGGAATTGACAGTCTGATTAATAAAATGAGCTGTGCAACATTTCCCCCTTCATTTAGGTGCATCATTATGCTCTGATTTTTGTTTTGTTGCCTTTTAGGTCCTAATGATGCAGCTTCTTTCTCATTTGTCCTCGGACAGAACTACATGCTAAATGTTAGATAATGCTTTTCTTTATTATTAGTTCTAAGGCGGATTTTAGATCACAACGCGAGGAAACGCTGGAAGAGGATCAGAGGACCGAGAACCTCCTGCCGCTGATCTCTCTTTACTTTTTCCTCCCATTTCCAGACCGCACTAGTACTTTTATTTAGGAATTTACTCTGACACCCCCACGCACCCCCTCACACGCGCGAACCGTATACCCAGACTTTATAAGACCGCTGCTGCCGTCACGCACCGATTCGAGTGCACCTACAGCAGCTGCCTGGAAATTAAAATATTTATTATAATCTAATATATTATAATTCTAATATATTTTTCTTCGTCGCGTCCTTAAATACGACCTCCTTTTTACTTTCTGTAATCCTGCTTATCGACGAAGCTAGCCTGCGATTTTTCTCCCCTCTGGGACAATACCGGCTGTAGTACGGTATGACGGGGGGGAAATAACCGAAGGACATTAAATGCGTTCGTGATTTAAAACACTCCGCGGCCGTGCCATTTCATCCTCCCGGCAGGTTTCTCTCCAGCCCTCTAGCTCCTTCCCTCCCCACCGCCAATAAAGTCTGCGCATTTAGAAATTAAAAATAATAATATAAATAAGTGATGGGGGTTTATCGCCTACGGGCTTCTAGCTAGCAGAGACATCACCTCTAGCACCCTCTCTCCAAAGTTACCTGTGGCTCAGTGAGCTCATCCCTCCGCTCTTTGCCGGGTGCTGCGGGGCGCAGCGTCGCCGCGCTGCAGGGGACACGGACTGCCGCGCTCGGCAGACGTGACAGTCGGAAAGTCTCCCTTCAGTGATAACTTTGCTAGTAATAATGACGCTGATGGCAACCATTTAAACGAAGATAAATCCTTTGTCGTTAGCATCTCTGGAGTGCTCTTCGATAGCTGCGCAACCTTTATTCTCGCCGTGATTTTTTTTCACCCACATCATCTAGTATTTAGACCCCGGGAATCTGAGTTTCATCGCCCGGAGAAACACCCCAATGTTTCCTGTGATTAAACGCGGGTTTGATTTTTTGCGAGGAGAGCTGTTCCTGCTAATGTTAGTCACACACATCTCCTAAGCTCTTGTGCTCTTGCGCATGATTCATAGCTCGAAAATGGGATACTTGTCAGATTTTTTTTTTTTAATAACGTGTTAAAGTCTCCCTAAACATTCCACCAAATATTTAGGAAACATTCTAGGCGTTGTTTGCAAAATCCAGCCTTCCATTAATGAGCGTTTTATGTCAGCCCTTTGAAATGTGAATGTAGACTGCAGTGTGGTGTCCTGCGTTTTACAGCCCCAAAACCAGACAAAAGTAAATATCAACTTTTCCTTGCCCTCGGCCGCGGCGGCGGAGCGGGACGACGCGGAGGGGAGCGGAGCGGGCCACAAGCTGCGGGGCGGCGGGCAGAGCCCGCACACGATTCCCCCCGCCGCCCCCGGCCGGGACGGGCACGGAGGCTTTGCGCTGCCCTCCCGGCGGGACGGAGGGCGTCCCCGCTTGCTAACACCCCAGATCGGGGTCTTACTGAGCGTGGCCGAGCGGATGCCCCGCGGGCGGCGGCAGGCACCTCACC
>NW_008824035.1:8686266-8687374 GCF_000699105.1 Pygoscelis adeliae | reverse complement strand
GCAGCCGGGCCCGGCGGGGCGGGAGGCGGAGCGGAAGCCTGCGGCCGGGGTTATTGCTGTCGTTTGGCGCCCTCGTCTGTTTTCTTAAAGGCTGTAACAGGGCGAGCACCTTTCCCCCTGCTGCTCCTCGGAAAACCGCAGCCCAGATACCACATCTCCGAGGCACTCGCGTGTGCACACAAGCAAGCCGGCCCAACTTCAGAGTCCAGAAATGTTACTGCGCCACTAAAAAGGAGGGAACGCTTTTTATGTTATTCGGAGCGGGTGGGAAAGACTGTATGAAAAGCCTCAATGTGAGAAAAATAAGTTAAACGCAAGTGCGGCTGTGAATGATCTTTATTAGTGTTATTTTATATTTTACACCTTTTAAATAATACTGATACCTTAGGTTATGTACAATGTATCTTAAAACATAGCTACATTCATCTGCAAGGGAAATAACATGTCATAAAAGACGTTAATAATCTTACACTAAGTAGATGTGAGGTAACAAAACCGTTCCCCGCCATGCAGTTAATCAGTTCACCCCAAACCGTCAACCCACTAATACACTAGGCATCTGATATTTATATTCCCAGCAAACTATACGCGTTTACTGCACCGATGTTTACCGGGTTTGGTTCTGTTTGTGGTGGTGTTGTTGTTGGTGTTTTTTTTTTCCAAAACAACAGCACAGCCTAAAGACCTTTCGGCGTATGTTTATAGATCTTCAAAACCAACAGCTCAGCCTAAAGAACCTCTGGCATTACAGTGACATTAGTGGGCAAAGGGGGAGGAAGTTACAGAGACCGCCGAAATATGGGAGGTTTTGTTAGACGCTGTTTACTCAGTTGTTCTTGTAAGTTTAAAGAGCTGCTTAGGCCTATGGCCAAACTTCTTTTCATTTTTACCTTGAAAGTTATTACTCGAGACATCAAAGAGTATTTCAGTGTTCGCTTATTAAATCTGAGCGGGGAAAAAGAGGTCACGCAACTTAATTGAAATGAAGTTCATATTAAGTCAGCCAAACAACATCTCGGCCAGCTTTTCACCACTCAGAGCGTGCTTGGGAAGACGGACGGGAATACCTGCTTCCTCCTCCTCGGCGGGGCAGGCTGCCAGCAGGAGC
>NW_008824035.1:8684460-8685746 GCF_000699105.1 Pygoscelis adeliae | reverse complement strand
GCCCGCGCAGCCGCTGCCCCGCGTGTCTCGGCAGGCACCGCCGCTCCCTCTCAGACCCGACTCCCCCCCCCGCCCCGCGCCGTCATACATGTAAGGGGCCAGTCTCGGGGCGTCTGCCTGCGTGTTCAGTCCTGATTCTCCGTGAAATGTCACCCGAGAGCGGTGAAGGACACGAAGCCAGCGTGTCCCCGAGTCACGCGGGCCCTGCAGCACCGTCCCTCCCCGCGCTATCCAGGCTGAGGTCCCGCAGGCGCTCGCTTTGCGAGGTTAATGATTACATGATGTCTTCTGGGGCTGCCTTTGCACACAAACAGGTTTTAATTTAAACGATAAAGCGCTACTCCGGTCGCAAAGCTACTCGGCCGATGTTTCATTTCATGTCGCAGCTGCGGCAGGTCGGCGAGCTCGTCCCAGGTCAGGGTCCCCGAGGTCCCCGCGCTGCTTCAGAGCAGAGGTGGGAGTCAGGGAGCGGCCAGCCCCAGCCCGTGACCCGAGAGCTCAAGTTCAACGCCCGCAGTGCTCAGCCGCCCGTCAGCGCTGCACCGAGGCCACGCAGGGAGTCGCGAGAAAACTTGCTCCGACTCGAAATGGATTTTGTAAGGCTGAAGTAAATAAAGAGATGAGCAGCTGTGGCACAGATCTGGAGGAAAAAATAGTTTAACAAGTTTCCCCGCGTTGCTGCTAAATTTTTTCATTATTGTAACTGGCTTTTTTTTTTTTTAAGGGATAGGGGAAAATGAAAGCTCTTCTGTTTAGCTATTAGAAGTCCACGCAAGTTAAAAGGTAACAACGGAACGCAGTGGGCACGGGGGAAGGTTTGGGGGTAATATAAATCGATTTTTTTTCTCTTCGTTTGCGTTCTCCGTTTGTCCTGGACGGCAGGACTTTTTTTTTCTTTTTTTTTTTTTTTTTCTGCAGCAAACACTAACAAGAGAAACAACTTCCTAAAGCTACAGTTACCAACGGCAAATTCTGGCGAGGAAAGTGATGAAAAAACTTGCTTGTTTTTCCTGGGAGAGACCAGGCGAAGGACAGACAGCAAATACTAAAAGCCTGTGCTAAAAGTTTGAACGGAGTCCTAACTGTGTTAAATCATGGCAAATGTATTTGAGGAAATGAGATAATTTCAGGGTGAAAAAAAAAGAAAAAAAAAAAGAGTAGCTCGTGTGTTACGCAGATTCCCGTGCAATGTGTCAATGGAAAACGCAAATGCGGCTCCGCGGGGCGCTGGGCACCCGCGGAGCCGCTGCCGGGGGGAGGCAAGGACCGTCCCGCAGGCAGAAGCC
>NW_008824035.1:8683339-8684277 GCF_000699105.1 Pygoscelis adeliae | reverse complement strand
GGCCCCCGGGGGCCGGGGGTGCGGGACGCGTCCTGCCACTTGTAAACTCTCAGAGATCCGTCCTTGGCTCATGAGCTCATTATTTTTATTCGCGTGCATAATATCCTGCCGTGCAAGGCAATGCTGTTTTCTACACCCTCCACAAACCGGCTTATTATGGAATTGAAGTTGTTGGTTATAAACCCGCCCAAAGATAGAGTTTTCTGGGACACCGAGGGTCTCTCGCTGGAGCAGAGGTCTCGGCGGGGCTGAGGTCCTCTCTGGGAGTCGCTGCGGCTGCACCGTGATTTGCTTTGATGTAACGGAGCTCAAAAAGCTCCGAAACCCCGTGCTTTAGTTGCTCCTTTCTTTCGGCGGCCTTATTTAAAATGTCGTGACGGGAGAGAAAATCTCACCGCATTTATTGCGAGAGGAAACACCACGGGAGATGGGAATACAAATGGACAGACGCCCGGAGATAGAAAGTCTCTCGTTTCTCGGGACTTCAGCGTGTTAGCAATGTTTTCACTAGAAAGCTGCGTGCAGGGACATAAAAGGATGAGAAACGTGTGCCTCCACAAACCGTCCTCCTAGTTATGTAGTGTTTCATGTCCTGAGAGCAAATACTGATTCGTCCTATAACCAAGCGAAAAACGTAATCATGTCTGGCTCGCTTCTTAGCTGATTATGAAAGATTAATAGCAATTAAGTGGTTGGAGCTAATGAACGTGAACTCCTGTTTGCCATCCGGTTGTTGCTATGATTACTGGCACCCGCTTGTCATTCCTCACCCCGCTTCCAGAAACTGCCAACGATTATTAGACAGGCTACAAAGCAGGGCTGCGGGACGGGCGGCTGCTGCGCGACCTGCCGAGCTCCTCCTCGGCCCCTCCGCGCCCGCGGCAGCCCAGTAGCCCGGAGGACCCGCCACTGCCTGCCCGGGCTGCCCAGCAAGGGCC
>NW_008824035.1:8679686-8681214 GCF_000699105.1 Pygoscelis adeliae | reverse complement strand
CGCGGGACAGACCCCAGAGCCCCCCCGCCACCCAGCGCCAGGGCCCCGGATCCCCGTCCCGCGGGCGCCGGGGCGGCCTCGGGCTCCTTCTCCTGCTGCTTCCCTCGGCGGCCGGGTTTGTATTCGCGTTTGCAGTTTGCAGGACCATGGCTCGAAGGCTTACGCTGTTCTGCCTCTCCGGCTGGCGATTGACCCGGCCCCAGAGCACTTAAGAGACTGCGAGTAGTGAGGGCACAGAGGCACAAACCACATGCAAACAAACCCGGGGAAACACACACCAAAGCGATCTCTGTGTGTGCGCTGCCAGGACGGACCTGCTCTCGGCCCCCCAGCCAATGCCCCCGCCGTCCTGCATGCTCGCTAGCGATGCATGCCTGAAAAGCGATGACAGTCCATCAAGGTTTTGGTGCTTTACTAACGTGCAAATAATGTGGCAGTGTAAATAATAATAAACTGTAAACAACCCGGCATTATTTATTTGCCCGTGAAAACCAGTGCCCAAAAAGTATCGGTTAAGCTTTAAACGCCTGTAATAAAATTCTAATTTTTCACATAATGTCTTTTACAATAGGGGACGTTGCACTAAACCAGCCCGATATGTGTGTCTACCGGCGTGGGAGAAAGAAGCGAGTGCCGTACACAAAACTGCAGCTTAAAGAACTCGAGAATGAATATGCCATTAACAAGTTCATTAACAAGGACAAGAGGCGAAGGATATCCGCAGCCACAAACCTGTCTGAGAGACAAGTTACCATTTGGTTTCAGAACAGGAGGGTGAAGGATAAGAAAATAGTCTCCAAACTGAAAGACAATGTATCTTGATCTATTAGTTGCGGACAGTGGTGGATATATAAACTCAATTTACGACCAGCTAAAGACTTTTGGAAAGACTTGAAAATATATTTAATTTTTTTTTCTCCTTCCAGCGGTGGCGAAATTTCGGGAATTGTTTGCCATGAAAGTCAGCTTTTTTCTCTCAATGGAAGGGAGTGCTGACAAATCTTGAATTATAGTTCTGTTTCTTCCTTTCGAAAATAATAATAATATTAATATTAATTATATTTTCTGTTCTTCCCTCTAGGCCAGTATAAACGAATTTAAATATGTTGAACGGTTACAGTTATAACTTTCTTAAATGCTTAACTCTTTGGGGGGTTTTCTGTTGGGGTTTTTTTTTTTTTTCTCTGAACAACATCCAGTGCCAAAAAGTGTCAGTTTTGATTTGGTATCGTAAACTTCAAAACACGTCGAGTGGGGGAAAAAAAAAAATCAATCGGAAAACGCAAGAAAGCCGGAGTCCGGACCCGTGGCAGCACCCGGCTGCTGCCAAAACCCGCTGAGCCCACCGGGACCCGGAGAGAATTGCGAATTGCGTGGAGGGGTAACGTCTGCAGCCGGATTTTTAATTGCTTTTTCGAGGGAGGGAGAATCTCTCCGAGCGGTTGCGGGGCGCAAAGCACAGTCCCAGGCACGTCCCACCGCGCTCCCCGCTTCCGCAGGTTCGCGTTTGTTGGTTGTTGCTCTTCTT
>NW_008824035.1:8678046-8679408 GCF_000699105.1 Pygoscelis adeliae | reverse complement strand
CTACAGAGGTGTGTATAAACCTGCGCAGACCTTGTGTAAAATGCCCGCTCTAGCCTGTTTGTCCGGACAAGCACAAGACTCTTCTCCTTCCTCCCGCCACGGCGCTTAAAAAAAACCCCTCCTGGTCGGAGAAGTGAAGTTTCACCGCTAACTTTTAATTTACAAAAATAAACGGGTGTTAATGACAGAAGCAATAAATAAGGAATTTCAAAAGATGCCATAATTTATATAGGCCGAAAGGCTAGGATTTTGTTGCTTTTTTATTATTTTAAACCTAGTGTGCATGTTATGATATACACAGGGTGATCAGACACGCTAGTCAACTACTAGGAGAGAGAGAAGCGATATCCTCTCTGTTAATGTGCCTCGTCTAATTATTAAAATGTGTGTGTTCCGAACTAGTATTATTTATTATAATATACTATTGCTCTAAACACTTTGATTACCAGTGTATGTGGGTAAGACATACGGTAAGACTATTTCTCCATAAACCATGTCTTTTTCTTTTCTTGTCTTAAAGTCTGCTTTTATTTTCTGTTGGAAATATGGGCTGAACTTCCAAGCTGTTAACGATGTTGCCAAACTGTTCCTGAACCGTCTTTAATAAAACGATTTCTGTTCTATACATATAAAAAGAGAGGAAGAAATTCGCCTTCTTTTCGCAGCAGGGCGTTTCGCGCGATCCAGGCTTGCCTGGGACCTTCCCAGGGCCGCTTACAGGACGCGGTTCTGGGAAGGGAGAGGTAGATACGATGCGAGGCGCGTTAAAGGGGGGAAAGGCGTATCCGAGAGCGCTTTGCCGCTGGGGAAGGGTTTTTGGGGAGAAAGAAATGCTGCCGGCGAGAAATACCCGGGGTGGGAGGCAGGGGACGGTCTGTCTTTCCCCTCTCCCCCGGCGCCCGGCTCTGCCTGCCCGGTGCCCGGCGGCGGCCCAGCGCCCCTTTGTTTTCCCCTCCCAAGCCGGCCCGGCACTTGCCGGGTTCGCTCCGCAACCGGCTGGCTCCAGCGGGGGGTTATCTTCCGCCTCCTCCGCCCTCTTCCTTGCCCTTTCTCTTCCGCTTGCACGTTCACGGCTTTTGAGGCGTTTATTTTCCCCCAACGGACGAAAAAAGTCAATTTCCCAGCATTTCAGATTTTACGCAAAGTGCGTTTTTGTCTGATTCTGGGAAAAGAGGGGACTTGTGGGGCACACAATTCGAGTACCTGGAACAGCCCTCTCTGCTGATGCAGCCTTGTTTCCTCCGAATGTTTTAAATTCCTCTTTCCCCCCGCCTTGGCACCTCCCTCCCCCCCCAACCACACATACTCCGGTCCTGTTAATTCCGGAGAAGTTTTCCCTCCCGACGACTCTCCCTGCCGGCG
>NW_008824035.1:8676987-8677628 GCF_000699105.1 Pygoscelis adeliae | reverse complement strand
AAAAGGGCTACAACGCAGCGCGTTGCAACGTAGCGCGCATTATTACGGATAATTAATATGTACCTCGACAAAGTGAACCGCAAATGCGCAGTGGCACAATGATGCATTGCAGGCCGGCCGGCTCGCCTGCCCCGCAGCTACCATGGAGCTTGGCTCCTGTCAGGCAGCGCGATTTCCCAGCCATGTCTGAGGCAATCCTGCCATCTCCTGGACAACCCCCGGCATAGGCGGGGGAAGCCTTCACCTCGCTTCGGGAGCCGCGTTTCCGAGTGATAAATGGGCGAGGGAGACTACTCGGTCACACGCAGAGCAACCTTCGTCTGTAAACTGGAAGAATATGCCAGTGAAATTATAGTGTGTGGTCAGCTCTGATGTTCAGGCCGATCCGGTTGCCTGGTCTATTTTAAAAAAAAAAAAAAAAAAAAAAAAAGAAAGAAAAGAGCGGAAAGGAGCGTGTGAAAGCAGCCCTCCGGGTCGCTCTGCTCCTCAGCGGTGATATTTCCTGTACAGACACAGGCAGGGGGACACCCGCGGCATTAAAACACCGCCCCCCGATCCAGAAGCCGGCTGTGGCTGGAAAAACCAGCACAAGTCCGTCCGAGGCTCTCCGCACCGCGGCAGCGGCCAGTCGCCCCCTGAAC
>NW_008824035.1:8676071-8676944 GCF_000699105.1 Pygoscelis adeliae | reverse complement strand
AACATCGCTTTCCGCAGCTGTGAGTGTCTCCAGCTACTCCAGATTTTGCTTTTCATATTTTTTCGCGGTATTAATTAGCAATTACAGATGAGTTGAGCATTAATTGAAAGCTCTGTTTTCTCTAACCCCATAAAAGTTAGTTTGAAGTGTCACCTTTCTTTCCGGTAACTGGGAACTCACATCCATTCCTTGTGTTTATTGCAGGCAAAAATATAGTCTTTGAACACAAAATGTTCTTTCTGTCTTCCGAGAACCGAAAACCAGAGTCAGCTTTTTCGTAAAAGACGATTATGAAAAGAAACTATTACCCATCCTCTGGGGGAGGAAAAAAAAAAGCAGAAAACAAGTAAGCTAATAAGAGGGAGAATCAATTGGTAGACATAACTCAAACAATAAAAATTAAAGGCAGTGGTCACTAATATCCTCCAGCGGTGCTTGTGTGGTCCTGTGTGGTCTAGGAGAGAGCAATCATTTAAAGATTTCTTCCAGCGCAATGAAATTACTGCAGAATTTACCCCACTTTCCCATTAAACAGAAAGATGAATTTGATTAGGAGAATGTCAAGAGGGGCAGCGTCTCTGATCTCGGCGTAGAAATAAAACCAAGATTAAAACTGTGATTAACAGGACAATAACAGGGAAAATTAACCCTACCTGTTAACTAGGTTCAAGTTTTTAACCGAGGTAATGAAAGTGGCGAAGTCCGGGCATTAAGGCTCTTCTTGAAGCTGGGCTCGCTCAGACCAGGGGAGATACCCTTGGAAAAGAGGCCGAGGACAGAAACACCCGGTCCGGCTGACGGATGGGCCTCCAAAGTCGCCCGCGGGGCTGCGGGGCTGCGGGGCGGCCGGGCGGGGAGCGGTCTGGGGTCGCG
>NW_008824035.1:8674904-8675870 GCF_000699105.1 Pygoscelis adeliae | reverse complement strand
CAGCCGCTTGGCCCACTGCGGGTGTCTCCGGGTGCAGCACACGGGGCCTCGGCTTGCCTCCGTGGGAAGTACACTGTCCCCCGACCCGCACGGTTTGGGAAAGGACACGAGCAACCTCCTGTGAGAATGCTCGCAGATATGATTTTATTCGTACTTACTCCGGTGCTAGGGGGAAAATGGGAGAAATGGGAGAGATAACGGAGTAACTAGGCTCTTGTTTGAGCTCTCAAAAATGTAAAAATAATTAAAAAAAAAAACAAAATAACACTGTAATAACACCGTAAGGGACAATTTTCTTGTCAGGGGAGAAAAATTCCTCATACGCAACTGGGAGATAGCAGCGGGGTACCCAGCTGAGGCTGACTCTCCTCTGCCCACCGCTGCATTCCCATCCTCCCTGCTGCAGAGCAGACCCGGGCGTTTTCTTTCTTGCAGTCTTTCGCTTCTATTTATGTATTTATTTATTTATTTTTATTTTATGTCGGCGGGTTGCTCAAGTAACTCCGTGTCATTGCTGTTGTTATTCTCGGTTTGTCGATGTTTGTTTGACTGTATTTTAAAGACAAAATAAACGCCGCGTTTTAGAAGCGTTGTTTAAAAGATTGCCTTCCCTTCGGAGTGAAGATGAATGGTAAAAAGGGCAGACGTGCGGACCTAAGAGAATACCAGTCATTAGTGTACCAGAATGACGAACCTGGTAATATCCGATCAATTAAGATTCTAATTGCAAGCATATGCAGATGCGTATCATGTTGCTCGCAATTAAAACAAACGCGTATACAAAACGGACAAAAATACGTGTTCTGCGCGCACACGCGCGCGCGCACAAGGTGTACTCCTCCGTACAGGGACAGAAATACATACGTGTACCCTAAAGAGTCACATCTCCTTCCCCTGAGTGGGAAGGAGCCATCGTAGGTTATTCCCGGCCCGCGGTGCACGCTCTTATGGTGGGTATAGTCCTCG
>NW_008824035.1:8672835-8674766 GCF_000699105.1 Pygoscelis adeliae | reverse complement strand
AACTCTGCGAATGTTTGTTTTCCCCTCATCTTTCCGCTAGCGCCGCAGCTTTGCCAGCCAGCCCCGGCCACTTTTATAGAAGCGGAGACCATGTTTTCCCCTCCCCCTTGCGAGCTCGGTATTTTCATATTTCAAGTGTTATCATAAGACTTTTTAAAAGGGGGGGGGGGAGAGAAGAAAAAAAAAAGGGGGGGACTCTGTGGCTCGGTGGCTGGAGGCGGTGCTGAAATTACCGGCTTTGAAGAACCTGTCTGCAAAGTTTCGTCCAATCGTTTCAGGCTTTCCGCTTATTCCCTGTTGTAACTAAATACTGCTGTAAGAACAGCTGAAGTCCTTTGTTGGAAATGTGTGATCGCAGTCTCTACAGATCTGGCTACGTTGGTTCGCTCTTGAATTTGCAATCTCCAGATTCCTTTTATTTTCCTAATTTGCGGGCTAATGGCAGTCAATTGGCGGCTCTGCCCACCATTTCCTACCCCCGGAGCTCGATCCCCTGGACTTGCTCAAGTTCGTGCGCAGCCCAGCCGCAGAGCCACGCGTTCAGCGGCGCGGCGCAGCCTTACCTCCCCGGCTCCGTTCCAATCAACATCAGCTCCAACGGCAACAAAGAGTGCCTGGAAGACAACAATAAATATTACGCCCACGATGCGAGCTCCAAACAAGAGGAGAGATGCAGGCAGAGGCAATCTTTTGCAAATGACCCAACTGTTACTCACGCAGCCAACTTAAAGCCCGTAAAGTATGACCACTCGAGCCTGCAGAGAAGTTTGCACGGCTCGGCTGCTCTTTTTGAAGTGAATTCCTGCACTTCCAGCTTAAAGGAGGACATCAAGAATTCCGTCAACTTGAACCTGACAGTTCAGCCCGCAGCAGTCCAGTCATGCCTCAGACCTTCAGTGCAGGATGGTATGCCTTAAATATCTCGCTTTAGTTAGAGGCGACCTAGCGATACTTGCTTTCTAAGAGATGCCTGTAATTGCTTTGTAACCCTCCTGTAGCCCATAATCGCTTAATCCGACTCGGAGGTAGATAGAAATTGTGCTGTCAGCTGTGCTTTGCCAGGTTTGCCGACCTAGTATAGCCCTGTTGTCTTGCGGGTTTCTTGCGTATTCTCTTTAATATCCAGACCTGATCCACTAAATTATCGACGTGTTTGTTGTAGGTTTGCCTTGGTGCCCCACCCAGGGGAGATCGAGAAAGAAACGGAAACCTTACACAAAACAACAAATTGCTGAATTGGAAAACGAGTTTCTCCTCAATGAGTTTATTAACCGACAGAAGAGGAAAGAACTATCAAACAGACTGAATTTAAGCGATCAGCAAGTTAAAATTTGGTTTCAGAACCGGCGGATGAAAAAGAAAAGAGTAGTAATGCGTGAGCAGGCGCTTTCCATGTACTAGAGCAGAGTCCGCCCGTTCCTGCATGAACTCGTGCCCGGAGTGTTCACCCCTAGAGTAGAGCGTATTTGCGAGTGAAACGCGGGAGTGTGTTTTTTTACCATTTAAACCAAGTTCTCGAAACGCGTAGGATCCCTGCGTGAATTGGCAAACGCTGAGTTCTTAGCCAAAATGAAGAAGACAAGCCAGACCAGCACGGAAACCTGTATTATCAGCTTTTTATCTTTCTTCCTCCTTTTATATAGATCTTCTCCTGCTTCTTACCCTCTCTTTCCCCGGAGAACGAGCGGTGCTAAACTAAAATCGATTTCTTTTACCTGTATGTAAACACCATTTTGCAGCAAAATAAAGGAATAACGCCTAGTAAAGACCTCAGCTCTGTGAGTCCCGGCTGCTCCCTTCACCTCCTCCCCTGCACGCCAGGGCGAGCCTGCGGCGCCGGCTTGTTTTGCGGTTTGGAGTAACCTGCTCGAGCAGCGGTGGGGGAAAGCGGTTAACAAATAAACCCTTTTCTTGCTGCTTTTTTTTTTTTT
>NW_008824035.1:8670461-8672330 GCF_000699105.1 Pygoscelis adeliae | reverse complement strand
GCTGGGGGGAGCCGGGGCCTCCCTCTCACCCCGAGGTGCTGCAGGCGCAGGGGAGGGGAGAGCCCGGAGGTTTTGGTGGGTTTGATTATTTTGCGAGACCGTTCCCATGGCCGTTTCCGCAGAGGTTTTTATGAGGGAAAGGGAGGAACGCTTTCGGTTTTTTTCCCAGATGTAAACCTCAGAGGATAACCCGACCAGAGGGACCGGGAGCATTGCCCAAGCCGTCTGATTATCGTTTTAGGACGAGAATGAAATCGATTTTCCCCGCATCTTGCTGACAGGCTTTCTCTGCCGGGAGCCTCCAGCCTCTGCAGCACCAGCGCAGTCAGGCTGGCCGGAGCTGCAGAGCCAGGGGAAATGCGAGATACTGCCTTGGTCTGATATTTCAGAAAATACAAAAAAAAAAAAAAAATCCCACGGAATTTTAGGTCCGGATTAAAACGCCTCTTGGCTGCAATTTCCACCTAAATCTGTTTCTAATGAAGAGGCGTTTCCACACGCAAAACCTTGGGTTGCCTCTCCCAACAGTAATAATACTTATGCTGGCAGAGCCTGCGTTATTTTCTGGTATATAAAGTAGGCTCAGATATGGTTGTTCGGGGCGTACGCAACAAGGCTAAACAACCACACGGAACGGCACAAAGCAGCTACCTATTTACACGGGGCTGTTGCCTTCCTGAAGGCAATAAACTCGTTATTTCATAAAGAGGCATATCTGAACTTTGCTCCTACCCACTCCTTTGCTTGCAACTACTGCTCGCCAGGGCACAGTGGTCCAGAGGATTTTGGAGGTAAATGCCGGATTTCTAGGAGGGCAGAAATACAGCCATCTTCCCGAAAGTTTCCAGAGAGCCCCAAAGGTAACGCTCGGGTGGTGTTTCGGGAGGGAGAAGGAAAACCAGCCCAACTTGGAGGCGCATTTCTCGCCGTCCAGAATGGCCCCTCTTGCCGCACTGCCCAATGCAGACAAAAACCTACCTCGCTCATGGCGGGGTGACTGCCAGTGGAAAAGCGGAGGCGAAGCAGCGCCGGGTGAGAGCTCCCCGAGGGAAGGGGATGCACACCTAGCCACCTACAGCCAGAGGCACCACGCCTGGGTCCCTCCAAATCTTCGAGGCGTTCAGTCCCTGTGCTGGGAGCTGGCGCATTGCGGACAATAAAAGTCTCTTCATTCAGTAGCATTTCCCTAATTAAAAAAACTAGAAGCAACCCCAATGATGCAAGCCAGGAGAAAAGCAAAAACCAGATAAAGCCCCTTTTCTTATTCCCTCCTGGAATACTATTCAGCCGGCTACAGTCCATGAGAAATGGATCCTTTATGCCGTCCTTCCCTGTCCTAACGCGCCCCAGTACAACCAGTCCCTTTATTACATGGGTGATGTGAAATCCGAAGAGGAACCCCGGGTGAAAAGATGTGAAAGGCAATGTATTATTTAGTAAGCGCATCTGATCCACGACGATGGCTTATTGTAAAGCTTCTAGTCTAAATCGCCCACGAAAGGAGAAAAAACAGAGGAGGTAGGATCTCAAACGCGATGGGATGCAAAAGTATGTGTATGGTGTATGTGCGTATGTGCCTGTATATACATAGATGCACTTATTTCAGCAGCGCCCGTTGTGTGTAACCGTGTGTGCGCAGCCACAGACGTACGTATTTGCGGGCGCGTACTGTGCAGAGAGAGATAGGCGGGAGAAAATGGTGCATGATTTCACGCGTGCCCATACTCCAGGCTTCTGCTGTTCCTCTGAAGCAGCGGGCGACGACAGCCGTTCCGGGCGTTTGGGGAGGCACACAGGCGTGTGGAGGAGCTGCGGACACGGGGCGCGCCCTCCCTGTGCGGCTCTGCCTGCGCACACCCGCCTGAGCCG
>NW_008824035.1:8668739-8670269 GCF_000699105.1 Pygoscelis adeliae | reverse complement strand
CGCTTGCTGCGCCCACGCCCGCGTCCCCCCGCAGCGTGCAAGGCGACCATCCATCCCTTTATTTACTCCAACATAAACATCCTTGCATTCCGACCGCAGCCTAAACGTGATAAAGCCCTTCCGAGGGGGCTCTCCATTCCTCCTCGTTTGATAAGGCTGCAAACGCAACTCGGCTCGTTGGGAATGGCTCTGGATGCCTTTGTGCTTCCTAAAAGAGCATAAATAATTAAAGTTTGGCAGGGAGGAAAAGCTTTCTTGCAGAACTGTAGTGGCAATAAATGAAATGACTCAGAATCTCTTCTCCAGTCGGTTTTTACGAGAGCTGCCAGACAGTGTCTGTTCACGTTCTCCAGATACTAGGGGCGCCATAACAAAGTTAAGGTCAAGTTAGTGTCTTATCTTGGGTGGCGCAAAAATACCGCATCTTCTCCAGCCGGACTGGGCATATTTTTAAACCCGAATGATATGCAAGTCGCCTTGATTTCCACGGAGGGCTTTTGGAAATGTCACTTGGACCTGAATACTTGGTAATTCCAGGCAACGGTTGCAGATGTTTCAAGACGCCTAACGGTAAAGTATTCGCCTGACTGTCTACATGATGTGCTTTTATGTTTCGATGCTATTTAATCTGCGTAAGGCAAAAAAAAAAAAAAAAAAAAAAAAGGCAGGGGGAGGATATGGAATGCTCAGAGCTGGGCTGGGAACGGACCCCAGGGTGAAAATGCTTTGGCAGGCGGGGACCCCCAGCTCTGCCTTATTCCAGCGGAGTCCCTGCTAAGATATTAGACTCACATTCCCCAAATTAGATCGCTTTTTAAGGGACTGTTTCCTAAAAGGGCTGTTTTCGTATTAACAAATCGTCGCCATGTCTTTGAACTTGAATGAGTTGAAACCGGTTGGCTCCTGCGCCAAAATTTAATTGATGCTAGGCTTGCTGCATCGAAAGGAAGGTGAAGGATTCTGTCTAAGGCGTAAGGAGTTGTTTGAACGGTGAAGAAAATGAAGCTCCGTAGGTTCCCAGAGCCATCTTTCCTGATGAGATAGGCGATCAGAAACCTGGGGGCACAATCCAAAAGGATCCCTGCCCTGCTCTGCTGCAAGCTCAGGGTGGTAAGTGACACAGGAGCCATTTTAACTGCGCAGGCATCATTTTTAGGAGGTTGTTCATGTGTTGCAGCAGAATCGAGAAGGCTCGAAAGTTACCGATAAAGGCAGGGAATGGTGGTTTCGTGCCCTGATTTCTAGTGATACCTTGCGAGAGTCTATCTACTGGGACCAATGTGTGGCGTTTGAGGTGGTTTGCGAGTGAGGCACCAAGGCAAAAATTACCATACTGTACAAAGAAAAGAAAAAAGGAGAGAAAGGTGGGGGAAGGAATGAGTTTCATCTTATCTGCCTGGCTTTGGTCTTTTGCTTTTTAGAAAGGGCAGGCTGGGCTGGGGTGTGGAAGCCCCCCGGGCAGCCCTCGCCTGCTCTGGGCGGCCGGGGGATGCAGGAGGGGCCCTGCCGGTGGCGGTGGCGGCGGCGGGG
>NW_008824035.1:8667589-8668406 GCF_000699105.1 Pygoscelis adeliae | reverse complement strand
GATCCTGCTCGGCGTGGAGAGGTCGCCCAGATTTCGGGTTTATTTGGAGAGCGGCATGTGGCGGGGCTACTCTGGCTATGCTGTACAGTGGCGGAAAAAGGCATTCCCATAGAGAGCTGGCAAACGTTTCTGGAATGAGGAATTGCTCGAGCACAGGGCTATTGCTGGCGCGTATTATTTATTCTCTTCTCTTTTCAGCCTTTGTGATCCGGTTTGTGCTCGTCTATGTAAAATGATGTTTCAAGGAGAAAAAGAAAATTGACAAAAATGAGCCCTCGAAGGCAGGGCGGCCGCGGGGCTGGCGGGTGTTGTGCATGTCGCCCGCTCCCAACCCTGCTTTTCCCTTCCAATGAAAATGAACATTTTGGTGGGAGTTGGAGACACGGGAACAGAGGTCACTTTGTGAGGCGCTCTGCTTCCCAAGGAAACCGTGCTTGGTGGACTTCTCTTCCTGCCCTAGCCCTTTGCTTTCCAGAAGAGCCCGAAAGTGTCTCCCTTTCATAAAACCGGCTGCTGAGAGATGTTGTTTGCGTATTTCTCATTTCAGTTTGTCTCTGGCGCCCTTACACAAGCGCGCAGTGTTTGGGCTCATAAGCGAGGGAAAATGAGGTGATCGGGACTCAGGCTTTGAATTTCGTGACCGGTTTTGATGCCAGCCGTGGATTGCTGGAGCCGGGCGGGCAGATCCACGCGTACGCTCGAGCGTGTGAATGGGACTTGGCTTTCCTGAGTGAACCATCACCCGCTCATCATCTGCGTGAGCGGCGGCCGGCGAGCATCGCTCCCTCTGACGAGCAGCGATCACGTTTCCGAGCCG
>NW_008824035.1:8658409-8667415 GCF_000699105.1 Pygoscelis adeliae | reverse complement strand
GGGCTCCGGCGGTGGGCAGGCGCCTGCCCGGGCGGCGCGGCCCCAGGTGATTAGCCGCACCACCTACGTGTATCTCATCGCCTGGTGAAAGGATGAGGGGGAAAAGCGGCTCTATTTGTACAAACGCTGCGCTCGTCTCTCCGTGCTGGGAGGGCTCTTTGGAGAGATCTTAGGAGCCTTTCCGAGGGGCTGATATAGATATAAGGACATTTCTACATCGCGTCACGTGACATAATTACCACTAGAATCAATCAAGATGAATTGCACGTCAGCACACGGTGGGGATTTTTTCTTAGTTGATCCTGTCCAAACCCTCTTGTGCAATAGATGGATCTTGTTCAATGCATTGAAGCCTCCTGGTTGCTTGCAATCGCAAAAAGGAAGACATGACTGAGTTTGACGATTGCAGTCACGGCACATCCAATATGTATCTGCCAGGGTGCGCTTATTACGTCTCACCCTCAGATTTCTCGACGAAACCCTCTTTTTTGTCGCAATCGTCGTCCTGTCAAATGACTTTTCCTTATTCTTCTAATTTACCTCATGTCCAACCTGTGCGCGAAGTAGCATTCAGGGAATACGGATTAGAGCGCAGCAAATGGCAGTATAGGGGCAGTTATGCTCCTTATTACTCAGCTGAAGAGGTGATGCACAGAGACTTTCTGCAGCCTGCGAACAGGAGGACGGAAATGTTGTTCAAAACGGACCCTGTCTGCGGCCACCACGGACCGTCTCCCGCCGCCTCCAACTTCTACAGCTCGGTGGGGAGGAACGGCATCCTGCCGCAAGGCTTCGACCAGTTTTACGAGACAGCCCCCGGACCCCCGTACCAGCAGCACTCCGAGGGCGAGGGGGACGCGGACAAGGGCGACTTGAAAGCCCAGAACAGCACTTGCAGTAAAACACCTTCCAACCAAGAGAAGAAAGTGACACCAGCAAACAGCGCCGATTCCCCTTCTGGTGAGGCTGTTGCAGAGAAGAGCAACAGTTCAGGTAGGTATCAGTAGTAAATTGGGGGCAAGAGTACAAGGCCAACACTTTGTCAAGCCGCATTTTATGTGCAATTTTATAAGCATCCAAAGGATTTTATATATCCTATAAGATTTCCTTTACCGTTGTAAAGCGTGTTTACGATAGGAAACCAATTTAGGTGGGCTTAAGGTATTCTTGGAAGAGGATATTAATTGTTATTAAATTGTTGATTTGGCGGGGGGGAGACAGGGAGATTTCACAGGTAGTGCTCAGAGCTGCCTTCGGTTTAGAGCTTAAGATCTTCGTTCGTTTGGGGCGGGGGGTGTGAGAGGAGTTTGAGAAACTTGGAATTTTTCCAGCCCATTTAAATATCTCTCTGTATTGCTCGAAGTCCTCTCCTTTAAGGAGAAGTTGGGAAATATTTGCTTTTTTGCTAAGTCACCCAGAAAGTAAAAGCCCCAGGAATATTTTTTTTGAACTGCTAGAGGGCTGCTTTCCAGGCAATGGGATATTGTCAAAGTCCCTGATCTCTTCCTAGCTGAGCACGTTCGTAGCAGCAGCGTAAATCAGTTTCTTCTCTCTTGAATTTCAGCAATTCCCCAGCGATCGAGGAAAAAGAGGTGTCCCTATACCAAATATCAGATAAGAGAACTGGAACGGGAGTTTTTCTTCAACGTGTACATAAACAAAGAGAAAAGACTGCAGTTGTCCAGAATGCTCAACCTCACTGACCGGCAAGTTAAAATCTGGTTCCAGAATCGAAGGATGAAAGAAAAGAAACTGAACAGAGATCGACTCCAATATTTCACTGGGAATCCCTTATTTTGAAAAGGAAAAAAAAAAAAAAAAAAGAAAAGAAAGAAAAAGAAAGGGAAAATTTAAAAAAAGAGCAAGAGAAAAGGAAGAAAGAAGAAAAACAAAGAATATCTCGGTCTCTCTGACCTGCCATCTGAATGCAAAAGTAAATTGGTTTACATGACACATCCACCCTGCGGAACTCAAAGTTTCATTTTCATGTGCAACTCCACACACTGAATGGCCACTGGAGATTTCGGGGCTTGGCGGAGCAGATTCCTGATAAGGGGAAACTAGGGTAAATCCAGCTGTCCACTCTCAAGTGTTTCTCGCCAAAGGTGCTTTTTTTTTTCCTCTCCCACAGTACCAGCCATGGACCTGCAGTGTGTCTGGTAGTTTTTGCTTACAATTCATTGAGTTCGGGGGGGCTCTGTTGTTGCTTTTGAGCTAGGATAACACTTTCCTCCCTTTAAGTGAATGCGGTTTATTTAAGAGATGGTAAATGTACGTTCGCTATATATAAAATATATATATATATATGTTTCTATTGTCATCCAAAAGGACGGGCCACTGTCTTTTTCATGTGAATAAATGGTTTCTAGTAAAGTTAAGGTTATAACTTCCGTGCACTGTATGGATTTCCATCTCCGAAGGATCCTAGCGTTTCCCGGGCTAGAGCCAAGTTCAGTTAAATAATAACGGGAGGAAGCCTAGTCGGGTTATTTTAAATGCATTTTAAATAAATAATAGTTTAGATGTCTAACTCTCCCTTTGTAGGTATGCGCAACCTTCCCTGTTCGCTGTGAGGCAGAGCCAACATGGCTGTCTGCGGACCATCACTTCTGATGGTGCTACAATTACTATAAACAACGAAAAAGTCTTTTTTTTTTAACTGGCCAGGCTCCCAGTAAGCCCAGAATCCCCAACGCCAACGACTGTTTGCTTGTTACTGAAGGGTAAGGCAGAAAGACCGAGGGCTCGGAGCGAGTCAGAGACGAGGGAGCTGTAAACAGTCGGCACTAGCGGGGGGAAAGGGGGGAAAGAAGAAAAACAAAGAAAGAAAGAGAAAACACTTTGGAGGCAGAGGGGTGCATCTCCTAAATCCGCCGCCCCGGCCGCGGCGGGCCCTGCGCGGGGGCAGGCATCCGGCGGAGGTCCGCTCCGCTCCTCGCCGCTTTATCTTGCCTGACCTGGCCGGGCTGTTTACAAAACCTTGAACTGTCTAGACAACACCATAAAACCCGAGGTTCTAAACAGCTTAATTGGGTTATATTATACACCTTCTGGTGGGCGAAAAAGAGATTTCCGCAGTGTGCAATAAAGGCGAGGAGTGAGGAAAGAATTTGCCTTTTTTGAATAGGGCGAAGCGGCTCTCGCTACGCTCGCAGGCAGGGAAGGCAAAAGTGCCCAAATAAGTCAGGAAAATCCCGAGAATCCAAAAAATCGAGAAATGGAAGCGGAGGGAGGCATGACTAAAAAAAAATTTTTTTTAAACCCTTTAGCAAGAAAAACATAAGTGTATGCCTTTGAACTTCCAAAATGTCAAGGTCATCACCTTTAACCTTTCTGAATAATTAGGCGCCTTAAGGTTCTCTGTTATTTTCAACCACCACCCACTCTCTCTCTCTCTCTCGCGCTCCCTGTCTCCCTCCCTCCCTCTCTCTCACACACACGCACAACCACACACACACTTATTACCGCATAGCTGGCCATATTAGCAAATGCATCATAACGCAAAGAAAATCCCAGCTGGGTCGAGGTGAGCCTCTCCGCGGCGCGGCGGGGAGCGTGCCCCGCTCCGGTCCCCACCAGCCGGAGCACGGCGGGCTCCCCGCTTCCCTCGCTTTTCTCTTCCGCGCCCCGGGAATTAGCCCCAAATCTCCTTTTTTTCTTAGCTCTAAAAAAAAAATTATGTTTTTTCGCTCAAAAAAAAAAAATGCGGGGGCTGTAGGAAACGCTTCGTAATTTAGGGAGAAAGATGGTATTTCTACGTAGCTTTTCTGCGGATGTGCCTTTCCCCACAAAGCCCGTTAGTCAGAAACGCGGAAAGTCGCGGGGAATTTCTCAAAGCATTTCGCTGACCTTACGGCAAAATGCTCTTGCCTCTCCCGCGCCTTAATCCACGGGGCGAGAAGGAGTCGTTTGACTTTTCTGTCCCCTGCAGTGCTTTAACAGTCTATCTTAGCGGATTAGTGCGCCTTTAAAACGCTGAGGCACCGCAAAAGAGGGCCGCGGAAACCGAAACACCCTGGCATTCATCTTGCGTAAATGCTCAATTATAGCAGTTTTAAGTTTCTGTTTAAAAAGAAAGGGGGAAACCCGCGAGTGAGAGCAAACTGAGCCGAGGAGAAAGACGCCGGGAGAGGAGGAAATTCCCGGGCGCTTGGCGGCCGGCGGCCACAGGAGGGCGCGCCCATGTCCTGTAATGCCCGCGGCCGCCCTGCTGTTCAAGTCTATTTTCCCCCTAATAATAATCCCACTGCTAATAAAATATCTAATATATAAGTAACGATAAGATTTCAGGGCCTTCCAAATGAGAAAATAAAGCATCAAAAAGATTTATTAAACAAATAACCCATAACCGTGACGTGCCGGAGAAATATGCCACTTTAAAATAATTTTTTTTTGGGGGTGGGGTGTCGTAACCTTTATTATGCATCCGAGCTTTAAAAAAAAAAATCCCATAATTCTAAGGAAAAAAAAAACCCACAACCCAGTGATATTCAGTATTCGTTTCCTAGAACGAAAATCTATTTACTTCTTTAAGGACAGCCTTAACGCGGATGGAACAAAAGTAATATAAAAACCGTGCGTTTCCAGTTTATCTTCGATTCTTATTCGAGGCTTCTATTAAATAAACCTCTAGGTACAGAAAACATAATTTTAGAAACATATTTTATTTAAAGGCGAGATTAACGTTAGATCCTGAGAGTGCTTATTTTTTTAAAGAGAGACAGAGAGACTAAAGCGAAAAGAAGATATTTTTAATATCCGAAAATCACCTTGCCAAGGCATTGCTGAATGAAATCCCTCTCCTTAAAAGTACTATGGAGATCTATTAAAATGAAAATAGAGATTAGAAAATTAAAGTGAAGCTTATGAATTTCCTGGACGCTTTCCAGTGACCGAGCATGTTCCATTTTTCTGGTTTTCTGTTTTATTTTTTTCCCTCCAGTGCGCACTTTTGGTCAGAATCTGAGGAAAGAAAGGGCTTCGCTGCTTTCTGCTTATTTGCAGAATTCATCGAAATCTATTTCACGTTGGCTCAGCCATATTCCGCATTTTCTAAAGCCCCGTCTCTCGTGAAAGCGTTTGTTGGCACTTTGTCTGCTGGCTTGTCGGGGTTTGGGTTTTTTTTAGAAGTTCATTGGTAACAGTTTCCTAGAAATAGCCTTTCCGTCGGCAATAAAATGGCATTGTACAATCTGAAATGCTTGGGATCCCTGACGCCAAAGGTACCCCTCGCAGGCGCAGCCGGAGCCCGAAGGAAAATCCGCTGGTCTCTCGGTGGAGATACCCATTTCGAGAGGGAAACGTTTAGCGAAGTTTTTGTGTTTGTTTGTTTTTCTTGGCGTGAGAGGGCTCCTTGTGAGAGCCCACACCAACCCCAACCCCATTAGGCTTCATACGAGGTGCTTTAACCCCTCGCAATTACAGTGAGGCCGATCTCAGCGAATGTGAACGAGTGATGGCAGCCAGGATGTGTTGTTAATTAAAAAAAATATACCGGAATATGGAAACGCCGCTTTCTTCTTTTTTGAACCATCGTCTGAATGTGATGATTCTGTGCCAGTCTATAATATCTTCCTTTTTTTTTTTATTACCCCTTTCTCTGTTTTATTCCTTTAGACAGAAAAGGCTGTGAGCCATTTCCAGATGTCTTTGGGCTTGCCCTTCAAGGAGAACGAAAAGGGCATTTGCTTATTTTCTGATTAAACTAAAAATGAGGCAGGAGTCTGCCGAAAGATAAATGTGCAGCCCAAATACCGAGGCTGGGGGCAGAATCGGCGACCAATCTTACACGCTAAAATCCCATCATACCCGATACGCACTTCTGTATCCAGAGAAATATAGAAATACAATAGAGGAAGGGCTGAGGCTTCGGGCGAAGCTGGGAGTACAGTCAGTGCAACTGTGCGATCCCCGCGCTCAGAAATAACACCTTTGAAGAAATGGCCAGCGTGCTATTTTGTTTATTTTATAAGCTTTCATATTTAGGAAAAGGCATAATGGCATCAGTATGTGTGTGTGTCCCCCCCCGCCCTCGGTCAAAAAAATCCAGGGAATCTGAGCCCTCAGCCCAGACGCCGACTCTTTCTATGAAAATATGGCACATAGAAATCTGGGCAACGTGACAGTTGCATTATTAAAAGAAGAAAGGACACGATATCGTAGCCAGTTTTGGGTTTTTTTTTTTCTTAAATAAAAAGTATTCTTCAATCACCCTGCAATATAACAGCGTGACATAAAATATGCATTCCGCGCGTTTAAAGACAACCTAAATAAAATGCTGAAATCGAGTAAATGAAGGGAATTTTACTAAAAGCTTCCTGGGTTCCAGCCTGGTTTTAAAGTAAGGTATTTCTCGCAATACCTTTGTTAACTGAAGGCATCTGCAAAATATCTAGCCCCTTTCGTACCCCTCTCCCATCCCCCTCCCATAATGAGACACAAACACAGCAAATTGCAACTATGAGAATCCTCAGCAGAGCCGAGCAAAAAAAAAAAATCATATCACCATTAATAAGGTTTAGGAAGATAAGGCAGTGAAAATTAAGCCCCGCTGCCACGTCTGGTAGCCTCAAGTTTTTAGCCCTGACATTTGCTAGAGGAGAAAACGGTAATGTCCACCTATGCTTTATTACAAACAGTAATTTACATCTGCATGGACCCATTGGTTGGGTGGGTTTTTTTCTTCCCTCCCTCGCTCGGAAAAATATGGGACTCTGAGAGCAAAACCTTTATATTAATGTAGATTGTATATCTCATTTATTGCACAATATTGATTTATTTATTAATGTTAATTACTTGATTCCATTTTAATATGATTTAAAACAAGAGTGACATTAAATGCCCAGAGCCTAAGTCCCCAGTTCCCCGGTGGCTCTCGCATGTTTATTCAACTTCTATTTACATCAAACTTAAACTTTCCTACTGTTCATTTTCAATAAAAAATTGCTGCCTGTTTTTAAAAACCCTCATGATTTATCTTGAGCGAAGGGTCTGACGGAGCTGTTTGCCGGTCCTGAACACGATATTTAAATCATTATCATCACAGCCATCGTCCGAGTTTCCGTGTAGTGACACGCAAGGAATTCATATTTTCAATTAGAAAAAAATCAGAGAGCCCTCGTCTCCGAGCAGGAGCCAAGGAGCGGGCTCCCCTAGCACCAGCGAGGCTGGCGCGGCAAAGCAGCTCAGCATTCGCTTTTTGTTTTAACTTTAGCGAAACCCGCCGCAAAGCTCCGGGCTAACGCTTCAGCCGGGATATTTCTGGGACCCCCTTTTCTTAAAGTGTAAATAAAGATTATGAAAGAGCCATTTGATGGGCATAAAATTCCTGATTAGACTTAACAGCCAAGTCTTAAACCGCGTCAAGGAAAATAGTATTTTGTGTCTTTAAACTCCGTGGGTTGTCCGGGCTGTTGTTGAAGAAGAGGAAATTGCTAGAAAGCGAGGGGGGGAACGCCGCGCTCGGCGGGCGCGTCGTGGGCTCCGCCGCGGCTTCTCTCCCGGCGCGGGCGAATCTTAGCAATGGCTCTGATCATGATCTTAAAGAGCCGTCTCGCCGAAGCGCCCGCTCCTCTGCTCAACCCTCGGTGGCGGTGAAGCGTGCCCGGAGAGGGCAGGGGGCTGCGCCAGGCGCAGGGGACGCTGCGAGGAGATCTTGAAAGCAGCGAATATTGCGAAGGTAATATTTAAACTCTCCGGCAACCCCGAAGCTGGCGACCGCGGCCATAAAAGACACTGGCTCTTAACCTGACAATGATGTTGTATTTGAACAGCTGCGATAAGGTTTTAAACGGTCTGTCTCATTGCCACAGCGAAATTTTAAATAGGGTTATTGTTTCCAGCAGTCTCAAGCGTACGGCAGAGCGCAAAGCATCCAAATGCCAGGAAACGGGGGAAAATTCAAATCCACGCGGGTGGAAAACGCACGTTTTCAGCTGGGCGAAAGACGCGTTTAGATTTTTTTAAATCCTTTCACGTGCTGCCCGCTCTTGGGGATCTGAAAGGGGGTTTTGATGCTAGAAAGGCCCAAAATAAACAGGCGGGCAAATCCGAAACAAAAATTATCAACAAGTTCACTTTGTCTGCATGAGAGTCCTTGACAGCATTAGTCCCAGATAAGAAATACTCCAGTTTGAGGACAGTTGGAAAAAAAAAAAAAGAAAAGAAAGAAAGAAAGAAAGGAAAGAGTAATAAACAGTTTGTACTATCACTATTTAAAATGTAACAGCTGCGGGTGTGAATATGGGCATGAAGTGGGGGGAAAAACAGTAAAACACGTTTAAAATGTTGGGACGGAAAAAGCTGATTTGCCGTGTAGACAGTTATTGTTGCCTTGGCTTTTTTTTTTTTTTTTTTTTTAAATACAAATGCATTGATTATTTTTCTTAAAAAAAAAAAAAAAGAAAACAAAAAGTTGCTCGAAGAGTTGAGTGAGGGTATGAATTCCTGTATGTTTTTTAATGAGCAACGCCACAGAAGGAGAAATTATCTTTATGATGCTTTCAGTTTCCAGGGCAAGTG
Source organism: Pygoscelis adeliae (assembly GCF_000699105.1). Lineage (NCBI taxonomy): Eukaryota > Metazoa > Chordata > Aves > Sphenisciformes > Spheniscidae > Pygoscelis > Pygoscelis adeliae. Next base: position 8,658,895 of record NW_008824035.1, on the reverse strand, counting down.
AAAAACCCACTTTTTTTCCCAGGCGGTCGGGAGAGAGCGTTGTAAAATAATTTTAGGAATGTAGCCTCCCTATAAAACTCGAGTTATGACAGAAGTCTAGCTTTTAATATTTGACGATTTGTGTTAAAACAAAAATTGACCTTCTCGGTTAGCAGCGAGGGAAAAAATCAATAGTATAATTTTCAATAATTCATAACGCGAACGCCATTATGCTAAATCTTAACTATTAATCTTATCCTTTACAAAGTCTCGATTGATTTGTTAATAAAATATCTTCCCGTGCGCGGCAACAGAGGGTATAACTCTTGAAAAAGCTTCAGAAGCAAGAAAATTACCAAGTAGCCCAAGAATGTAGATGAGGCTTTTATTGATCGCCCCTGATTCTCCTTAATACGCATTAATAAATCCCGCAACCTTTTGTCCCCGCACTTGTCAGAAGCGGGGCTCTTACAGGAGCCGCGGCGGGCAGGCACGTTTTTCCGCCCG
>NW_008824035.1:8652901-8658148 GCF_000699105.1 Pygoscelis adeliae | reverse complement strand
GCTGTCATGTGGTCGCGCGGAGGCATCCGCAATTACACGGGAATGTTTTCCTAGAGATGTCAGCCTACAAAGGACACAATCTCTCTTCCTCAAATTCCGCCCCAAAATGTCCTTTCCCAACAGCTCTCCTGCCGCTAATACTTTTTTAGTAGATTCTCTCATCAGTGCGTGCAGGAGTGACAGTTTCTACTCCAACAGCGCCAGCATGTATATGCCACCTAGCACAGACATTGGGACGTATGGGATGCAAACCTGTGGACTCCTTCCGTCTCTGGCTAAAAGAGAAGTTAATCACCAAAATATGGGTATGAATGTACATCCTTATATACCTCAAGTAGACACTTGGACAGACCCGAACAGATCTTGTCGAATAGAGCAACCTGTTACACAGCAGGTCCCCACTTGTTCCTTCACTACAAATATTAAAGAAGAAAGCAATTGCTGCATGTATTCCGATAAGAGATCCAAACTCATTTCTGCAGACGTCCCTTCCTACCAGAGGCTGGTGTCTGAATCATGCCCCATTGAGAACCCCGAGGTTCCCGTCCCAGGATATTTTAGACTGAGCCAGACCTACGCCACTGGGAAAACCCAAGAGTACAATAATAGCCCTGAAACGAGTTCAACTGTAATGTTACAGTTAAACCCTCGCGGCAGCTCCAAACCGCAGATATCTGCTCAACTTCAGCTGGAAAAGAAAATGAATGAAAACCCGAACAACCAAGACAGCACCGCTAAAGTCTCTCAAGTGGAAAGTCCCGAGCCCAAGTCCACGTTGCAAGACGAGCGGAGCTGCCTGCCCGAAGGCTCCGTGTCCAGCCCAGAAGTCCAGGAGAAGGAGAGTAAAGGTCTGTATTACCGAGTTTAAGCCGTGCCGTGGTGTAACTCCAACACGCCAGCACCATAAAGCACGCTCGAATATACTAACGAGCATCACAGCCATCACATTTAATGCTAAGGAGTATTGGGCTGCAGGTGCTGTGTCTCTGAAGATTTTGGCAGGCAAAAATGCTACACAAAAGGGTCCAAAGATTTTCTGTAAGAGATCTGCCTCTCTCGTGCATGCAGACCGCCTCTGTGATGCGGGGAATATAGCCGTGTGCTCCTTAATGCGCTGCAGCAGCCAAAAGCAGCCCCATACCTCTAAAAAAGCAGGTCTGGAGGTTGTAAAATACGACCAGCTCAACTTTTCTCTCGTAATATTTCGCTGATTTTTTTTTTTTCCTCACTGAGCCTTACTGCGGTTTGATTGCATTTAAAGTTAATTACGATCCTATTAAAATAGGTGAGGAATAGGTGCTACCAGGCTGGGTAAAGTTGGAAACAAATGCACAATGAAAGCAGCAGCCCGCTATCCGCCTGGTCCAAAGGTGGAATATTTCAGTGTGGTGCTTTAGATAACCTTGGGTTGGTCTCCAAAAGTGCAACAGTATTTTGAAATGCGTTTGAAAGCTGAAGGTGGTGGTAATCTGATTTTATTTCCCCTTTAAAAGTGCACTAAAGCCTTCCTTTCGAACGGCGTGTGTCGAAGAATCCCAAAACGGGAAATTTTCTCCTATCAAAATGTACTTTGCAACCTCTAGGTCGATTTTTACCCTACGTGTGCATGGAGATTCTTTTTGTCTGAATTATATTTAACAGCCCAGGTTCTAGGTTGATGTGGGGCAGATTTCTTTCTGGCGGGGAAAAAAACAAAAAACTACTAAAAGGAAAATAAAAAAAAAAAAGAAAAGAAAAGAAAAGAAAAAATCCGAGACAGAGGGTGTTAATTTCTTGTGTATCTTTTTGGCTGGGAAAACGTCTGTGTCTGCTCCTAGGTGTGCTGGTGTAATTCAGCTGATGGCTGGGGGGAAGCTGCTTCGAAATAGAGCGCGAGGGTATTTTGTAACTGGGATATTTTCGTAGCAAGTGTCGTGGGAGCCCGAGGCGTCCATGGCGAGGCTAGACCCGTTAAAATGTGGCCACGGGGCTGATGGCAGGCTAAATATTGTTGAAACGCTAAACGCCAGCTGAAAACTGGAGAGCCCATTTCTGGATGGGGCAGGAGAGCGGGGCGGCCGCAAGGCAGGGTGCGAGGGGACGGGGGAGCCCAGCTTGGCAGCAGGTCCCTTCCCTGTGCCCACACCTCACCCGAGCTGTGTTTAATGCCCACATCCACCATATCTGCCAGACACTGCAGAGGAGGGGTCATGGCCAAGGGTACACTCTAACAGCCTGAGGTATTTTTGATTTTTTTTTTCTTCTTCTTCTTTGATTTTGATAGAGGAAATCAAGTCTGATACTCCAACAAGCAATTGGCTAACTGCAAAGAGTGGCAGAAAGAAGAGGTGTCCTTATACTAAACACCAAACACTGGAATTAGAGAAAGAGTTCTTATTCAATATGTATCTCACTCGAGAGCGCCGTCTAGAGATCAGTAAGAGCGTAAACCTCACTGACAGGCAGGTCAAGATTTGGTTTCAAAACCGCAGAATGAAGCTCAAGAAGATGAGCAGGGAGAACCGAATCCGGGAACTGACCGCTAATCTGACCTTCTCTTAAACCCTAACCCCGGGGGGGGCACCAGTGAGGAACGGGCACAGCACCGCCACTTGCTAAAGGCAGGAGAGACTCTGGCAAAACCCGGCGTTTTCCAGTTTGGTTTTGGGTTTTTTTTTCTGATAGAATGTGACTCTTCGTCCTTCTTTTAGCGCTGCAAGTGAATATGTATTACTATGATGAGTATATATAAAACCTAGCACGTGTAATTTATTTTTGTTCTCATCGTAATGCAGGGTAACTATTATTGAATATTATCATTTGGTCTTAACTTATTGGAACTGTCGAACATCCAAGCAATGTGACTTTTTCATGTTTTTACTAACAAAATGGTATTTATGTGGGGCTGTTACACGGTAACTTTGGGGGCGGGGGGAAAGAGAAGCACATTATAATGTAACTATCCTCGCAAATGAACTTAGAGATTGTCCTTCGTAAAATGGAATATTTCCTTCTTCTCCATTGTAGACATTTCCTTGTGGTGCATATGTGGAATAGTAGTCGTTCAGCAGCAATATGTCCTTCTTGTGCATGTTCTGTTCGCATGTATAATGCAATAAACTCTGTAAACTACTGCGGTTCCTTTGGTTTTCTACAAATGTTTGAAGTACGGATGCAGGTTGGTCTCCTGACCTTTCTCTATCAGCAGCTCTTTGGACTGATGTACCTTCTTTGCCATTTTCTGGTCTTTGTGTGTGTCTGCCTGGTTTTCTTCCTTTCTTTTTCACCCCTTTCTTCCCCCCCCCCTTCCTTTTTTTAGGGGTGGGGTGGAGACTGGGGCGGGAAATGATGTAAACCTAATTCATTTATAATTGTGCCTGTAAACAAACGATTAATTGATAAAATGTTGTGTGATGTTCGCAGTCTGACAAACTGAACGCAAAAAAAAAAAGAGGGAAAGGAAAAAAAAAAAAAAAAAAGAAAAACGTAGTAAAATATTATGACCTAAACTGGACATCCTCATCCAATCAACTCATAAATGGTAAGTGATAAAAAATCTTTCTACTACAAGCTGTCAGCAATATGTGTGTCATTTTATTTGACGTTCGTATGTTGATTTAAAAAATATCAGTCACTGCGTGCTTACCATGTGTAGACTTTGATTTCGTGTCTTTACTGGCTTAAAAAAAACAATCATACCAAATGCGAAGCTGGGTATAAGTAAATGTTCAGTTCTTGGTCAGCTCAAGAGCTTTCAGAAGATGGTGGATGGGGAAATATTCCCTCAAACATCTGGCAAGACTGGCGTTTTTGAGCAGAAAGGCTCCCAAGCGTCCTTACAAAAGTACACCAGCCTCTTCAGACCCACTTTTGTCACCCTGCACCGTTTCTGTTTGCTCAGAGATCGTTTTATTTCGCGCAAATCCATTTGAGTAGCACACATCCAGATACTGAAGTTCACGACTCTTAACCGTTTCTGTACATAAATGAAAAATGTTACTAGCAAGGCTCTGCACTGGAAGCTGAGGAAGGGCGTGTGTGTGTGTGAGAGCGGGTGGGTGCCTGTGCGAGCAGAAATACTCAGCAGAACTGCAAATGGCTTGCAAATGAACATGACTCCAAATTGAAGTGCAAATACTTGGGCATACTTTCACCTTCAAACAGTACTGGAAAAATAGCGTGGCTACTGTTTGCGCTGGGAAACCAGCTTGCTCACGATCAACGCCCATTCCTCCCCTAAGCAGTTTCTAAATCAAGAAATGAAACGCAAGATAGTGCCAATGCTGTCTGACTTGGTGACACTGACACTGCTCCTATTGCAGCTGGTGGCGTTGTATTTCGCTCTCTTGTCGCTGATATTTAATTTAAGCCAATACTTTCTCATGTGCATGTTTACTCGTAGGGCAGAGGTATATTTTCCTCAAACCAAAGCATCACCATTTTGGAGCTGTGGGAGCCGCAAGCACGTAGGTATTTTGTGCTTGCTCTCGTTTCGAAAACAAACAACAAAACGGTGCTCAAACCCCCCCCTCTTTAAATATTGCATACGTTTGAACCGTCTTTTCTTTTCCTTTAAAGATACTCGCTACATCACCAAAGAAGTTTCAGCAGTGGGAAGTAATTAGCTGGCTCCATACCAAGTGTTTAACGTATAGAAAAAAGGAGGCTCACTCTAATCTGTCTGCTTTATCAATTTATATCTGTGTGAAGCGAGGGGCAATTCTTCGCCGTACCACAAACCCTGCTTCTAGAGAAAAATAGAAGTATGAAAACGCAAAGGAAAATACTAAAGCGAGACGACCAAAAAACCACAAAAAACCAACCACCCACTTTAAAAAAAAAGGGAAAGAAAAAAAAAAAGAAGAAAAAAGGAAGAAAACAACCTAAGAGAGTAATAAATCATTAAATAAACAGGAATTTCAGTCCCTTCCTCATACCGGCCCGCGAGTAGGAAGTGTTTTCTCAGTGCTGTTGTTTGTGCCCTCGGCGGGCTGTGCTGCGGGCTCTCCACTAACTGTGTGCGTTTCCTCCAGATCCCGACACAGCCACCGTCCCTCGCTCGGGAGAGCAGGCATGGGCAGAAGACCATGGGTAACCTAGTTTTCAATACTAACCGGGCACCGTTTCGCTCGGGGAAGGATAACCGGGCCGGGGAGGGAGAGGAGGGGAGGCAGGGAAGGAAAAGAAAGCAAAGCGGGCAAAAATCTCACGTAGGCATTGAACGTGGCCACCGCGGCCCGGCCCGGCTCCCCCTGAACTAGGAGCGGA
>NW_008824035.1:8651401-8651913 GCF_000699105.1 Pygoscelis adeliae | reverse complement strand
GCAGCCGGCGCGGCGCGCTGTGCGGGGCCGTTGTTGATGATGATTTTTTTTTTAATCACAGCAGCCCCAGTTTAGCGGATTGATTTACTCGCAGTATTGGTAAATATGATCACGTGGGCTCCGCAACCAATGGTTGAGGGTTGCAGTCTGCAAAATACTACGATTGTTCTCCGGGAGGGTATCATATACAGTTAACAGTGTAACCTTTTATATGACTAAGAGGGGAGCCTAAAATGTCGTCTAGTGGCACCATAAGTAACTATTATGTCGATTCTCTCATAGGCCATGAAAGCGAAGAAGTTTACGGGAGTAGATTCGTCCAGGGAGGTCACAGTGCAACCTCCAGGCCATCAGGTGTTGCAGAGAGTTCAGATTTTTCCTCCTGTAGCTTTGCACCAAAATCCACCGTGTTCTCCACCTCCTGGTCCACGGTTCACCCTCAGCCGTCTGCGGCAATGACCGGGATCTACCACCCCTACATGCACCAGCCCCACTTAGGGGCAGCCGACGCC
>NW_008824035.1:8650555-8650973 GCF_000699105.1 Pygoscelis adeliae | reverse complement strand
AAAGAAAGAAAGAAAGAAAGAAAGAAAGAAAGAAAGAAAGAAAGAAAGAAAGAAAGAAAGAAAGAAAGAAAGAAAGAAAGGAGAGAGAAAGAAAGAAAGAAAGAGAAAGAAAGAAAGAAAGAAAGAAAGAAAGAAAGAAAGAAAGAAAGGAGAGAGAGAAAGAAAGAAAGAAAGAAAGAAAAAAAGAAATTGCCCCTTTGATTTATTGCCGAAACCTGTAAGGCTCGAATGTGCAAAACTGATAGTTTTACTAACCTATAAAAACGTCTAGACGCCTACCCCAGCACAAGCAGCAACAAGCACCCATAAAAGACTCCACATAACCACCTACCATCAAGACATCATTTGTACAGTAAACAGACTTGGGCATTAAGGCTTTTATGATAATTCCTCCAAAGTTGTGAAAACAGTCCATCCT
>NW_008824035.1:8650083-8650502 GCF_000699105.1 Pygoscelis adeliae | reverse complement strand
CCTTCTTCCAGATAACCCTGCAGCAAACTGGATCCACGCTCGTTCAACGAGGAAAAAGCGTTGTCCCTACACAAAGTATCAAACTCTGGAACTGGAAAAGGAATTTCTCTTTAACATGTACCTCACCCGAGACCGCCGTTACGAAGTAGCTAGGATTTTAAATCTCACAGAGAGACAGGTCAAAATCTGGTTTCAGAACAGAAGAATGAAAATGAAAAAGATGAACAAGGAGAAAGGCAATAAAGGAGACTAACGCTCGGGTAGAAACGCAGCTGGGGAATACTGCTTTAGTTTTGAGTTCGGAGCCTTTGGGTTTTGTTTTGGTTTGGGTTTTTGGTTGTTGGGTGGTTTTTTTTTTTTTTCTGGTTTGGCTTTATTCTTCCCCTGCCTCCTCAGCCCCCCATACGTTTCTCCTCCTC
>NW_008824035.1:8647321-8649267 GCF_000699105.1 Pygoscelis adeliae | reverse complement strand
GAAAACCCGGCCGGGGGCAGCAGCACCTCTGGCAGCCACAAAGGCCGGAGGAAAATCACTTCCCCCCCCCCGTGCCTAACAGACATTTGCTCTTGGAGGTCAGCGGCGGAGAGGCCGGCTTCGGCCGCGCCGTGTAGGTGCGCCCGCTGCCGCACTGCTCCCGAATGCCTTACGTACGAGCGGTCTTTGAAACACCAGCCGTCTCTTGGGATAATTTAGGAAATATTTCCGCACCGGTCCTCCAGGGCCAGTGAAGCAAAATTATGCCTATTCGCTTAAACCTTTTTTTTTTTTTTTTTGGCGTTTCTAACCTCTGCGCTCTTTAATCGGAAGGTTGGGAAGCTCTGGGGGGACACGGCTGCTTCCAAACGTCCAGCTTTGCTGGCGAGAGCTCATTTAGCAGCGCGTCTCATGCCTTCTGCATTTATAAACACACATGACTTTATCAAGATAATTGAGATGAAGTTCATTGTAAAAAATGCTTTGTTTAAAGAGCAACCATTAAAATGAAGGACCCGTAAATATTTACGAGCAGTTCGGTTAATTCAAGATTAAGGGGAGAGCTGAGAGACCTGGTGTTTAATGTTTTTTACCTCTATTAAAAAAAAAAAGGCAAAAGCATGCAGTGCCAGGAAAAGGTGTTGCATTGCTTCCCATCCATTGTCGAGAAGATACCTATAATTCTTTTAAAACAGGAAGAACCGCGGTATAATAAAACCATTGAGATGGCTAGACGTCTGGACCTAATGAGTTTACGATATGCTATGGCGCTTTTCTTTGAAACCACCTTATTTTGATGTTTGTGTTTGTTAGAGGGAAAAAAAAAGCCAAAAAATGCAGACAAACTAGGTCTTAAAATCTTGGACTATAAATTTCAGCATGTCAGCGTTGGGCCAAGGCAACAGACTCGAAAAAGACCCGAAGGTCACGAAACAGAGAGATTTTACAAAGTCCACTGATTTGTTGAAATGTATTTTACTGGATATTCTACTGCCATGAATCCTACGACGTTAGCCTCCCTATTTTCGAAAATAACCATGGAGGGGGCTGATCTATAACTAACAATACGTACACAATATTCTTGCCCCACAACACTCTATTATGTTGATTCTAGCAGAGGCTCTGGTAAGAAATTGTCACCAAGCCCACACCATCTCTTTTTAATATTTTATCTCAGGCAGATTGACAGATTTTACCTCGTATGTCCCCCCCCCCCTTTGTTTACCTATTTCTAATATTGTGTGCGTTTATTTCAAAATGGCAGAAAGAAAACCAAACGTCTCGAACGACGAAACGCAGTTCTTCCATGGAAATTACTTTTAGTGTCAAACCGAACAATAATTTAATTCCTACCCGTTGGTTGTGTTAATATGTGTTTGTACATATGCACAAGTCGCGCGCACACGCACACGCATTATACCGAATAATTCACAGGCATGTGTGATGAAGGGGGGGGGGGTGAACAAAGATTCATCTTTACTTTCGGTTACATAAATCAATCCGTAAATACATAAATGCGCGGGCAAACAAAATAACACGTTCAAGACAAAAACGTATAACTCTGAAACTACCACACATGGAGAATTCGTGGTGTAATATGTGGGGAAACATGATCGAAAACGCGATAGCAGCGGTCTTCAAAGCTCAGGCGTCTTTCCTGGCTGCCATGTGTAAACGAGGCGCATTCTTTGTATGTAGTTAATTATAGCACTGGCAAAAAAATAAAAGAGGGTCACCGAAATGTGCTAAGAAAATGTCACTGTAAACTCCGACCGACAAAAAAAAGGAAAAAAAAGAAAAAAAAAAAGAAAAAGGAAGAAAACCAACCAAAAAACAGAAAGCAAAGGAAGAGCCGCTCATCACCGAGCGCCCCGCCGGAGGAGTGCAGAGCCGCGCCGGTGTCCCGCAGTGGCACCGGGGCCTTGCGGAGCCGTTTGGGTTTCTGG
>NW_008824035.1:8642982-8644914 GCF_000699105.1 Pygoscelis adeliae | reverse complement strand
GGGGAGCCCCACGGCCGCCTACCAGCCGCCTCCTCCTCCCCCCGCCGCGCCTCCGCCCCCTGCCCCCTGCAGCGGGGTTACCTGTCACGGGGAGCCCGCTAAATTTTACGGATACGATAACTTACAGAGACAGCAGATTTTTACGACACAGCAAGAGGCCGAGCTGGTACAATATCCTGACTGTAAATCGTCCAGTGCTAATATTGGCGAGGAACCAGACCACTTAAATCAGAGCTCGTCTCCTGCTCAAATGTTTCCCTGGATGAGACCACAAGGTTGGACGCAGTCAAAAATTTGCTTCCATCTCACGTCTGAGTTTGAAACTTTCTTTTCCTCCTCCTGCTTCTTTCTCGCTGCCTCTCGCTCCCTGCCCTGCCTCTGCCTCCCTCTCTCCCTGCCTCTCTCCCTGCGATTCCTATCACCGCGGTGCCTTGCGATAATAAAGCGATACAGTAAGCAAAGAGAAACCTCTGCAGAAGGCAGCTGCCACCCCAAAAGCAGCCTTCAAGTCGCCTCTCGGACGCAGAGGCGCAGCTGACACGGTCGCCCGGCTCCCGCCGCAGCTGCCTGAACGGGAAGGGTGCAGGGCCGGGGGGTTCCGGTTACCAGATAATAAAGTGACCCCGTAAACTCGGTCCCGTAAAGCCCTATGCAGGGGGAGAGCTGAGGCGCTTCGTGCATCTGCTATCGCTATTTTTCCCGCACTCATGTGTAAAGCTCGAGACTCCTCCGTGCCCTCTGCTTTCTCCCCCTCACGTTTCTGCGGGACTTCTCTCGAGGGATTTCTAGAGGGACTCGAGCCCTCGCTCCCTGCCTGCGCCTCGTCTTGAACGACCGCACCAACCTCCAAAACCCTGTGTTTTTGTTTTAAACAGCAGCGCCGGGTAGGAGGAGAGGAAGACAAACATACAGCCGATTCCAGACTCTAGAGCTGGAAAAGGAGTTCCTCTTTAACCCCTATCTGACCAGGAAGAGGAGGATCGAGGTGTCCCACGCACTAGGACTCACCGAAAGGCAGGTAAAGATCTGGTTTCAGAACAGGAGGATGAAATGGAAAAAAGAGAACAACAAGGACAAATTCCCCGCTTCCAGACAGGAGGGAAAGGAAGGGGAAGCCAAAAAGGAAGCACATGATCTGGAAGAAGACAGAGCTGAAGGCCAGACGAATTAAAAATTGCCCTAAAAGCCGTTGTGAAAAGCTACAAAAAATAACCAGCGCCATAGCCCAACATCTCGGCCCGTCTCCCACTGTACGTGGTACTGCCGTGGGACGAGTGACCCCGTGTCCCTCCGCTTGACATTTCTCTGCTTCGGGTGCTTCACTTGTTTGTGGTTTGGTTTGGTTTTGTTTTGTTTTGTTTTTTTTAACCGTATCCGGAACAATCTCTAGATTTAACAGTTCATCTACTTCTTTTGGAAATTTGATACAGAGTTTGTAGTAATACATTTCTAATGATATATATAAATACAAAATTTTTTTGCAGTCTTAAAAGACGGTGATTGCGGGAAACGACATAGACTTCCTAATAATAAATACCAATAAGCAAGACATTTAACAATGCTTTATTAATCAAGACAAGTGCACTTGTACTATTTTAATTCTTGTTCTTATCTTATGTTAAGTAAATTAAATAAATTTAATAAATTTGAAGAAAAGATCTTAGAAATATATTTAACCTTCTGCTATTGATATTTGATTAAAATAAACCAAATTTATTCAGATATAAAATGTATCAGCTTCCTGATATACTTTCTGTAATCCACTCCTCCAGTACCCTTCAGAGCCTCTCCGCGTCTGGACTAACTCTCTCCTGCGCCTTTTCCCCGTCCTTCCTCCGACGCTGGACGTTTCTGTGTGCTCTGGGAAGGGCACATCGGGTACAAAACCTGGTTTTCGCTCCCTGCCGCCTGCACACCCTGCCACCGCCACCG
>NW_008824035.1:8641595-8642672 GCF_000699105.1 Pygoscelis adeliae | reverse complement strand
ACTCCCGACCGGTCCGGGGCTTCCAGCCCCGCCATGCAAACCGCGGCCACACCAGGCCTAGCTCCCCCCGCGGATGGCGGACGAGCAGAGAAATGCAAAGGTTTTGTGGCTTTGCGTGGGGCTGTAATGGCCTGTGGTCCCAAACCATGCGTAAACGGAAAAAAGGGCATTTTTTTCCCCCTAAGTATTATGGCACGGTTTGGGTGCGTTTCCCAGCGGAGGCCGCAGCCGGCGAGGGCAGAGCCTGCCGTACCGTTGCCCGCAGCCACGGGAAGAGAAGTCCGCTCTGATCAGTAAAACGGTTTAATTTATCTCCCCCTCTTCCCTCCCTCCCCTTTCTCCCGCTCCGCGGCGGGGTCCCGCGGACCGCGGTATCTGAGAGGACGGCCGAGAGCAGTCCTTTTTAGGAACAGCAGGCAGAGGGCTAAGGTATGAAGTATAAAACCCTACCAAGATTTCTGCGTCATTTTTTTCCCCACCGCCTCACGCCCCCGTGAGTGATGGTTCCGTGAAGGGAACCGCAGGGACGCGCCAGCCGCTGCGACAAACACGACAAATTTATATTATCGGCCCGAGAAACGAGCGTGCTCCCGACGGAGCAGGGACCGAGCCGGGGCCCCGCTCGGAAAGTCACATCCAGGGGCCTCGGACTGGGGCCCTGCTCCGCACCCACCGCTCCGGAACAGCCGTCCCCGGCGTCGGGATTTGTACGGCGGGTTTAGTTGGCTTTCCTTTCCTCTTCCCCCCTCCCCGCCACCGAGCCAGGCACGCTTCCACTCCTGCAAAGCGCCAGCTCTAGAGGGAGGCACAAGCAAGTGGAGCTATTGTTCTGGGTTTATTTTAATTGCGTAATTGGTTAAAGGTTGTAAACGCAGGGAAACTGCAGCAAAGGGGTGAAGTAAACATTTTGCTGCATGGATTTGCATAAATACACCGGTATCCCTAGTGTCCAGGAACGATGTGGGGCTGGTGGCGGCAGGTTTAAGGAAACCCGGTCTCCTGACACGGAAAAAAAATTCGCTTTTCAAAAAAATACCCGCTGCCAGTGGCACCGGCATGATGGGTCTCCGGGCAGGG
>NW_008824035.1:8640455-8641531 GCF_000699105.1 Pygoscelis adeliae | reverse complement strand
CAGCGCCGGGCTGCTGCCGCCCGCTGCAAACCCGGGCTGCCTGCGGGGGGAAACGCGTAAAGGAGACCTGCACATCTGAGCGGAGCACTTCCTAGGCTAATATTTGCCCGGGAAAGAGCTGCTGCCGTAGTTGTTTTTAATTTCCAGACAAAGAGAATAAAATTAAAATATTCCTGACGAAGTTTCCGTTAGCGTCGCTCTCCCTGGGCCGACTGGGAACGCAGCCACGCAGGCAAAAACTGACTTCCTTGTGCACACATCATTTGAGAAGGCCTAGTGGTAACTGGGATCGTCCCTCTCTTATTTATTAAGAGAAAGAACAAAAATTCCTGTAGTTGTTAAGGTATTTCCCCTCGTAGCCTGGCAGCTGAATCTCTCCGTCGTTCGTACTTGGAGTCCTGCTAAGAAAAAGAAAAGCGAGCCAGAAATTGGCCCGGGCGGTCAGTAAACCCTCGTTAAAACCGGAGCCATCGAGCTCCGGAGCAAGCAGGGGTATTTTGGCAGGGAAAAGCGGTAGCTGCGCGGGTTGCAGCTGTAGCGGCGGGGGGGGGGCGCCCGGGGCAGGCCGGATGTACCGCGCCTTTGGTTTCCGCGGAATTTCTCCGTTCCCACGTCGAGCAGCTCTGCGCGGCCGTGGGTATTGCAGAGCCACGGCGAAAGGTGCCGGTGCCTCGGCCGAGGGACACGCTGCACGGGTGTGATATTCACGGGTGCGCAACTGCCAGAAGCAGCGTTTTAAAAAGACTCTACAGCTTTAGGAGTGCTTATTTTTGTTAGCTTTATTTTCGAGGCAGGTACAAGCAACACGGAGGCCACTGATGGAGGGCTCTGGCTACTCCCTGAAACAAAAATTGCGCAAGAAACACCCACAATATTCCGTCTCCGAGCCGAGCATTCCCTGTGGACAAGGGGCCGGTTTTAGTCTTTTCGAGTACTTTCCAAGAATCGGATTTTCCCTGTCGGTGCCCCAGGTCCGAGCGCCCTCGGGAAGGTTTTATGGGGGGCGGAGCCAACCCCTCCCGGGGAGGCTGCGGGCAGCCTGGGCGCGACGACAGCGCCCGGCGCAACCTGTGGGA
>NW_008824035.1:8639865-8640281 GCF_000699105.1 Pygoscelis adeliae | reverse complement strand
CCCGCCACCGCGCCCGGGGCGCGCCGGCCGCGGGCAGGCGGGACCGAGGAGTCAGTAAAAGCGCAGCGCGCAGCGAAAGAAACATGGCGCTGGGAAGCAGTATGTGCAAAATCCGCAAGGAATTGCAGTAAATTCCTTTTTGTTTGAAGAAAATTTACAACTTGGTAATAGACCTTTTTATGACCTATTTGGGCTCGTCATTGGCTGCGGCTGGTCATGTGCAGGCAGCGAGCGCTTTCATGGCCTTTTCCTGATTTCCCTGGCGAATTTCCCCCTGCATTCTGCCTTCAGAGAGCCTCAGCCCCTCTTTTCCTAACCTTTGTCTAGGCTGAGGTGTATGGCAGTCGCCCTCATGTTTGTGTCCCGCTCCCCGAAACCCGCGGCCGGTCCTGCCGCCGCCGCGCTGACACTTCCCC
>NW_008824035.1:8636686-8638767 GCF_000699105.1 Pygoscelis adeliae | reverse complement strand
GGGCTGCGCGGAGCCACGGCAGGGAGCGCACCCCCGCAGCACGGCTACTAACCCACGTGGAAGTCATGGGGAGCTAAATGGGGGACGAGTTCTCGAAAAAAACCGCCAGGTTTATTTTGAAATATGTAGAGGAGGTAGAACAGTCACGTAAGCTATATCTGCGTTACCTATGTATGTGTATATGTCCATATCCGCATTACCTATATGCGTGTATATACGTATCTACACCTTTACTTCTCTTTTAGAACATATGTTCTTTGGAAGTATATTATTTTGAACGTATATATATTTTACACATCTCCTCTTCATTTTCAAAATGTTAATGCACAGTAGAAAACCCGCTGCCTGGTATTTAGTGTTTACGTCGTTGGTCAGTGATGGAAACGCACCGTGCCGTTGCACTGCAGGAATTTGCCGAATCGCCATTTACCTCAAAAGCAGACACTTATTTAACGGTAAAGCAAAATGCCCGTTTAAACCATACCGCGTGAGGGTGGAAAGGTGTGGGACGTCCCGCAGCTACATATTTTGAAACCGCAGAAGAAATTCTTCTTTAAACCATCCCCAGCTTGCTAAGCCCGAGCCCCGCTACAGTAAGCGAAAGGATGCCTTTCCCTCATGCTTTGGCTCCTTGCGCGAGCCGACCGCCCGGCGCTGCTGAAGGGCTTGGGGATTATTTGGGAGGAATCGTTTTCAACATAGCAACAGTCTTCAAGAGTAACTTGGAAAGTATGTATTGCGTTAGGTTTCACTCTCAGAATCCCTCCTAGGTGACACAGTAATTATAGCTGCTCGGCTATAAATCTCTCAAAAAACTTCGAAAAATCCCGTCCTTGAGCCTTTTCAAATTATTCGTAGCCTGGGGGGAAAGAAGAAAACAAAAGCAGGATGTTCTAACGAATTCTAATGTGCATGTGTGTGTGCGGGTCCATATGCTGACACATACGGATACACATATGCATTTATGATCCCACTGGTTTATGTGGGAGTTCGGCCCCTCCTAAACGGCTTCCTTCCTTCCTTGCTTTTTCTCTTTTTCTTGGTTTCCCCCCCCCCCTTTTTCTTTCATTTCTTTCATTAACATTGAAGCACACGTAGGTATGTGTATGCTCCTAAATATACCTCTGTGCGTGAGTATTCATAACAAACTCTGTATGTACGTGTATATATACATACGGCACATATGAGTACTGTATTTTTATATCTATTTATACACCCATGTAATGTGAGCGCCTGTATGTGTGTAGATGTGTTGGTGTGCTGTGATTTTCGGAATACAGAATCCACATTCCTCACACCTGCTTTGTTTCCCGACGTGTTCGACAGAATTTATGACTCATCCCATTTTTTTGTCGAAAGGAAACAGCCGATCCCTAGCCCACACTTTACTGACGCACGGGCAGTAAAAGAACAACACCACAAAACAACCAGCAGGAAACGGCAGCCTGCGCTCCCTGGCAGTGCCCAGGTATCGCTGGCGCCGGCTGCCATTTGGGAAGTCAGGTTGGGTCCCGCTTAGCTGCTGCAAGTTGCCTGGAGGAGAGGTGCAGCTTCTGCTCCCAGAGTTTGGCAGGGGTTTGGTGCAAGGAGGGGAGGCGACGTGGACTGCGGACCCGGGAAACCCGATAAGACTCAGCGAAGAAAACACGCTGGTTTTGCGCTCTTAAGAACAGCAAATCCCGCCGATTCGTTCAGTTCCCAATAACGTTTCTCTTTCCCCAAACAAATATAATTCTCACGGGGTGTTTTATGAGCGCTTGGGGCAGAAAAAAATCCGAACAAAGACAGTATTTCACCCCTCGGTTGGCAGGCAGCTGTTAAAGGTATTTACGGCTCTACTGCAGTGCGGCACTCAATGCTGCTGGAGCGGGAGAGGAAAAAACAGGAAGGGAAAGGAAAAGATGAGGCACAATAAACATTGCAGCAGGTCGCGGGGGCCGGGCGGGGCGCGGAGGAAGGGTCTCTGCCAGAGACAAGAGGCAATAAAAGTGCATTCAGCGGCAGCAGGCTTTGCCCAAACCCAGCACTCGCCTCCCATCACCCGCGGGGGAGGGGGCGGCGAGAGGCGGGGGAGGCAGGCC
>NW_008824035.1:8634445-8635599 GCF_000699105.1 Pygoscelis adeliae | reverse complement strand
CCCCCGGATCTGGCCGCGGGCGCGGGGTGCTGCAGGCAGGGGCCTTTGCATGCCCACATCCTGCTCGGCGAGGGCATGGGCGGCGAGGTGACTGCTGAAAGGTCGGGGTTATGATAAAAGCAGAGAGGGCTAATGCGTTGGACGCTATCAAGGCGTTCGGTAGGTCTTCAAAGTCAGAGATGGAGCCTGTCATTTTCTGGCGGTGTGGTCCTCGGGGTAGGATGCTGGTCTTCGTGTCTGTCAAGTAGCATCGAGAGCGACGGCGGTTTACACACGCGATTCAATTTCCCCAACCCTTTTATCGCGACAATTACCAGAGGGAAACCAACTATTACTGGGTTACCTCATTCCACATCTTATCCATCTCCAGATCGTCAGCCCCGAATATGAGAACTCGCATAAAAGCCTGGAGAATGAACTGGCCGGAGCTGCAAAGTCAACTTCCACATCTGCATTTTAGAATAGGAAATGCAAAAATCTCCAAATTCCCTCTTCAAAATCTCAGGGCTAGAATTGCTCAGTTGCAGAATCATTCATCTTGCCCCTAGATCACAGGGAGTTGAATCTCGCTCATCAACTCCTCACTCTCCCACAGCCTCACCTTTCCCAGCCCCAGCCTCCCGGACTCGTTTGCCCGAAGCACATGCCCGGCCCGGGCCGCCGCTCCCGCCCCGTTTGCCAGGGGCTGATGCTCCAGCGCAGTGCGGCCACGCTGCCTGCCTCGCCACGGCTCCTCTCCTCCCGCACCCGCTTGAACAGAGCTGGTGGACAGTACCCTGTCCCGAAACCGTGAGCTTCTCTTGCCCACGAGATGCGCCAAGAAGCCATCGCAGACACGCGGGGAAGGACGTGACACACTCCCCGTGCCGACACAGGGGCTGGAGCCCACCCGTGGCCCCCGCTGCCCGGGACCGGACCTCCGCCGTACCCAGCACCCGCTGCCAGGCCCGGGGCAAACGCATTTGACTCTGCATCGTCGTTCTTGTCGTCCCAGACTGTTTTCCCCACATTTTGTTGGACTTTCCCGTCGCACCCTTCCCCTCACGTCCCGATCCGTAGCCTTTTCCCCCACCTTCCCAGGGAACGGGCGTCCTGTCTTTTTGCAGCCGCCTGTCGCTGCAGCCGTTCCCCCGGAGGCCAGTGGGGACCGGGCG
>NW_008824035.1:8633009-8633659 GCF_000699105.1 Pygoscelis adeliae | reverse complement strand
CGGCTCCCCGCCCTCTGGGGAAGGGACAAGTCCCTCCTTGGAGGCACCAGGAGCTGCTGGCCGCTCCGACTTCCTCATCTTAGCCGTGATAGATTGGGAGCTGATGCCCGGGCTCCTTTATGCTGTGCGACTGCCAGGGACATTTGACTTCCTGTGCTCGGGCTCCTTGAAATTCTCATTTGCTAACTCACACCCTGCTCCCTTCACACCAGGGCTGTTTTATTGTTTTATAACCCTCCTTAAACTTCCAGTCCTCAAAGATCTCATTGTGGCAGGCTTCACACTTTCTCCCTTTCCAAAGCCCGGTGCCCTCGCTGTTTCCAGCAGTTTGGTCGCTTGCAAAGGTCCGTCGGGTGCCTGGCGAGCTCGCAGCCCCTGGCACAGCTCGCCTGAGCAACGGCTCAGGAGGTGAATGAGTCAAAACCATTTTCCAGGGGCGCCTGACCAAAATGCCGTAAACATCCCGGGAAGGGAGAGAGGGACACCCCCCCTCTCCCCGCAGTACCTCTGGGTTTTTTCCTGACGATGGGCTTCCCTGTCCCCTAAGAGATGCAAAGAAAGGTTTGAACGGGTACCCACGGCAAAAGGCACCCGGCTCCCTTCTCGAGAGCAATTTGGGAGCGCTAACTCCCTCTCTTCTTAGCAGCTTT
>NW_008824035.1:8629848-8632994 GCF_000699105.1 Pygoscelis adeliae | reverse complement strand
AGGCCGGCATAACGCCGCGCAGCTGACCTTCCGCCCATCCCCGCTATTCCGACCCGGTCCCGTTTTACAGGACAGATTCAGCGAACCTTTATTTAGCGAATAAAAGTTTAAAGCTGAAGGTTATTTATGGTTCCACAGAGATAGGTCCTGAGTGGCTATTTAGAAGCACGTGATTCCAATAAACTTTGTTTTATGGCTTGAGAGTTGACAAGCCAAAATATAATTCCCACCATAAATTAGTTTAAGAGCATACAAGTGCAGATGCTTTCGTTCCTGGAAGCAGTAATCGGGAAAGTGTTAGCAGGGAACCGTCTGCGGGAATGCGGCCGTGCAGGCACCTCTGCTCCCGGCTCCCCCCGGCCGGGGGGGGAGCGCGCAGTAAGTCCGCTACCAGCCTCCCCACTGCCACCGCCGCGCTCGGGCTCTCTTTGTGCCCCTGGAAACTCCGTGGGAGTGGGGTACCAGTGCTGCTCCGCCCGGCAATGCGGAATGGCTTTGCTGGGGAAAATGGACAGGTAGAGCTCAGGTGGCTAGGGCAGCGCCGGGACGAGCGGGCTGCTTCCCGCCTGAGATTTCCGAATGTCATGGGACATTTTACTTGAAGCTAACCTTTTTTATTAAAAAAAAAAAAAAAAAAAAGGATAAAAAAGAAAGGAAAGGAATGGTAAGGGAATGTTTAGTGCCGAAACGCTGATATTATTCCACTGTCCTTGCAAGCTCTGAATGCTATCAAGCGTGGGCAGAACTGAAAAAATATTTTTTTAACAAAAACAGTCTTGGGAAGCTCTATCTAGTGAACTATTGATACCGAGGCAATTGCTCTGTGTGCAATACAATAACTCTCCAAGATATCGCAGGAAGGCAATAGAAGGGGTGAAAAATCGCTTACAGAAAAGAAACCCCCAATATTAGTATTTTACTTTCAAATATACGATGCATTTCAAGAGCGTTAGACTGAGCGCGTTTTTGTTTTCCTTAATGTGATCTTTGAATTTATTTGTTAAAAGATTTGAAGGAAAGTTCAAGTCAAATCCGTCCTTCTATAATGCAAACAAAGACGCATGTCTCGTGGTTACTGTTTGGTTAATTAGGTGATCTTAAAGGGGACCTATCCTAGAGTAATCCGAGATTTATTCTTGTAAAACTGTAGTTCTTTCTGTGCTCAGCATGGATACGATGCTGCATGGCATATTGTGACATTTTATGGGTGATGGTTTAGCAAAGGTGATCTGAATATTTCATTTGTAAGTGACTGGATCGCCACAGAACAAAAAAAAAGGCCTTTGTCATTCTTTTTTTCCATTAGTGAAAGAGGCAGGTCTGGCTTTTCATCCCTTTAGAAATTATCCGGTATAAAATCTAGGCTACGAATATTAAAAGCGAAAGAGCACATCCCGGACACAGGAAAAGCATGTATTCATAAAAAACTGCCTGAATGCAACGTGGTCCTCATTCGGAAGGGGCTTCCACCCCACCACTCCGCTGCTCGCAGGATTTACCACCAGCTCTTCTCTGCCTTCATCTATCAAACGTGGTCTCTAACTGTTCTCCAGAAATATCACCCGTATGTGGAATACAACAGTAACAAACGTTTTTATTGCAACAGGTTCGGCAGCATGGAAGAACACCCACGGTAAGTAACCTCTTATTTCTCGTAGAGTTTGTGATGCTTGAAAATCCTGTTTCTTCCCTTCAGACCAGAAGAATTAAAACCGATGTATCCCTGATGAATATTGCTATCAAAAAAAAAAAAAAAAAAAAAAGGAAAAAAGACTATGTCAGCATGTGAAGGCTCTTGTGGAGTCGGCTTGCGGTACCGTGTCATAATCCTGGCTAGCGTTAAAGGTAGAGGTGCAGCCTCCTGAGGGTTTATTATAGGGCTGTACAGGTGTCCTCCTGCTCTAACACTCCGAGGCAATTAGCAGCGTTTCCATTTTAACTCGGTGGGACCGTACAGCGCCTCCCCGCGCAGAGCCCGGACGGATCACGTTGTGTCCCAGCGCCTCATAACCTTGGCTACTCCCCCTCTTTTCTCCAGACGGGATTCAAAGCAGAGTTGTGCCTGCTACCGAACGTCAACCTCGTTTGGCATAGCCTGGTGAATGAGTGAAAGAGGCGGCAGCTCTGGAGGCTGGCGGCGCTAGCCCGCCGGGCCAGCCCACGCCGCAGCCGGGTCGTGCGGGGCGGTAGCGCTGATCCTCTGGTACTAGGTGTCTCCGGGCAAGGGAGAGTCAAAAGTGGGTTTAAATGCTGTGAAGGCACGGAGGGGAATGGGTACCTGAGCTTAGGAGGGCAACCTTGTACCGTAGGGGTTTTCGTATCCCCGATGGTCCCGCACGAGCTGCGCTGGGGGGACCGAGGGGAGGGCAGCAGATCAGTGCGGAGCAGGAAGCGCTGTTGAACCTTTCTGGCTGCAGTAAGGCGCTCAGTGCATCAGTCCTGGTGCTTCAGACTGAGACCGGCTTGTCTCTCAAGGAGGAAAAGGAAGCCTGCGATATTTGGAGATTCATTAGGTACACGTTGCCCTCCCTGCTTCTGCCAGCCCCGCTCTGACCGGGAGCGTGTAGAGGAGCGGAGCTGTGTTTGTTTGCGTTTCTCCCTGTTTCCTCTCCTTGCTTGCTGGTAAATAATCTCTTTCACTGCTTGTGCCAAGCTTTTCCTTCTCTTTTTGCCTTACGTTGAGATATTGGTTTTCGAGCCCTTTAAATACGAACTGAAGAATCGCCTCCAGCGTTGCAGTTTTAATTACCATAGGTAACTTTCCTCCCCCCGCAGCTCAGCCCTGCGCTATGTAGATGCCCTTGGCATTTTATTCCAGGGCCGGCCCTAAATGTATGGATTACTTGTTTTCTGCCAACGTACATTTAGCATACTGATTATGAACCAGAATACAAAAAGCCTGATAGATCAAAAGCATTTCGTATGGGCAGTTGAACAGGAGGTGAATATATAACGCTTTTGTTCATCAATAACTCTTTGGCTTTGACCTGTCTGAGCAAGTCGTGCAATAAGGTGAAACGCAGGTCACAGCGTCTAACAAATATGAAAATGTGTAGTATTAGGCAGAGCGGGGAGCTGCTTGCTTCCCCAGCCCCATCGCTTCTCCCCGGGCAGCCCTCGGCGGGTTTGTCCGCTCCCGGGGGCTG
>NW_008824035.1:8621439-8629643 GCF_000699105.1 Pygoscelis adeliae | reverse complement strand
AGAGATTAGGGACACAAAGTCGTTTCGAGTTGCACTTGCTGTGAAGAAGACACCACCGCAGTGCTAAGAAAGCAGATGTTTAAAAATAGCATCCCCCAGATCAGGCAGCTGAGAGTTGGAGGCAGGCAAGCAAACCGGTACACATCGCTCGGATAAACGCAACACCCCCAAATCTGCCCTCCGCAGTGGTTGGATGTATCACACCCGCACCATTATTTGTCCTTATGGTGCCTGTTTTAAATAGTGGAAGGAGAAGAGGTTGACCGCAGGACAGCAGTGAGGAGCTGGGTCAGACACAATTCATGAACTTTTGTACTCCTGTGTGCCGCTGTCGACAAAGTAAAAATAATGAAACTTTGTGATATGTTTGTAAATGATTTCGGCTGACCTCTCGCCCTGCCCTTCACCATAAACGCTACGGCGGGGAGAACCTGGGAGGGTGCGAGGCTGCGGCTCGCAGGCAGCTCGCGGGGATAATAGTAGACCAGCATAATGGGACGAAGGTAAATTTGGAAACTCTGTTCTTCCCGAGAGCAACTAACTCCAGCCTTTCATCTCCTCTTTTTCACCAATCGCTGTTTCTGTTGTCGGCTGTTTTACTTCTGTTTCGATTTTGTTTTTAATTCTTTTTTGTCTGGGGCGGGGGTGTGTGTGTTTCTAATTATGGAGAATCTCTTCAGATTCGTGGTAGCCTAAATAGATAAAGGCTTTTTTCTAAATTATTTTAACCATTATTATTCTAAATAGCGCAATTTGACCGGTAACGTCCGTTTTCCGTAGCGAGGACGGAAACGGCAGAGCATTTAAAGTGAGCAGCAGGTCTTTCTGAGAATTTGGTAGGCGAAATTCATCGCTGTAAATTGGTGGAGAGTCGTATAGCTCTATTGCAGCAATAATAACAAGCGTGAATCTTTTCTGAAATCCCACCTTCCTGCAAATCCGTATTTCAGAACTGAGTCCCAGCAGAATAGTTTGCATTCCTCAGAAGACAGTAAGGACTAAGAGAATTGCAAAGACCTGCTATATTGTAGATGAAAACAGAATGTTATTACGTTGTCTATATATACCCTGTAGAACCGAATTTGTGTGATATTCATATAGTCACAGATTCGATTCTAGGGGAATATATGGTCGATGCAAAAACTTCACCTTTCTGCAAATGGTTAGAAGTTTAAATACTGGCGGAATCAAAAGGCATGTGCGTGCTGAACACTCAGAAATTATAAAAGTTTTGCTGCCTCGCTCCTATTTGCTAGGTTTTAGGACGTCTCTTAAAATTTCAGTTGTCGTTCAGTCGCGACTTTCACTGACAGACTGTGAATTTGAACAGTTAATCTCACCAAATTTTCTGGAAAAAAAATTATCTACCAATCAGTGAATGAATCTTTAAAAAGATACTCATAAATTATCTGGATATGCCAGACGTTAGCAAAATTTTCCTGTCAAGGGTCCAGATCGCATCAAAATATTTACGACAGCAGCAAAAGCAGCATTCGCCTCACTGGAATGTATTTACTTGTGCTCCAGGAATGATATTGATGAATGAAGACCGAATTTATCTCATTAAACCCGCGATATTTTTAACCTAATTAAATGCCGTCTTCAGTTCAATTGATTGAACTTTAGTAGTTAAAAGTGAACGGTTTCTTGCCGCCTGTATGTTTTTACATACATCGGCGTACAGATTTATATATACACGTGTGCGTTTGCGTGTGTGCGCGCATACGTATGCACACATATATATTGAGGCTTGAAAGTGAATGAGAAGTTACTGATTGCCTAATTTTATTCAGCACAACTAAATTCTGGTAACTTTTGGATGACCTCTGCGAGACAAAGACAGGACAGATCTATTGTACATCATATTACCCTCTTCTTTGACGGCTTTTCTTTTCCTCGCCTCCCTATCAGTTTCCTCCCTTTTAACCCCACTTCAGCTCCTCGCTCCGTATATTTCTTTCGATATTTTATTTAAAGCGGGGTCACAAACCCCGGTGGCGGTTGCGGCTGGTAAATCAGGCGGCGGGGCATCATCCATCGGGGCTGAGGGAAGCCAGCTCAGACAAAAGGCTGGCCCTACCTGCGGGCCGGGGAGGCGGCCGCCGCCCGAGGAGCATCCCCACACCTCCGGTACCTGCTCTGGGGGGTGCGACCCGCCGGAGAAGGGGGTCACTCGGTTACAGGGATGTTATTGAGTGAAATCGGTGGAAATGCTGAGCTGCGGAGAAATCCGGTGATCGGCTCCCGCCTCCCCATTGGCCGGGCCGGTCACATGCCCGCCTAACTTTATTCAGTTGACAGCAAGTAGGAGGGCTCTATGGCAGGGGAAAAAAAGACAACACGAGAAAAATTAGTATTTTCTACCTTCAGAAATTAATGGCCATGAGTTCGTATATGGTGAACTCTAAGTATGTGGATCCCAAATTTCCTCCTTGCGAGGAATATTTGCAGAATAGCTACCTAGGCGAGCAGGGGGCCGAGTACTACAGTGCCAAGCAGGGCTCTGATTTCCAGCACCAGGGACTCTACCCACGGTCAAACTACAGCGAGCAGCCCTTTAGCTGTAGCAATGCCCAAGGCTCTGCCGTGCAGCCGCGGGGTCACGGACAGGAGCAATCCGGCCCAGCGAGCCACTTCCCCGGCCAAGCAGAGCATTGTCCACCGCCTCCAATGTCCAACTCGCGAGCCTGCAGCCAGCAGCCGGCCCTCAAACCCCCAAACGGGTCAGCACTTAAGCAGCCAGCAGTAGTTTATCCCTGGATGAAGAAAGTCCATGTTAACTCGGGTAAGGATCCTCTTCTTACTTTGCTCTTCTACCCTGCTTCCGATCGTCCTCAGCGACGCTCGCTCGAGTCCCTGCCAGACTCGTGGACGAGCTTTTTAAGCCGAGGTAGCCAATTACACTCGTCATAAATTTTTATGGCTGAGGAAATAGGCCGTTGGCCATGCGGGGCTTTGCCGTGCAGGAGAAAACTCCATTTTAGGAGCCTGCTAGAGGCTGCCAGCCTACCTAGCTGCGTGTGCCTGTAGTGCCTGCCTTAAATGAGGGGGAGAGCAGCCCGTCCATTGTAAGCAACTGGGACGAATCCAGCCCGGCCACATGCTCGCAGCTCGTAAGGTTTTCTTTTGTAAAGTCGAACCGGCAAGTCAAGATTAGCTTTGTAAAGTTCTCCGTATTTTTTTCCCAGTGAATCCCAATTACAACGGAGGGGAACCTAAACGCTCCCGCACAGCTTACACCAGACAGCAAGTCCTAGAACTGGAAAAAGAATTTCATTTTAACAGGTACCTGACCAGGCGCCGCCGTATCGAGATAGCCCACACTTTGTGTCTCTCTGAGCGCCAGATCAAGATCTGGTTTCAGAACAGAAGAATGAAGTGGAAAAAAGATCACAAACTGCCCAACACGAAGGGCAGGTCTTCTTCCTCTGGTTCAAACCCCCATTTACAGACTGGTTCCAAGGACCGTCAGACTGACTTGACAACTTTGTAGAAGAGGTGAAATTTTCCATTTCATCCTTCGCTTCTGACCAGTACTGTACATAACTGACACTGCCCAAGCAGAACCTGCATGTAGCAGCTAAGGACTCGAGAAACTGTCATCTTTCTTTAAGGTACTGTTGTACAAAGGAGACAAAATGACGCTACTTTGGACTTTATTTTATTTGCCTCTGCTAGCACAACCTAAAAAAGGAAAAAAAAAAGGGGGGGAAAGAAAGGAAAAAAAAAAAGAAACATCATGCAGGCAGTGGGAATTGGGAAAATATTAAACGAGACCTTCTGTCCATAAAAAGTAATAAATCATTGAAAATGAAACTGTCCTGTGTTTCAGTTTTGAATTCGAAAGTGAAGGTTTGATGCTTTATTCTGGGATTTTTACTTTTAATTGTCTTTTTATCCCGTGCAATTTCGGGAGGATGCATTTGGGCAAGTTGAGGACAGGAAATTTGTAGCATAGTCTTTTATTTGAACATAAAGGCTAGTAATTGTGAACTTTTTGTGCTGCTTTACCTTTTTTTGGTGTAATGAAAATAATTGCTCATTTCCATAACGTCTCAGAAGATGTGCATAGGAATAAGTGAAAACGGGTTATTTTATGTACTGATGGTGTTAGCATATTTATTTATTTGTTACGTAGAAGAGTGAAGACAAAAAGAAAAATAGTCAAACCAAAAACGGGGGAGGGGAGCTGGAATACAGTATTTCTCCTTGCCAGTCTCATGAACACATGTATAATGTTTACTTGTCTTGAACGTACACAACTTTCTTGTCCCTTTTTTTGAATTTCCTTCTTTGTGAATAGGAAAAGCGTCCCTGCTCCTTACCGTGTGCCATCCAGGGCTAACAGGCTTGAAATCTGTTTCCAAAGTCTGCTCTGCTCAGCGCTGTGCTTTAAACCACTGATACCTCATTTAAAAATGGGGGGGGAGGGGGGAGGGGAAAAAAACCCCCACAAAAAATCACAACCCCCCCAACAAAAAAATAAAAAGCAAACCCCAGAGTGAAAAATTAATGCGATTTCTGATATAACCTGAGCCATTCAAAGCTGAAAGCTGAATGCATTCTTTAAATCAGATTTTAAATTTCTTTTCTGCCCAAGAGAGAGAGAGGCTATGTGGGTTGCTGCTTTGCTTTGTTTTGGGGTTGTTTTGGTCTGTTGGGGGTGGTTTTCTTTGCAGAACAGTGATTGTTTTTAAGCAAACCACGACACATGTCTGCAATGGTTGGAAATCTCAGCAAGTTGCTTTCAGGGAAAGGGGAAAGGCTTGGATGGGAGCAGAGCTGGTCTAATACCCACGGATTTGTCCCTGGCTGCTGGCTGCATCGTGCCAAAGTTTTAGTGCGCTGTAACTACCAAACCCAGCCAAACCAGCTCCCTCAGCCACTCACACCTCCGCTCAGGCGATTTTAAAGCTCAGCCCTTATCTCCTGTACCCTCAGGGCAGCCTGGGAGAGAGACCATATCATCGAAATTGTAACGAGATGATCCCTTTATTAAAGAGAAAAGGGGAAAAGAAGAAAACCCAGAGCGAACGCTGAAGGGAGGTGGAAAGAGCAGGGGGTGAGTTAACATGCCCATCTCCAGCCTGGGTGCTCCCCACCGAGGACTCACTGCTTTCTGGGCTCGCTCGGGAAAACACTGGCCAAAATGGGCTTGAATGAATTCGAAAATAAAAGACGAGCTTTTCAACAGGAGTGTATTCGGCAGCATTAACTGTGGCCAGCGGTTAATTTCTGCCCTTTTCTCATCCCTAGAACTCCGCAAAGTGTCTTGTAAGACTTGGTCTTTTGTTTTAGAGCCTGGAGAAAACTCTTTGTTCTTCCTTAGGGTTAGCCCAGTTCTCAGACTTGCACATGGCAATACTTGAATATCTCCACGTCGTGATATTAAAGATGGATATTCCCGCATTATTCGCATCATTGTTTCTATGACAAAAAGCACCGAGTTCATACATAGTAAAGACGTCTTTTTTCTGACGCCTTCACGTTGAGAAGCTGAAAAGGTATTTTACTGAAGTTCGGCTAAATTGCAGGAACAGGTTCATCCAGAGGACAAATTTTCTATTCGATTAGTTGTATTTCAGCCGGGAAGAGTGACCTCTAAACCCTTAACCTTTTGGACCCAAACTACCCTTCCCTTTCTCTGGCATGGAGAGCAGCTAGCAGCAGCGCTTGAGGAGGGAATTCCTGAGACAAGTTTTCAAGTTTTGTTACACCCGGTTCCTGTGGTAGCGGCCTTTCGTCTCCAGAGTTGTCCAAAGCCCTCCCTTTGCTCTTCATACGAAAAAAAAAAAAGGGGGGGGGGGGGGGGGGGGGGGAGAAGATAAACTTCTCTGGTTGCTCTTCTTGAAAATCCCCCTCCCGGACCCCCGCTGTTTACTTAAAGTCTGTGATAAGTTGGCTGGGAGCAAGGCAAACGTGTTATTCGAGGGAGAGCTACCAACTTTGGCATCTGTGGTACAGTTCTGGAAAATAATGGCCTTGGATAAGCAAATCCTTGCTTTGTGCTTCTTATCGACCGAGACGGCTCCCGAAGTTAAAGGGCCAAATTCTGCTCCCAGATTTCCTTCCCCCGCCCACTGAAGTCAAACAGGGATGTAGCTGCGAGCAGAATTTGTCTCATCGTCTTTTGAAATGTTAATATGGAGGAGTGTTGAGTGCAGCAGGCACAGCTCTTACAACCCTGTTCGCAAGTCCCCTTTGAGCGAGGCTGGGGCACTGTAAGTTTACATAGCTGTAATTGCGCTGTAGCCTCGCAGAGAGAATACGTGAACTGGAGGCAGAAAGTACCTAAAGAAATTGTGTCCAGCTGCCAATGCTCTGAAGGGTCAGGAATGTCTAATAACGACCAGGAGCACCCACTGCTCGTTATATCCCGTGGAAAACGAACCTGAGGGTTTTTTTTAATTGGTTTTTAACTCTCCTCCAGAGTTATCTTGTGTAGGAAGGGAAGCTGGTTGTTTTTGTTTATCATGGGTGAAACATTGTGCATTGGAGCCTTTGTTAAACGGTCGCATTGTCCAGCAATACTCTCATCTCTGTTAAAGTGTGATGCTTTCTATAGACTTTGCCAATGTTTTGCTGCCATTGATTAAAGCGTTATTTATACTAATTGTCGCCTGTAGTTTTGATGTAAGCCCTCCATATACATTTGAAATAATAAAAGGTGTAGAGAAATAGATTCTGGTTTGTACCTTGAACAAACAGTCCTTACAAGGTGGGTCTCTCTTCTGTGAAAATGCTGGTCCCTCCCATCATGACAGTGTTAAAAGATGAGTGACTCTGCATAGCATCCTTCCAAATGTCCCTTTGAACAGGTTTGCTGATTGCCCCAGCCACAATGGTGTGACTCTAGGCCAAGCTGGAGTCTATATTTAAATTTAGGCTGCAGTTAAAAGTGCCTGTCATCCATTTGCTACTGCTTTGCATTTAACAAGCCCTCCTAGAACGACTCCCGGATTTATGTGTGTGTGGTAGGAGGCAAGGAGCCACACCTGGAGTCACCTCGATCCCCACACAGCTGTGTGCCTTTTAGGTGAGTCCTGGAAGGAATCAATTTAAAAAGGGACGAAAATCTGAAATTGAAATGCAGTGAGTGGCTGTCTCTAAGCAGTAAGCGCCACTTTTTCAGCCGATGCGAACGAAAGATCGCAAGAAAACACAAACTTGGAGAGTTTAAACTTTCCCGTGCACCGAAGGCAAACATCATTTTTTTCTCCCCTGCGTAAGCACCTCAGACAATAACACATACCTCTGGCCAGGAGAAGTCGATTGCACTATTTTTGTCATAAGTATTTGTCACTGAGGACTTGCCCTCTCCTGGAGCGTGGTCAAGGCACGAGTCCAAAAAGACAGTCTCTTGCTCAGCCCGGGACAGGAGCGTGGTGCACAGAATAAGGCATGTGCCCTTACTGCCTGGAGTCCACGGAGGGGAGGGTGCGTGTGCGTTTCTAAGCACACACTCGCTAAGTTTAAATATCGAGGCACATTTTGTGATTATACTTTCTCTCTCTCCTGTTTAATGGCTCCTCCTGTTACTCCCGATACATCAATACAGTTCTGTATATTATATCACCACTAGTCGTTAAGGTAAGAATGAAGAGGAAAGGCAGAGTCAATAGCAAACCCCTCTCACTGTACAGTACAGTAAATAGGGACCTCTCGGTGCAGAGCCACACCGCTTCCAACGGCCATGTTTGTTAGCCCTTTCCCCTGATTCTTTTTCCTTCCCCCCCACCCCCCACCTTTTTTTTACAGTCATAACAGGCAGAATTTCAAAGTGCAAGGAAGATGATAAGAATAGATTTCTACAAGTCCTGACCACGTGATTTGCGAAATAATTAATTCAGCACGTCCCTTAAGAAACACGGAGTCGTCATTAATCTGCCAAGCAAAGGACTCTATCAGACTTGAAAACTGAAGAGATCCCAAGAATATAATATACAAAGGGTGCAGTCCCTCTCTCTGCACACCTAGGTCTTTGGTAGCTGCCGAAAAAGAGACGCCCGGTACGTAAATATTTTTTACTTTTATTCCTTCTTATTTAAGCCTTAATGAACTCAGCTGTCAAACGCTTGACAAATAGGGCACGCTGCTTCCTGATTTCCAGCTCGGCAGCGGCCGGGAGCCGGACCGGGCGCAAGCGGTGACCTTTGCTTCCCAGGGAGCGGGGGGAAGAGGGCGAGCGCGGAGCGCCGCGGAGC
>NW_008824035.1:8619170-8621124 GCF_000699105.1 Pygoscelis adeliae | reverse complement strand
GCCTCACCGCCCGGCGCGGGGCTGCGGAGGAGCCCGGGCGCATCCAGCTTCCGAAGCGGGCACGCCGCCTTTCAAGCCCCCGATCAATAGCCCGGACTAGGGGGAAATGGGATTTGTGTTTTTCTACAAAGCCGGTCTCTATAAACTCCACAGAATATGGACAACGAGGCTGAGATTTCTCTGTGAAATCCCAGAGTCAGCTGGAAATACTTTCTGCAAACAGGATATTCTTTATTATCCCTTGCTGGAGTAATTTCTAAAAAGCCCTAGATTGTAGCTTTTTATTACTTCCGTTTCGGTGGCAGGACAGAGACAAAGTTTCCTATGTTATGAATTATACATTCAAACAATAACACATTAATTCAATTATTCAAAGATGACAAATGTTTATGTGCTTTGGTAGTGACTAAGGAACAGATTTGCTACTTCACGAGAACTCCTACATTTTTATCAATGAAGTTTTATATTATCCTGTTGGTCCGGGAAAGAAACCAAACTCCGCCAAGACACGCAGTAAAACGGACCCGAACATAAATCGCAGCCCTTTCATAAGAGCGTTTATTCCCGCATATAACCCGGGCTATTTTATCAGTTTGACAATTGCCGGAGTTGTTGTTATAAATCATCATAAGTAATTCCTGAAAGGGTGCGAGGCTGCTGGGGGGCGGGCGGAGACTGTAAATCTTTCTGTTTTATTGCTCTATGAACATATGCTCCGATTGAAGAAGTCTTAGATCCTTTACTGGAGACAAATTCGCGCAAAGCTGGAGTCCCACCAGCCAAAGGATTAACATTTCCTTAATACTTTTTCAGTCCCCTTTACGATGTCTTAATTCTGGTGGCGGTGGCGAAGGTGCACCTTCCTTTCAGCCGTCCTCCATTTTTACATTAAATTTCGCCTTTCTTTTTTTTTAGCCCTAGCCTCTGAAAAGACACCCGAGGGCTGTGGGGCTTTTTCCAGGGGGGTCCGAACTGCCCTCCAAAAAGGCATTTTCTTCCGAATCCTCTTCGTGCTCTTTGCTCGACCGGTGCCCAACTTCTCTCTCGCACTTTTGTGTAGGAAGCGAGAGCCCTCTCCGTCATCCAAAATGTCTAAACAGCCGCCAGAATTATGTTCGGCTTTGTGTGTATGTACACAAGTATGCAGAACACGCTGTGCGTGTAGGGGTTGCTGTATGTACACACAGACACGCGAGCGCGGGGGGCTCTGCAAAACTACCCAGACGCCGAAATATATGGCTGACGGAAAAGGATATAAGGAACCATTACCTCTTACTTGAGGCGAGATTTAAGTGCATCATTTCGAAGAAATATAGGATTATAAATCCGAAGCCGTACACAATAATTTACATTGAACTTATGTTTCCATCACTGGACTGCAATCTTTTTATAACTGGTTTGCAAAGTCAGGAAAAGCAATGTAATTTAGATAAATGTTACAATGCACTTACGGTTAGTATTGTAAGGTAATACGTTACTGTCACATCCCCATGCTTTGGATGGTAATGAAATCATAGCAGATGTTAGATTAGGTGTGGTGTATTTATAGCTACAGATACGTTAGAAAAATCAAACAGAGGAGCTAATGAAAAAAAATTTTTTTTTTTTTTTTTTCCGAACTGGAATTGTTGGGGAGCTTTGTGGGCACACATGACGGATATACATCGGGTTTGCTCTATGTCTCTTCATACATACAGAGGGGGGAGGCAGACTCAGGGCAGACACACACACGCACAAATGTCATGAGGTTTTTTTTCCCCCAACGCTTCTTTAGCCTCCAGACAAGGGTAGTCCCCGCTGCCCCGCATCTTCCCGGCACGGAGAAGGAGAAAACAAAAATTCGCTCGCGCCAGTGAGCCCCAGCGCCTTTCCGACAGAGCAGCGCTGCTGCGGAGCTGCCCCCGGCGCAGACTCTCGGCTGCAGCCGGTCCCAAATACCTCCTCCTTCTCCGCC
>NW_008824035.1:8616194-8618849 GCF_000699105.1 Pygoscelis adeliae | reverse complement strand
GAGCGGCTCCTGCCATCACGTGGGCGAATATGCCTGTATTTTAAGGCAGTGCCTATATTTCTGATTATAGAGGGGTTTCTCCTGCTCGCCCCCAAAATTCATCAATGGCCGCACGATTTAAAACCAAAACAAAACACGAGCCGGCCAATTGCTGCCTTTGGTTCCAGGAGGCTGATGGCTAAAGGGTTGTGTGTTGATTTTTTTTTTTTTTTTTTTTAAAGCCCAACAAATTCCGATTTCCACTCGCTCTCTTTTATTGGTAGTTGAGCCTGAGCCTGTTTTCGTTCTATCGGGAATTCTGGTGTATGGAAATGTCTGTAAAACCGCAAGATCAGGTTTAGGAGAGTATTGTCTGCAGACAAAGGGTGAAGGATATATTCTAACAACTGCAAGCGCAGATCCTGAAAAGTGAGGAGCCCAGGTTTATGATAAATTGAGACACAGGTAAGCAACTGCATGACAAAATGGGACCTTTAACCACAGGGGCTGCATTATCGCCTGTACTCAGAGACTGTCTGGAATTTGTTCGCAATCTCTGCCCACAACGGCTGCAAAAGCATGGAGTGGTCTCCACCTCCTTGAACGTTTTAAGCTGTATCTTCTTTGTATTATGCTCTTTAAATAAAAAGTGGACTCCTTCCCAAAGGCTAGGGGAAGACGTTTATCCCTATCCTCTTCCCAATTTTCGGTGGTTTCAGGAAGGGAATTACAAATAAGCAAAGAAACGAGGGAGAGACAACTTTGCTAGATGCTCCCATTGCCAAAGTAAGATTGAGCATCACGTTAATGCGTTGCCGCGGATAGCCGGGCAGGGGGTAGCCGTGTTGATTTGTAAAGGGCGATTTAAAACAGGCTCATCGGTAATGTAGCCCCTACATAGGGTCTCTTAAATATTCCTGCCAAGTGCCTTCCCGAACCTTTTCCCCTCGCCGTGCGTTCGTGTTCCTCAGTGGCTGTTGTTTTCCTCCCCCAGTTGTTTTAGTGTTGATATTACCGGTACGCTCACGCCTTCGAGTTACACACGCTGTTTGAAGCACGGCTTGATATTTATCTACCGAGAAGTTTCTTGCCCTGCGTTTGTGAGGTTTGATCAATAAGGCGGTGGGAAGGTGCCCGGGGGGGACCGGTGCCTCTCTGGGCGGACCTGGGGGGCTGGAAGCGGCCACACAGCCTCCCCGCATACATTTGCAGCTCAGCTCCCTCTTGGGCAGTTGCAACCAGCCCGGCTCTCCCAGGAGCGCCTGTTTCCACTGGCTTGTGGCCTGCCTGGAGCCGGGTGAACTCGCGGGTTATGTTTATTAGAGAGCCCTCGCGTAAAGCCCGGCTTTGTGCTGGCGAGCAGGAGCGGGTGTAAGGCTGCGCCGGATCCTGCCCGCCCCGAGTCACCCGGGCGAGTCCTCCGCGGGGGCCGAGGCGTCCCGCGGGAAGCAGGACAGGGGGGTGCGGGGAAGGGGAGAAAGTTGGGGTGGTTTTTTTCCTTTCTGTTGCGTGTTGCTCTGCTCGATCAGAAGTTAAAGGCAGTGAACATTTTTCTTAGCTGTATGCCTCCAAGCTGCTGGCCTGCCAAGTTAGTCAGCTGAATCCAATTACTGCAAGCAGCATTTCATTTGGCTCGATGGAAGCACTCACTTATAACTTCACCTAAAATTTCAATAATACCCATATTGGGCCCACGCCTGAATAATTCTAAAGATTTCCCTGGGTTTAGGTCTGGCAACTTCTTCTCCGAGGTCGGCTCTGCAGGAGCGGCGCTGGGAGCAGAGCACAACAGCAGTTCGGCATGCCTGGACTCCCCTCTCCGCAGAGCAAACTTTGGGGGCTATTCCTGTGGCCGTGGAAATCTCGGTATTTGGCCAAGCTCTCGCCAAGTAAAGCATGTCTAGAGCAAGAAAGCTATCGCTTGTGAGGCTGAGGAGCTGCTTCGGAAAGGGATGAGAAGTCGATAATTAATTAGGGACAAAATGAAAACTTACCGTGTTAATCAACAGCGGCTAACAATGACTCGGTTTGCAATATTATGATCTCTTCGCTCAGGGGCTAAGGTGCAACCCAACTTACGCTGCCTTCAGACACCCTGTAAAGTGCTATTTCTAATGAACTCTCTTTAAAAAA
Source organism: Pygoscelis adeliae (assembly GCF_000699105.1). NCBI lineage: Eukaryota > Metazoa > Chordata > Aves > Sphenisciformes > Spheniscidae > Pygoscelis > Pygoscelis adeliae. The sequence continues at coordinate 8,616,737 of NW_008824035.1, read as the reverse complement.
AAATAAAGCACTTAAAGCTGACGTACGCCCACGTGAATATATTATATAAGACGTTACCGGGACAGGCCCGGGCCGAGAACCTGAGCGAGCATCATGTGTAATCATGAAGCTCCACTTCCCTAACTCCAGTTTGCCAGCATAAATTAAGGTGATTTGGAGGGGGAATGTTGCATCCTACTGGGTTTGGGTAGGGAGAGAGAAGACTTGGTAGAAAGTTGTAAGGTCTGTTGTGTTGTGAGCTATTGGAGGCGCTTCCGTTGGTTGTTCATTAAGTGGTGAGTTATTGCTATACGAGCCAAAGGTCATTTCAAAGGCTTATGGTGGCTAGATATCGTCTTTATAATGACCCGGGCTTCTTTGTGGGGGATTTTCTGGCGCTCAAGTTCTTAAAGTCCTGAGTCGACACGTTACACAGCCAAACGCAAAATGCTCATTTCGAGCCGCAAATATCTGCGGCGTATTTTCAGCGCTGGGGTTTCTTCGCTTATCTTTCTCTCTGTCTTACCCGGGGGGAGGGAGGGAGAGAGACCCGCGCTAGCTCCG
>NW_008824035.1:8612680-8614698 GCF_000699105.1 Pygoscelis adeliae | reverse complement strand
TTGCTTTAATACCCCCCCCGTTGGCCGCTCTCACCGCCTCTTATTTATTCGGTATCATATTAGATATTGATCGTAAGCAGAATTAAGTGTAGTGGAAGTTTTAGTAGAGAACTGCTTAATATGAAAGTGTCGGGAGGAAAGCGGCTGGCAGCGCCGGGCCGGTGTCAGCGTGGGCCGGCCGCGCTCCGCGCACACGCGCGGGTTGGACGCGTGGGCTCCCGGCTGCTCCCCAGGTAGAGCCGTGAGAGGGTCGGTAACCTCCAAAAGCGCTTGGAACCAGTAGCGGGACACAGACCCCCATTATCGTGTGCAATGCCTAACAGTTCAGACGAGGTTAACCTTTCTGGAGAGGAGGAAGGGAAATCTGAAACACAGACATGGATACTTTGCGGTGTCCTACCCTCGGTGTGTCAGCCAAGAAGCCACTCATCATTAGACAAGATATTCAGTCTTCTTTTTTTTTTTTTTTTTTTTTTTTTCTTTTCCTGGATGCTGTTTCTGGCCAAACCACCAAGTGTTGAGCCCCTGCTTTGGTGTTACCTATAAAAACATCACCCCGGGCCTTGCACTCGTGGAAAATCAAAACCTGGAAAGGTCTCTCTCTCCCTCTTTTTCTCCCTCTCTCTCTTTTTAAGATCTAAAGATGAGCCACCAAACAGTTGAGCATTGTCCATGTGATTTATGGCCCATAGCCTCCTTTTTAGGTTCAAGCAGAGTTCACAAGCAGTTGGTATTTCAGAAAAGAAATAAGGCTTTTAACAGCTTAACAGCAATATTCTTTCTTAAGATTCTGCGTATTCTTTTGGGAACTATATTTTACAAGGCACATAAAAAGCTACGCTTAAGGCAGTGTTGTGCTAACAAAAGTCCTCAGTCCAGACCGCTCCTGAAAATGGAGATGATAGAAGTGGAAAACTAGCGACAGAGTTATTTTGCACAAAAATACTTTCAAGACTCCTCAAGATTATCACAGCGCATTTAAACCCATCTGAATCGCCACCGTCCATTTCCATGGGCATTTTTTTACTAAAATTTTCCAGGAGAGGAAAATAGCTCTTTTCCCGTTTCCATCAGCTTCGCAGATCACCCCAGGCTTTTGTTCAGGGACGAAAAGGACGGCGGCGGTTTGTGACAGGGGATAAACCGTCGACAGCGGCCGCGGATCGCAGCACGCTGAGGTTATTCGGAGTTACACAGACGTGTTTCCCGGTGAATTTTAGAAAACATATCAGCGGTACTTGGCGGTACCGGTTGCTGCGAGAGAAAGCAGTACTCTGGTAGTATTGCTTAAGTATAGGCTGGAGAATGATAATTATCGGACACTTCAAAAATTTCTAGCTACTCTTCTCTGGTATGTTAATAGGCTTAAACCCTGAAGAAATACAATGAACTCTTAAGATACGTTGAGTTACAGACTTACATTGTCAGGTGAAGTATGTGCTAATTTACAAAATAACTAAAAATGTCGGAGAAAACCCCTATCCGACAAGAAAAATAAGAACAGGGAATATTAAAAAGCCGCAACAAAATTGCAGACGAGTTTCTATGTTGCAACGAGTGCAGAGAAGTTTCGGGAGCGGCAAGGGGAAAGGTAACAGCACCCTGCCCCAAAACGTCTGCCCTAAGGGGACCGTGCGTTCTCGGTCTGAGCGGCCTGATGGGGGGGCCAGGGGGGCAGGGAGGGCAGCGCCATGAGTTTGCGGGCTAGAAAAAGAAGAGAAGCCCCTAAAAACGATCTCTAATGTCTCAGGTTCTTTCTACTGGGGACAAATAAAAGGGACGAGAAACGTTGGGTGAGGGAATTTAATTCATCACAGAATTAAAATAGGGGAGCTGACCTGCGACTTCCTTTATAGTGCAAAGTGAAGGGAGTGAATGGCGCCGGTTATACTTTAACTCCGGAGGAATCCGGGGGAAGAAGGAGGCCGGGTTTACAAAGGGGACGGGATTTTTCTGCCTCTGCCCGGCCGCAGCCCGGGCTCAATCCATCATGTCAGCCGTGCGCGGCCGTGCGCACG
>NW_008824035.1:8602627-8610297 GCF_000699105.1 Pygoscelis adeliae | reverse complement strand
ACCTGCAGCACCCCTCCTCCGCCAGCGTGGACTACAGCTGCGCCGCCCAGATCCCCGGCGGCCACCACCACGGACCTTGCGACCCCCACCCCACCTACACGGACCTCTCCTCTCACCACACCTCTCAGGGACGGATGCAGGAGGCGCCCAAGCTCACGCATCTGTAGCGGGGCGGCGGCCGGCGGGGCCCGCTCCCCTCTCAATTACCTCACTTTTCTGACGGGACAGTGTTACTTTGCTCTCGAGTGCCAACAGTATTAGTGGATTTGTCTCCCCTAGCAGCTCCCTTCTTTCTTCCGCAGCCCCGAGTAGGTCCGTGAGCAGGAGCCTTTCTCTTAGAGCTGTGTTAAGCATGACAGTGCAATATACTGCAAACCGAGGGACTGGTAAGCTTGATGTACTTGAAGGTAAGTCTTAGAGATGCCGTAGCGTTAGCAGCGCGTCATGCTGAGGTGTTTTAGACCAGTCGTGAGCGGTGGGAACTCGCCCGCGCGTAAGCTTATTTCAGAGAAGTTAATTTATGGATTCTTCCGAAACGTAAGGATCGCATCGGACTAAATGATATGTATTTATTATTTTAAGCGAGACATTTTTGTATCACTGATTATTTATCCTCGTCTTAATGTATTTATGTGGGTATTTGTAGAGTTTCTTCACCAATACTTCGGGAGAGCGATTCAGGTCCGTGGTGACTTACATTTCACCTATTTAGTATATTCGGTCTGAGCTAGTTGAGAGAGTAGTCTTGAACAGTTGTAACAGTGGCTGGTGTTTGTAGTTTATGTAAGGATTAATTAAGACAGCAAGTCGTGAGTCATTAATAGAGTAAAACAAACTGTGACATCACACAAAGAGCCGTTACACTTAAAAAAAAAATCGAAAGTATTTTTAAAGTATTTATTTCTAACCGGCTGGCCCCACTCGAGCGCCTCGGTGGCTTGGCTGGCAGCTGGCTCGGCCGGGTGAAGCCACCTTTAGTTGGAAGCGTAGCCGCTTTGAGGAGGCGATCTACAAAGCGGGGCGCTTGGCCGTCTTGTTTCAGGTCAAATCCTGCATACAAAAACCTCGGTGAGGTTAACATTTATTTATTGACTGGGTAGCTATCGCACATATTATTATTTCGGTGCGCTGTTTTATTTTCTTTCTGTCTTTTTTTTTTTTTTTTTAATTACACTCTGGCTATCTGAAATAGGAAAGAAATTAGAAGCTTAGAACGCAAAAAAATTAGAAGCCCTCTGATAGTGCTAATTTCATTAGGGTCTCCATAGCAATCCGCGCAGCAGCTGCCGCCTCCTTTGTTATTTATACTGTTGTCTTTATACTAACCATAAATCAATTTTTTAGACATCTTTGGAAGCCCGAGCTTTTAATCTTGTTTTTCATAAAAATACAAGACATGTCTCCAGGTTATCTTTGCCTGTCCATTAGGGATGGAGAACTTCCCAAATCAAAATATGTAAATCAAGCTGTGACTCTCAATGGAAGTGGCATTTCTTAAAATATTTATCCATTGTGATCAGAAACATCAATATTGCCTGGATTTTAGAGGCCATTAAAAAAAAAAAAAAAAGGAGAGAAAAAAAAGAAAAAAAAGGAACGGTGCTCTGAACCCTCGTGTTTCCTCCTCTCTAGTTACACGGCTGTGTTGAATCCCTCGCTGGATTTACAGAGATACTTCTTTTGTAAACGTTGTCATTAAAGTCTCTTCCTGACGGTACATGTCGCTCCGAGAAGACTATTCTTATCTCTTTCTAAAACTGTCGAGTTAAAGATTAATCTGAACTTCTGTATTCCCCACCAAACCGTCTGATGCGCCACTTCCCAGTTTGACAAACACTGCAGCTCCTACTCCATCCTCTAATGACAGGACCTGGCATTCCTATTGTGAGAAATATTTTAACTCCTCCAATTCTGGTCAACACAGACAAGTTTTCTTTCTTTCTTTTCTTCTTCCTTTCTTTCTCCTCCGTGCTTTCTTCCTCGCCTTCTGGTATTTGTGTTTGGCTGGACAGTAACAATTCAAAATATTATTTGGGGTTTTATTTTCCCCTCTGTGCGATTTTAACAATGTCGTGCTACGTTGAGAAGTGTATCTTTTGTTAAATTTCACTTTTACCCAAGCAAATTTGGATATATGTGTTGTAGATCTGTAAACAAAAGAGAACAGAATAAACTACTTTGTTCAGAGACATATTTTAACCATTTTGAGCCCTAAAATTGTTTTCTACAGAAGTTTTCACACAAATTGTTTCTTAGAAGCTCCATCCAGGAGTAAACAAAACATACAGACAACACAAAAAGTAAGGCTAAACACCACTCGTGAATTATACTTCTATAATATTCCATAAATGTATATATATAGGTTTGTATCTCCAAAACTTTCTGTAAACGATGTACCCGCAACTGAAATTGTCCATGTAGGGTTTTTTTGTGTGTTCTTGAAAACACGACATATTTCACATCACCTGCTTCTATCTGCAAAAAGGCAAAGCACCACCATTTCTGCAGGGCCATCCCTGGTGTAACCCAATGTGCTTTTCCCAAGTGTTTCCCACCTTCGTGCTCTGTAGACTGTTCTTCAAGCAGTGTCTGCTCTGACTTACACTATCAGTCCTTCATTAAATCTGTTAAGAAAGGAAAGGCCGTTTATAGACAGCCCTTCCCCAGATCTGAGGAAGAAGGGAGTTTCAGAGAAACCCTGACCACAAACACAGTGTTACTGAGGCGCACTGCCCTGAATTATTTTCATATTGCAGAGAGACGGGGTTTGCAGACTTGGTTTCCAGTGGGGGAGGAGGAGCATGTGCGAGGGGGAATCTTCTTGTAAATAAATTCACTTTCTTCCCCGTGACTCTGGCAGAGGCGTCTCGTTTGTAACGCGACAGAATTCCGTGATGATAACCTAATTATTAGAAGTAATGTTACTTTAGTGAGATCGCTGGCATTTTTACAATGTTTGTACAAGCATCAGCAATCTAGAGGAGAGAGACACTTTGGCACAAGCCAGACTTTTTCTTGGCCCATCATTTAAAACCCATAAATTATAAACAATCCCCTTTCACACTCAATAGGAACTCAGCTCCTTTGCAACAGCATCTGATGTGCTGAACTCTGGTCACCCATTTAAAACACAACTCGTCAGCCAAGGCCAGGCCTGGGGCTGATCCCAGCCTTGCCTTTCTTTGCAAATAGGAGCCATAGCACCCTTTTCCCTTCTTCCCTGCTCCCTCCATCTGCTCCAGACCGATAACAGGATCACTGAGCCAGGGCCTCTAAATGCCAGCAGCGCTGCAGCAGTGTTTGGGATGGGGAGCTGCCGACAGCACCGGTTGAGAGGCGTCAGGGATGCACCACCGAGCTTCAGCAAGGCCATGCAGGTTCTCCTGTTCAGATCAGTGGGTTTTAGGTCTCCACTTGTTGGTCTGGCCCTTACAGTAACCCACCATTTAATGGGGCCGCAGAAGTTTTCCCGCTGCTAAAAGGAGATGAGGCTTTGTGTTAGCTCTGTGCAGTCCGTGCAGGGCTGAGCTGCCCCTTTGCACCCTGTTTCTTTTGAGGGGGGCCCCATCCATGTCCCTCTGTCTAGGGCCTGGTGAGCTGCACCTGGGCAAGGTGACCTAGGCAGGCACAGCCAGGGGCTCCCAGGGATGCCACTGTCTTGCAGGTGCCACTTGTGTGGGGCTGGGAAAACAAAGCCAAATGTCTCCTGCTCCATTAGCCAAGAGCTCCCTGGGCAGAGCACTGCAGGCTCCCAGCCCTGGTCCCTGGGCAGGCTGGGGAGGGACCCCTGGGCATCCCACATGGCTGCCACCATGGGACCATGGCTGAGTCACGCGGGGCTGCAGGCAACCTTGTCCACGGGTGAAGAGAGGAGGCAGCTGGCTGCCCACCCAGGAGGCAAGGACAGGCAGGGGGGAGGCTGGCTAAGAAGGAGCCCACCAGCACCAGCTAGAAGCCCCCAACTTTCTTGGGGACCAGTTGAGTCATTGGAGCTCCATGGCAAGAAGTCTGAAGGCAGGATCCACTACTGGGGTCTCTGCACCCCTCCAGCCCCATGGGAAGCCCTGCAGGGAGGTCCAGACACAGAAGGAGGTCCAGACACTACTTGGCTAGAGAAAAAAGAGCGTAAAGGGGATGGGGCTGCCAGGCTGCCACTGGGATGGTGCCTCACTGACAGCTGTTGGCCAGGGAGGGAGGGAAGGAGCTGCAGGTTGCGACGCCGTCCTTCTACGTGCCAGCCTGCCGTGTGTGCCCAGTGGCTGCACACAATGGCAGCCCGGCAAAGGCGCAGGGGGCTGCGCCGTGGAGAGGCCCAGGCATCCGGCACTGCCGCCGCAGACCTGCCTGGGAACAAAAGCCGGAGCCAGATGGGCAGCACAAAGGGGCTGGTGCTGCCGGGGCAATTAGGGCCGCAGTGGTTGGCTGGGCACCACGTGATGTTATATATTGATTAACCAGCTACCTCTGCTTTTAAAAGGCGCGAGATGGGCTGGACCAGAGCTCCATTGGCTGCAGCCACTTTCCAGGGACTGAGCAGCAGGTTAATCCCTGAACGGGCAACGGCTCTCCATTCCCATGTGAGCAGCGGCAGTGGGTATGCCGTGGTCCTCGCTGGGAGTGGGGCTGGCAGAGGAGGGAGGGGGCTGGCTCTATAAAGGGTCATCAATCACATGATGAGCACTTTTCACTCGACAGCAGTTCCTCCTACTTCTGCTTGGGCCTGAACCAGCTGGGACTCGACCAGAAACCCCGTCCAGCAGAGGCAGAGCCCAGTCCCAGAGCCCGAGAGCCACGGAGTAACATGGCAGGACAGGACCAAACCCCTTCGGTCACGAAGGCTGAGATGCAAAAGGGGACACAGTGAGGTGTCTGTGCCTGCACGTCCCCAGACCTCTGCAGATGCTGCTCAGGAGCAGACGTGGGCCTTTGTCTCCACCTTCAGAACCCAGGGCACCAGCTCCCTGAACTGCTCTGGGATGAACCCCAGAAAGGCTCAGCTGCAATGACCATAAGCACAAAGCTGAATGAAATTAGCATGGGATTTATACTAGGCAGGATGGAGGTCTTCCAGGTAAAAGTACTCCTGAATGTACAATTTGAACACTTGGGTTAATTTTTAATTTATTTGCTGATGTACAGTTTTTCTTGCAACAGCTGAAGCTTTCGGAGAGGGTAGACAACCCCATGCTGAGTGAGGCATGTAGCCTCAATCTTTCCTCCAAGGAACCTGGGCCACCTTTTAGGATCTTTGGAAGCAAGAAGGGCTAGGCAAGGCAGAAATCTTGGCTGCAAATCCTTTGACATCTCTGTTTTGCACACAGCAGTATGGCTTACCTTGATACCTCTGTGTTATCGATATGCGTAATTTTTTCTTCCTACCAAATTCAGAGCCACGGGACAGGAAACAGGGCATTACATGGCACAGGGGCCCATATGGAATCACTCTTCTGGGGAAATCCTTACAGAAGGAGGGAGAGACTTTCCTCTTCTCTGTGTTCATGAGGAGGATCTTTGTAGTTAATCTCATGTACTGGAAAAGCAGAGGTCCCTGTCCCAGTCCTGGTGAAACTGCCCCAGGGGTCAGCCAGGAAAGGGGAGCTTGTGGCAGGGAAGTATCAATGGCAGAGGGCAACACACTTTCCTCAGGAAGAGCATGAAGTACCCTGCCCACCTGGAAGGGCTGTGCTTGTGCTGGAGCTGAGCCTGGCTCCCCTGGAGCAGCAGGACGATTCCCCTTCTTCGCCCTTGGGTCTCTGTACATCCCTGGATTTAGTCACACTTTACAAAATAAACTCTCGAGAGCTTCTCCTCCTTCTTCTCTGATAGCCTTCCTCCCAGAGGCCTTTGATGATTTGCCTGTGTTAACAGGGCCACTGCTTAAATGCCCAGTGGTTGCTTACCTCTCTTCGGGATGCCCATCCACACCCTGGCTATCTCCACACCATGGATGTACATCCCCACGTACCGCTGAGAACCAGCTCTCCCCAGCTGGCAGTGTCTTGGCAGCAGAGGGGCAAGGACAAGGTCATGCTTGAACCAGACCTTCCACATCATTTTCCTGAGGGCTGGGGAGGGATCTGTTGAATCTCCTGTGTGTTAGTTATTGTGACAAGCACAGAGCGTGGAGGCTTGCTCCAGAGAGGAAAGGCAACATGCCCCAACCTCAAAGTAGTCCCTGTGGCTCAGGGCTGCCACTGCCTTCAACACACGTGCTGCACAAGCAGCCTCCCAAGGGCACTGTTGGTAAGTGTCTGCACCCAACAGGGCTTAGGGCTTTTTGGCGGGGCTTGTTCCTATATCATGTCTTAATTTCATAGTGTCTGTCTCAGGCTTTGCAGTGGCCCCCATGTTTCCAGAACTGTGGTGGCACAGGGGTTGGTTTGGTCCATTGTTCTCACAGAGGTTTCTGCCCCAACAGCTCCTCTGGCTCGTGCCATCACTGCACTGCTTGCACAGATGTCCCTAAACTTCCCAGCCATTCTCAAATTGCCTTTGACAGCATCATGTTCCTCCCACTCTTCTTTTTAACCCACTTTTCTTCTTCCTCCTTTGACTTCCAGGGACTCCTTCCCATTAGACCTCTTGCAAAAAACCAGCTGCAGTCACTCAACCTCGTATCACTGGGACTTAGTTATTTAAGTCTGAACACTGTGAAATTCAGGAGCGTAGAAAATTGCATCCCCCTTAAAAGCCAGAGCAGCAACAAGAGACGCTTTGCCTGTGTTTAGCCACTGATTTCTGCTTTCCTCATCCTTGAACAGCACTGCAAAAACAAATGGGTAATGAACGAGAAACCCAGTAACAGAATCCAGCTGGGTGAATGGAAAGATCTTATGTTGGTGTGAACACGGACAGCTCTTCTAGTGTTTAAAACACAGCTTTAGGTGTAATTAAACCAGTTGCGTTCTGCAAACAGAAGACTCAAGTACAGCAGCAGCCCTCCTCTGGAGCCAGTGCTGTTTGCTTCACTGCGGGCAGGAGTTTTTACAGCAGGGGAGACTGAAGAGCACAGATGCTCTCCTGCATGGACAGCCTTTTTCTGCTAAAGCCTGGTGTTCCCACGCTTCTGTTTTGTCAGAAGATGACATTTTCCAAACTGCTCTGATTGCCATGGGTGTGCTGAGCAATTTTGTATCATACAGAATTTAACCCCTCCCTCAAAATGTAGGTTTCCTGACAAGGTGTATTTGATTTAAACTGTTCTTCTAATCTATACTTGCATCCTCTGCAAATGGAAATATAGGTGATACCCCATTATTAGTGCAGCAGGGTAGCACAGCCTGGAACAGTGAACAAGTCTGTGTCTGGAGAACACCTAACTTCGGGTCTCTGGGCTTACAGTGACTGCTCTGTCTGTAGACTCTCAGTCCCAAACATGTTAAAGCAGTAATCTGTATAGCCAGACTTTGCTCTGTAATAGTTGCTTTATAGCAGATGGGATGGATGAGCTAGGGAGAAAGCAGGGCTGATAGAAGGCCACTTCACTGGTCAGAGCCCATATGCAGGGAAGTGCTCCCATGTGCTTGCAGGCTTGTGTCTGCCTGTCCCAGGGATGTGTCCTCTCAGGGCCTCTGCAGGAAAGAAAACCAGGTCTGCTCTGAACCATCAGCTGGGCATAATGGTGGGGCAGCTGGGGCTGAGCGGCAGAGCACAAGTCTCCATGGGAAAGA
>NW_008824035.1:8602039-8602598 GCF_000699105.1 Pygoscelis adeliae | reverse complement strand
AGTGAAATGGTTTGATTGTGTCTCCCCATGGTGTCCCTTCCCTGCCACCAGCCCAGCCCTCTGAAATCTGCAAAAGACCCAGTGGAATTTTTCCTTCTCTGGGGATCCTGGTTGCCCTCGGGTGGTTGACACCATGTCTGGTACTCGCAAAATTTGTGGCCTCTTCCTGACCACAGCAAGCAGCACTTTGGCCAAGAGCTTGTAGAGCTCTTTGGGCTGTTGAGTGGAAGGCACTGGATGATGGATGAATGCATTTCAATTTCATGCTTTTATTTAGAAATAAAATATTTTTGTTATAAGGTACCACCCTTGCATTTCCCAGCTGAGTCCACCTCCACCTCCTGAGACTTAGAAGGTTACCTGTCTAATTCGAAGCAGCATGACGTAGGCCTTCTTCATGTTCCTTGCCTGTCCAGTCCTATGTCACCAAAGCCCAAGCATGTTCTGCCCAGCACACCCTTTTGCTGTTCTGAACTGCACTGACACATGGTTATCGGTTGACGGCTTGGATGAAACCCATCATTACCCAAATCAAGCATATGTGTAGCTCAGACTGGAT
>NW_008824035.1:8601623-8602023 GCF_000699105.1 Pygoscelis adeliae | reverse complement strand
GGGAAAGATGATCACTTTTGGAGTCTAGGCTTCACATCCTCCAGGCCTGTTCCTGTTTCCTGCCATTCTGGGGGGATGAAAACCAAGACAGAGAGTTGGAGGGTTTGGCTGGGCAGTGCAACTTGCTGCACTCTCTGCCAGCTGCAAACGCACAGTAAACAATGCCGAATCGCCAAGGGAAAAAATGAAAGCCCATTAACGGGGTGAGCCCGGGGATTCACTTTTGAAAGGCTGCAGAGCACTTATCTGATGGAGTGAGACCATTAAGTGCCGGGAGGTGCAGCAAGCCCCCCCCCCGCCCCGGGTGCGGACAGCCTGGGGGTGCCTGCGCAGCCCGCCGCGCCCCCGGCTACTCCCCCAGGCTGCGTCGGCTCCCGGGGGGACCTCCGGAAGCCTCCCC
>NW_008824035.1:8586147-8600044 GCF_000699105.1 Pygoscelis adeliae | reverse complement strand
TTTGGATCCGCGGGGCGGTGGGTGCACGGGGGGGCTGCCCCAAGCTCCCGACCCTTTCTTCGTTTGGCATTTAAAAAGAGAGATCTGCCGCCTCAGGCAGAGTTCATGCAGAAGAGGGGAAGAAACCCCGAGAAGGCCGAGCAAAGGAGAGCAGGGAAAGCTTCCTCTCACGGGAAGGGGCAGGGATGGTCACCGCTACCAGTATGAGTCCAAGATCCCCCTTTGAAAAAAGTGCCCTTGTCTTCTGCCCTACACTTCGCAAAACTGCTGCAAAAAAAAAGAGGCTGTTTATGCTTGTATTTATTTCTCATTTGTTCCCATTCCTTTTCCTGATGTGGCAGATTTAGTCCAAAGTCTGTTTAGTAACTGTGAGGGAAGGTTTTAAAAGAAATAAAGTTTTAGGAGGAGCGCCTCTTCCCATTCAAACTGCAGAGGTGCTGGGATTTTCCTTGCAGAGGCTCTGGGCTGCCCAGGACTGGCCAGCAGCCGCTCTGCTGGCTCCCAGCGCCTCTTGTGTGTGCCTGGGCAAGGACAAGACGATATAAAGCCTCTTACAGCATCTAGAGCAAGGCTCTCAGATCATCCGGCTCTCCCAGGCGTGATTGTCCCTTATGGTTAAAGAAATGCACCATATTAAATCAGTTTGCAACAAATCTTACCACATGCAAAGCCTCAAGACCTGTTAAAGTGCAGAAGGATGCTTGGGTTTGACCACAGACCTCTGCCAGCAAAAGACCAAGAGGATTCCTGGGTCTTTTATTGGGGTACTTGTTCAGAAGGAGTGACAACGACTGGTTACCCCATACAAGTGCAAAATTCACCAGTGATCCTCACTTCTCCCAATTTCATCTTTCCCAGAGATAAAATAACAGTATCAAAGTGGACAAAGGAGCCGAGTTTAGACTCTTTTCCCACCTGTGACTGGGAAAGCACAACAGCAATGCGGAGAGGAATGGCATCTGGGTTTACGGGAAGGTGATTTTATTTCTTTGTGGGACAACATGATTCTGGACAACTCTCTCTTTGCTCCGGATTTCTGCTGAGTGTTGGACTTTGGGGTGAAGAACAAATTGTAGCACCAGGGGAGACGGATCTCAGGGGACCTGTGAGAACTGGGTTCCTGTCTGGAAGCCAGCCCCAGCTGTTGGTCTTTGTTGGATGCTTGCTGGGCAAAAGAAACACAGAAGATGAAGATGGATGTCTCAAGTCAGAAAGCCCGCAATGTAGGGGATACTTTTTCTCTGTAATACCTTCCATTCCCCAAGGCGTCCCTCTGCTCACAGGCTTTCTTATGAAGACTTCTTTTCTGCCGAGGGACTGGGAAGCCACCACCGATGGCAGCTTCAGCAGAGGTTGGTGGGAGCCCTGGGAAACAGTGTGCTCCCAAAAGCCGGGCAGGCATGGTGGGATGATGCTGTGGCAGCAGGCCCACGGCTGAGTGGGGGCAGGAGGCCTCCTCGGCAAGGAGATGGGTGCCCCCGCATTGAGCATCTGAGGGAGGGGACCTCCCAAGACAGACACGTTTGGTTACACATCATATCCCGACTGTACCTGGAAAGTACAAGAAAACTAGAAGCTCGTGGTTGTGCATGCACACAGGGACGTTTTTGTTCTGTATGTGGTGTTATGGTTCACGTCCCACTGGCTGATTCACTTCGTGGGTTATCACTGAAAAATTCTCAGGACTGAAGTACTCGCGTGAAACTAGTTGCAACCAAAATATGTGGTTTGCAGTTCCTTATTAAAGTAATGACACCAAACAAGCGTTTATACTGCAGGCTGATCATTCATTAAAAAATAGGTAATAGTATTTCTGCCCCCTGTTTTTGAGAAGATGCTCTTTAAAGCAGAATAAAGCAAAATCTGGTAAAATTCATGAAAATTCAAGTAAATTTGAATCTATTTTGCAAGCTGAATATTAAAGGCAAGTCAACTACTAACCAACCCTTTTCAGCTGCTTTTAAGGTACATTTTTATCAAGTCTCCTGTTAGTACTCCTTGGTTTTTTGAACAACAAATAAGCATAGACATGTAGCCAGAATAACCCGTCTTTCCAAGAGCATATGGTTCACATGCGAACTTTAGAAAACAGCTCTGTTTTCAGTTGCCTCCAAATTTGTCACATGTCTATGGGGTTGCCGGTTTGTCAGCCTTTTATTTTCCTAATGATTTTGACATTTGTGCTAGGCACTTCAGGCTAGAGGAACGTTTTCCACACTGCTGGCATGCTCCTGTGCTACCAACATGGAAAGAAAGATTCTCATTGATTTCAGTGGTGCTGGATCAGGCCATTAGAGCACACTAAGTCTTTTATAATGAATGTTTTCATGCCATATATTTTCCTGAATAAATAAATACATGTGCTGGCCTTGTAGCAGTGCACAGTTCTGTATCCATCAAAATGACACAGCCTGAATATAGCGAGATTTACTTGCAAATTAAGATGAAACCTTACAACTCTTTTATGGCGGTCTGAATCAATTTGCTGGTATGAACACAACTATATTCTGTCTTAAGAACCAGTAGTTAGTATTGAGTGTAATTTCTGCTCACATGACAGGGCCAGTTTAATAGGATCTTTCTTCTTCACAAACAGTTTTAGCTGTATGAGGATTAGATATTGCTCCTTTGCACCGTTCTCTCAGCAAGATACCCAGAGGAAGGAGCTAATGCAAGTCATGTGCCAATTCCTGAATAATTAAATAAAAATGCCTGTGATATACATGGGTGCACACATGAGACAAATAAATGATAGATAAGGTCTAAGATTCATTAATCCCAAGAGTTGTGTCTCACACATGTTCAATTTGATGCCTAGCAGTTGGAAACAGGTTTTAGGTTAGGCAGATAGAGGTAAGAGCACAAGCTGCAGTTCTCACCGCAATGAGAACAAAATATTCCAGATTTGCCTCAGTAGATACCCACTACCATATAATTTATCACAAATTATGAAAATACTATTTCCTGGCCTTATTTTCCCTCAAACATCATTAGAAACCACAGAAAGACCATTCTATTTCAGTCGTATATTAATTTTTGCCTACTGACTATTGCTCAAAGGGCCACAGGCTACAAAGGGATATGAGCAAAATAATCTTTTTTATGTGTTCCCATTTTGCCTGAAACAGAACAAAAATATTGATTTGGAAGGCTTCCAAGGAGAAAAAAGTTGTAAAATTACTGTTCCTAAGTGGTATATGTGAATGTAGAGATTTCACACCCTTTGGATAGGTAAGTGATAACTGAAAATCACACCTCTTTGAAAACCAAGCTTCGGCAAGAACCCAGGCTTGCTTGGGTATCTGGCTTCCCGTGCAGAACTGAATGAGTATGTTATCGCTTGCAAATACAGCACAGGGAACGCTTTGCTGAGGGTCAAACCAACGACTCCGGTTTATGGTATGAGCTGCATATACAGGTTTATTCTGAGCATGAAAGAACAGAGCAGTAAGCCAGAAAACAAAAACATGCAACCCAGTCACCACATTTTAATCTCCTTTTAAAAGTGTGCCATTTCCTCTATTTATTGGTAAAACCTGGAATGGTGGCTTATGCATAAAATGGTACAGATTATTAGTAGAGGAGAACAGACTATTACCTCTTTTAAGAAAAATCTTTGCAGGCAAAATTACAAAATGGAAAGACCTCCTTGTAGTTCCAAGCACTTGTCTCTAACAGCTAATAAATCACACTTATGATTTGTCCTGCACCACTCTGTTAACCTAAATTCCAATGAAATCCCGAGAACACTTGCAAATCCCTGACGACCAAGGAGAAAGAGGTATGGAGAGAAACCCCAGATAAGACATGGTTATTACCAGTTTATCATTAAGAGGAGACTGAAGTTTAGGGGAAACGCATACTTTTCTATTGGCAACATACGGCTACCTATAGCTTATATGTACATGTGACTCACTCAATCTCAACCGTCATTTTTTATGACTTTTCCTAACGTTTTCCTCAGTGAACTAGAGGAGTCTTTGGCCAGGAAAAGGCATCCTGTTGAAAGAAAGAAAGGTGAACCAAATGACAAATCATTCCGCTCCCTATCATAACAATGTCTGTTATTCACCCCCCTCCCCAACCAT
Source organism: Pygoscelis adeliae (assembly GCF_000699105.1). Taxonomy (NCBI): domain Eukaryota; kingdom Metazoa; phylum Chordata; class Aves; order Sphenisciformes; family Spheniscidae; genus Pygoscelis; species Pygoscelis adeliae. Next base: position 8,595,956 of record NW_008824035.1, on the reverse strand, counting down.
ATCTCTAAAATGCCCCCCAAATAATTCTGGGCAATATATAGGAAAATACACTTCCCAGAGCCAGTGTCTTACTCTATTTTAGTTTTATCCAGAAATCATTTGCTGTTCTTGAGCACCAGCCAAGTGAACAAAGTAACCCTCAGCTGTGCAACATGTAATCTTCCTTGGCTTAAACTTAGGGCTGCATAGAGTGCTAAAATCTCAGATAGAGATACAGTCCTGAGAACTATTTGTAAGCAGGACAAGGCTTCCTTTATACAGAAAAAATTTAGAACACTGGCCCAGAAAAGAGCTTTTCATAAACAATTTTGTTTTTCTTGTGGGTTTGTTTCCTCAAAAGGCAACATCCCCTGGTGATTAGCAGATTGAAAACCAGCGGTTTAAGTAAACAAACAAATACACGAACTAATACAGTCAGTTCATTCTCTACTAGCCTATCAGACTTCCCACCATCTGGAAAATAGATCATTTTACTACACTTCATCAGAAAGCATAGTGTTACAAATAATAAACCACTAAAAATTTCAGTTTATCCTGGAAACTGAGGCATTTTTAACCAGGATGGCATATCATGCCTTATGAAAATGTTTAACAGGTCTAACTCAAGCAGTCTGGCCCATGGCCCTGGCCTTAGAGTGAGTCCCTTACACCCAGCAGCATGGGGGACATACCTAAACTGGGTGCTTGTGCCCTTACATGGAGAACAAAGACCTTTGCAATGCATCGATCCATGCTGCTGTGGGTGTGCGTAAAATTATACCCACGTGTGAATTCAGTGGATCAGGAGAGCTGCTTCTGCTCGGCCACAGGAACCATTCCTTCTGCCCATACAGCCCATGAAAAACACCCGTGTCCCAGTAATATGATTTTGGTGACATTAGTGTAGCAGTAGAACCTGAGAGCTAAGGCTTCCCAGCCATTATTCTTTACCTTAATGGTTGTACTACACTAAATCTACATTCCTAATGCCCTTTTTTATGTTCGTTTAACAAGTAAGCTAGATTAAACACGATAAAGTTTAGAGTGGTATTTGAAAATAGATAAAAATCTCACTAAATTTTGTAATGACTTCACAGATCAGATTTTGCCCAGTTACTATCCAGATAACGGAAACAGTTTCTAAACCCGGCAATCTCTAGTATCAGACCCATATGTTAAACATAGATATTGGAATAATTATTTTTAAACCCCATACATTTATGGATTTACGAATTATACCATTTATGTGGGGTGACATTTTCTTCAATGTCTGAGTGTATCAAATCCAATGATAATTATCAAACAGTGTTAAAAGCCTATCAATAAAAACCATCTATCTTTCCCTTTAGAAATTCGGCTGAGTAAAAGCGTGGTAGGTACATGACACCAATGGGTTATCAAACCCGTTTTCTCATGCTGGAGAGACTAGACCCCAAAATGCAGTGCACGCAACAGGGTGATGTCTTATAATAGGTCCAAGATTTTGTAAAATTCTGTCATTGTAACCAGCACTGTGAGCACTGTGACTTTCATTTTAATGTGACCAGGCTGACAATTCAAAAAAATGGGACAGGACTGTTGAACACTCTTAATGTCACGTCTCACTTAAGAAATGGACAACCTGGTGCTTCTGGTTGCTTTTCAAATGTAGTACCAAATCAAATAGATTTAGTAATCTGATTTGGGACTTCACAGGTGTGAATTGTTACAGCAAGAGCCACACGAGAAAAGGACTATCACAACTCTGGGGCTAACCATAAATGTGAAAGAAAAAGAAAAAAAAAAGAAAAAAAGCATTACATCCTGTCTGCATGTTGTCAGTGTCATCTATGATGCTGTTGTGTCCGTCACCTGTGATCTAAGGCCTGCAACAGGGCTCACCCACTGCAGAGGCAGACAGCCATGCTTTCAAAGGCGTGCACACAGCAGGAACTGGAAGAGCATGGCTCTGACCCGTTCTTCTGAAGATTTTTTCCTAAATTTAAAATCCATTGTATTTAATAAAAAGGTGATGGCATATCTGGATGTTGTCAGCAGCGGTCACATCCACACAGAGACACCCAGATCTGCGGTCACTGCCAGCCTGCAATTTGTTTCCTAAGGCCTTCATCAGCCGCAGGCTAGCCAGAGCCTCACCGGTGGCTGCATGACATACAAGCAGTGCCACCAATTGCTGGCATTTGCTGGGTTTGTCAGTCGTGGGGCTTGTTTTGCATCGGTCCTGTCTGCGTTCAAACTATGCTGATAGTTCAGACTGACTGGCCCTCTGACTCATCAGTGTAAGTCTTCTGTACCAGAGTTGAGATATATTGGCAAGCCCAGGCATTCATTTTGCTAAACACATTTAATTCTGAACATCTGACTAAGAAGGCTTCAGATCCTAACAACATTACTCTTGTAACTTTTGCCAGCCTTCAGGGAATTGAGAGGAGGTAATGGATTTGGGATGTCAATGCTTACACATGGCTGCTAGCTGGACTAGGCTAGAATTTAGCTAGCCTGTGCTCTCTGCACACTAATGGAAACTGAATCTGGCTCATGTGGCTCAAAATATTTCTCAGTCAGGCATTCCTTTTCCATGTCCCAGCGTTCAGAAAGCTTCAAAGTGCATATTCTTTGCAAAATGTTCTGAAATCATTGCTGCGCTACTTTTTATTTCTGGCTGCTTGGTCTCAAAAAAGACCAAAGGAGACACCTGGTGCTTTTCTCACATCCTTCTACTGGTGCCAGTAAAAGGATCAATCTGATCTGCCACATCTCCTCACAAATCTGAGGAGGTACCCAGCCTCACCAACTCATACCCACTCCTAAAAAGACCATATGTTTTTAATCTATATACATTCAAGTTATTTCAGTCAGCATAATTTTTTTCCTTACCACAGTTGTACCCTGGGGAGAAACTATGTCAAGTATGAACTTCGACAGCTGTAATGAAGATACGGCAAAGCTTTTATTGTTCCTTTTATGGACAAGACAATGATTTTAGATGGCATAGACTCAACTTCTGAAGTTTCTGCTATGTCATATCTAGTGAATCAATTCTCACCCTCCCTTAAAAATATAGCAGGGCACTCCTGTATGGTCAGGCTATGTGTTTAAACAGGAAGTGTTGACAAAAAACCAAGAGAAAAGCTTCTTATTTATGAGACGTGGGGGAAATGATTCAGAAAATAAAAAGTCACTTCCATGTAAGTTTTTTTAAAAAAGGAGGTTTCCCATCTGGAGGCAAAAAGTTTATAAAAGATCATTCAGCTCTGCAGCATTTAGCTGTAAAAACAGAAAAGTCAGTATAAACAACAGATTGCTTCTCTGAGGACCAAGTAAACAGGTAGAACCAGTCACGACTCTTCTGCTGAAGTGAGACGGACAATATGAAGAGTCAAGAGCCAAGCCCCATCCCGGCTCAGTAGAGATGGCATTCACGTGAGATCAACAAGGTTCATGTCCCTGCTCCAGCATGTTCGTCTCCTCCCTAGAGCACTCCCCAAGGATATGGAGGTTGAATGGGATGGTTTGGACCCCATGAATTCTCTACCAAACTTTCTTCTTAGGTGTTAAAATTTTCTGTTGGGCTTTCATGTTGCAAAAGAATCCTACACATATGACTGATGAGGGTTTTTTGTAGGTGGGTTTTTGCTCGCTCTCTATTTCTATTTTAAAGGGGTTTTGGTTTTATCCCAGTGTGGAATAGCAACACATTTTTAATCTCAAAAATCTTTTGGGACAAGGAAACCATTTCCTGCCCAGCTCTACAATTAATCACAGCACATCCCTCTTACAGTGTGCTACAGATAAATAATTCATTACAGCTGCCTCTTCCCTCCATGCAGGGTAGGCAGTTGTGATCATTTCTACAGGAAGAAGGAAAAAGTTAATTCTTTCTATGCCGGCCTCCAGAGAAGGATTTAGACCCTCTCACAAGGAGCTTTGATGAATTAATAAACCTCCTCAGTATTTACCACACTTGTCCAGAAACTGAGTTCAATTGCAGCTCCTTAATTTTCCAGATAACATCTTTAGAGTTTGAGAAGACTTGCCTAACCAGTGCCTACAGTCAAACTGTGAACAATTATTCTTACTTTCATTAACAAGATGGATCAGGATTTTGCTGCAGTATAAGCTATACAAATACCAGGATGAACCTTTACAGCCATCACTACTGCAAGTTGGAGTCCTGATTGCCGCTTGACATTCGTGCCGTTTTGACAATGCAGTCCTGATCCATGCTTTAAAAAAAGATTTTTTGGTGTCTGCTCAATTAGGGATTAAAAAAAGATAGACAAGTATGGAAGCAGTCTGTTAATGCAGGTTGGATCCAAGGGAACCAAAGGTAGAGTCAGTTTGGCAGGGAGGGGGGAGGAAGGCAGTGCGGACCTGTGCAGTAGCACGGGCAGGGAAACCAGGGCAAAGTCCCGTTGAAGCTGTTTCCCTTCTGGGAGCTGCTGCTTGCAGGCCCCTCTGATCTGAGATTTTGTTTAAAAGCCAAATCCTGGTACCATATAGCATAAGGTATGTGAAACCTATTGCTCTAAATCCACCACTTGCATGGAGAAACAGGCTCCATGTGCAGCTGAGACACTGCCAGGGTCCTGGGGGCATTGATGGGCCTGAACAGCCCCACCTGAGACCCCCACCACACTCCACCCATCGGTGCAGGGGATCTATTTAAAGCTCAGCCCAGAGCAATTGCCCTCTTTGCCTAGCTGTGGTTCCTGCTTAGTTGGACCCTGACCCATGAGTTGATGTCTGTGTCCCCATGGAGGTGCCTGATGCTCTGGGCTGGGGGCAGTGGGGTGGGCTGTGACTGTAGAGGCTCTGCCCTGCCCTGCCAACCTGCAGAGCCCCCCACCAGCTTACCACCGGTAAGGCTGGGAAGATCAAGGTCTGACTTCAAGATCTTAGCTATTTCAGAGCATGGGGAAAGCTTCCTCAGCAGCTGCTGTGAATGACAGGGATATGCAAGAGCCTGGGGGCTGGTAATGCCTCCAGCAAGTAAAACAGTGAAGTTGGGATTTCTGCATAACTGCTTTGATGCCTGCTCAGTGCAGCTGTAAGGATGACAGATGTGCTAAAATAGACTTGGCACTCCTGAAAATCTGACCCTGCTGAATAAAAGAAGGCAAGAAAGGAGGTAAGTGAGAAAGGGAGAAGAAAATGATTCATCTAATGGCTTTCATACACAGTTTGAGATCCCCTGTTTGCTTTCAGAAATGCTATTCTTGTGCCTCTTAAAACTCTATGAAAACTCTTTCTATCCTCATGTGGGTTGTTGGAAATGCATCAGCATTAATTGATTTGTCAATTAAGTATGCAGTATCTTCCATAAGTGCAAAGTGGTTAGTGTTAATACTCTGACTATTGCATTTTTATAGAAATCATAGCTTTTCTTGTTTACACAACTATTAGACCAAAATTTGTACCTGCCTGGTTATGAAAATAAGAGAATACTGTCAGCAACATGCAATTAATTTTATCATAGTGTGAAAATGTATTGTAAGATACACCTGAACTCCCATAAAAAGACTTTCATTTCTTACTCAGTCATGGATGCTACCACAAGACATGCATGCTGACTTCCCAAGGAAGTGCGCAGGAGCTGCAAGGTGGAAGTTTAGGCTCAATTTTGACTTCAGGTTCTCATATAAAATGGTACCTCCTTAGTAAACTCACAGGACTGTGTGTGTGACTGAAAAACTTGCAACTTGGCTCATATTTGGGCAATTTTGGCACCATTCCTCACACTGAAGAACTGTGGATTGCATGAAATGGCTGATAGGCAATTGCATTAAAGATATACTGAATGCCCTGTGAGATCCATTTGATCACGCTAGTCCAGATCCACCTGTTTCTGTTGCTCTGTGTACTTTGCCAGACTGTTTAGCGTACAGAGAACCTCTGGCATGAAGTCATGCTAAAAACACCCTCCTGCTGCTGCCTGGCACTGGATGTGTTGGCAGGGAAGGGCTTACTCAAGTCTTCTTTCATTGCAGAGATTCCCAGCAGCCATAATAGCTTTTTAAAGACACTGACAGGCAGCATAATGCGGAGCAGCCCCCAGGATGCCCTATGTTACACCAGAGGGGCAGCCTGGCTGCGGGCCAGGCGAGGAGAAGGCGTTTCAGTGCTGGTTTGTTTGCTGTCTCTCACTACCACTTGGCCTATTCTCAAACACCAGCCGTACCACACAAGCAGTCTTCAGAGGTTTCAATCATCAGCAAAATTTCCACACAGCTCTCTTTCAGAGAGAACCATTCCTAATTGAATCTATGACTGTCAGCACTCTGCCTGTGTCTTGGAAAGGCCTGACTTGTTAGAGACCTGCTCCATGGAAATGCAGAGCAGCGGTTTGGGCAGAGGTCCCCAGTCGTGTGCTGAGAAGGAGCTCTGAGGTCTGTCGAGCAGCATGTGGCCCCAGCCGGTTGTCTTGGGATGAAGAAAGGTCATATTGCAACACAGAACAACTCTGCAGTGTCCTCTACCACCTCAACAGTGCTCCAAAGAGCAATGTTTGCTATCGGTGTTTGGCACACAATACCATTGTATCCACCTTAAATTGGACTTAGCCTATAATGTGCTTCATGAACTGAGAAGTGCATGTGACACCTAGCAGAACTCAAATTTGGAGAAACTAATTCAAATGCCTCTGCTTTCTGGTGATTTATTTAATCTTATGTCCTGTCATACGCTTGGCCAGCTAGACTGTAATCTGAATGGCCAGCTATAGTGGTTGTGTTAAAAGACAACCAACTTAAAAGAATGCAGGAGACCAAAAGTCTTTCATTGCCATCTCCCAGTTCCTCTTCTAAAAATATTCCTAACAATTCTATCTGCAAAGGACTTATACTGCAGGTATAGGTATGCACTATTGATAGCCATACATTTTATTAAATATTAACATGGAACAAAAGAACAATACAAATAAAACATATGTGTTAAAAGCTGCCTAAATAATATTAAAGGAACTAATAAGAACAGTCTCTTTTCTAGGCAGAAGATTAATCCTATTCAAATTCCATTCTATTTAAAATGGAGCATATGTATGGCCTAGTCCTGTTTCCTCAGTGGACAGTTTAACCCTAGCAAGTAATACCTTACATGGTAAAGGCAGCCCATGTGGAGAGATGGGCTATGAGAAAACTGTACTCCATCTTTTGGGCATGCCTGTATAAGGTGAGACCCTTATTAAGGGGTAATGGTTCTGCTAGGCCTACTTTGGTTGACTTTCTGAAATGCAAAGCCCAAGGGACAGCCTAATTCTGCCTTTTGGTTTCCCTTGAAATACTATCTGAAAGTGCATCCTTCTCCCTGCACTGAAATCAGAGACTAGCACCTTGGGATCTGCTGTTATGCCTTTAAAATCTGTGAAAGCTGGGGAGCTTTCCATGGTGTGGAGCAAGAATTACCAGAAAGACATTTGTTAATGGTGTGGCCAGCTGAAGAAATGATTCACATGGAGGCCCTGCAGGAAGCCAGGCTCACAAGTGATGCCTTTCCTCAAAAAGCCGGGGGAAGAGAGGTGTATCGAATAAAGGTGAAGGTGGTGATGGAGTCAGTTTCATTGCTACTATCTATCATCGCTGGAGATCTCCCTGGAGGATTTCCTACAGGATGCTCTGCTAAAACAGCCTTTTCAGTGGGAGCGGGGAGGATGACTGGGAATGCAGAAACAAAAACCACCGCCCCGATCTCCTGTCCCAGAGAAGGGAGCCTGAGCATCTCTGTCCTGCCACGTGTCAGAGGCATGGGCTGAGCTCCACATCACTGTTTTCAGTCCCCAGTCCACTGTTCCAATGTATTTACTGGCTCCTCTGCTTTTGCTACTGCTCTAATAGCGTGCTTCCGCTTCCATGTGAAGAACATAATTAGTAATGATGCTTAGTGACTCAACAATAAGTGTCACCAGAGGACTTTCACATACTTTGCAAACATTAATACATTTCTCTTTGTTCCATATCTTCCAGTACTTACAAGACTTAAGATCTTACCTTACAAGACTTAAATATCATTGTTATCTGTCCTTCACAGTAGAATAAGTCTATTTGATGAAATGAGATATTCTTAATTCTTACTAAAGTGTGGCTAAAGAAATGACGATCAAGAGGCACTGTAGAATAATGGAAGAAGTCTTTCACATATCTACTATCTTCTCTGCAATCTACATTCCATTCTATTGGATGCATAACTTAATTTTATGGCATTTTTCCAAATTTTGGATAGTCTTTATATTATAGAATTAAGACTAAGAATTTAATGGTTGTTTAAAGGCAAGGTGTACATCTCAAAATGCAGAGTTTGTCTTCTGGAATCTTAACTTGGGATGAAGAAAAGGCAGCTGTACCCTTTACTGAGTGCCTTTAGTTATAACTTACTGTCCCCAAGACACTTCAGGAAGCATTTTGGTACCAGGATGTTGAAAAGCTATTCAGTATGGTGAGTAAAGAAAGCACCTAAGATTCTCAGAACAGCCTCCTGTCAGATTCACTTATTTTATGCCCACCTTGCCTCTCCATTTGTGTGTTAAAGGTCAAAAAAATAATGGTTGAACTGGTACATTGTTCTGGACCATCCAGGGGAGCAATATATTCCACAGCTCTATAGCCAGAACTAACATTTTTGTTCATGTTTATATCAGGGAAGAATTCTAACTTGCAATTAGCGTGGCACTTTCAGGCAGTTAGAAGCTGACCTTTTTCTAGCTTTCAGGCTCTAAACCATATTTAGTAATTTCTGATATCTTCAGAAAACTAATGGGAATAAACTGTCACATGTATCAGAGCCCCACATAGATGAGTGGCAGAGGAACTGAAGACGGCTTGAGTCACCTTTCTTGGGAGACCCTAGAGCTGGTTACAGCATTCCCAATAGCTCTTTCTACACTGAATTTAAAAATGCACACCCCCCCCGCCAAAAAAAAAAAAAAAAAAACCCCACAACCAAAACCACCTGTTGGTATTCTTTCACAAAAAAGAAATGTAAAATAGTTTGAACTTGCATATTTCGGCTCCTTAAGATACTGCCTCTACATGCCATGTGGAGCATGTCAAGCTGACTTTCCATCAACAGCAGAAATTCCCCATGACTGGGGACTTTTCCTAAGCCACAGTATTTTTAAAGGTTTTTTTTGATGTTTCTCTGCTGGTCCAGGGCAGCCTTACCCCCGAGTCCTCTCTGTAGGACCACTGCCTAAGTTGCATACACATACTATACCACCAAGGAAGAGCTGCAAAATGTCCGCAGTTACCCTTCTGTATATACTTATTTCACTTTCCTACTAGAATAAAGCTGAAGCGCCTGCGCTGTTTCAGAAGCCAGTCGCGTTTATACGGCTGAAGGGTTTGGATCGGTTGTGAGCTCAGTAACAAATGCCATCGCTCCGCCAGCACGGGCTTTACCACTGCTCACTGGCTGGAGCTGTGCCTAACGGGCACCCCGAGAACCCGTTGCAAACACAGAATTATGGTAAATATTCTCGTCTATCATGATATTGGCCAGTGTTTCTTGCCACCGCTTGACAAATCGCAGTTTTGCTTCCGCGCCCCTTGCGACTGTATTTCCGAGTTAAGAGGGTTATTACACGGCGGCTAGCCCTGCCGCTGCACCCCGGAGAGCGTTCCCGCGGGATGGGAATTCAAAGGGGTTTTTCCTCAGGCTGGAGTAACCGAGGAGACCGAGGCATGCGTCCCCAAACACCGCTGTATTCATCAATGTCTTTCAGGTTGCCCTCCTCTACCCATCGGGTACCGCAGGCGAGGAAAGGCTCCGCTTCGAACACGTACAGGCGGCAGCCCACCGGCCCCCCGCCTCCCCTCCCGGCGACCGGCGGGGGGGAG
>NW_008824035.1:8584363-8585795 GCF_000699105.1 Pygoscelis adeliae | reverse complement strand
GCAGGCCCGGGGGAGGGGCGGCCGTGGAAGGCTAACGGCGGGCCGCGGGAGTCAGGGCTGCTGTGGGGAGCTCGGCCCTTGGCGCGATTCCCCTCGCGTCGCCCGCCTGGCGCTCCGAAACGAGGGCAGGTCAACCTGCACAACTCCCCACAGAGCACAGCGGTGCAGGGTCACCAGGTCCCCTCCTTTATGGGGTCCCGAACCCCTAGCTATGCTAGGGCGCATCTTTACTTTGATTTAATAACTTCTCTGTCTTTAAACCTATTTACTTTTCTTCAGTGGTCCAAAAAAACCGCGTTGTATTTATAATTTCAGCAGCTGGAGTTGAGGCCTGAGGCCTGCTCTGTGGGAGAGCTCGGTGAGGTGCCCACCCCTTCCTGCTCCCCACATGCACCTGCCGTGTTTCCTATGTTGCTCTTGTGAAGCTGAGAAATGTAACGGCACCTTTGCTACTTGTTAGTGCTGGTGTGATCTATTGCAGCTAGGCCATGTAAACGGGATGTGAGCCTTGTCGTAAAACAGAAATGTGTATCGCTGTGGAGTTGTTTAGCAAAAAACGTTGTTCTGCTCTGAAGGAAAAAGAAAACATACACCTCGGATAATTCCTGGCTAGGAAGTTCAAAATACATTCAGTATGTTGCACACTGGAAATCAGTGCATTGGCCAGTTTCTCCATACTTGTTTTTCTCTGTTCCTGCCTTCTTGCTGCTACACAAGCAATAATTACTGCAAGGAAACAGCATTTTAATTGCTACTGACTTGTTGAGGAGGAAGCCGGTGTTTTGTCCCAGGAGCTGCGTCTTCTGCTGCGCGGTAGAGGCCCCGACATAAGAGTCCGAGTTGGATTCTCTACTATGAATGTATAGTTTCCAGAGCAGGCTTGCCCCTGATTGGTAGGTAAAGCGAAGGTGGTGGATCTTGAATCTGGGTGTGAAGAGGTACCCATAGACAAGTTTGAAAGTTGCGCTGGGCTCTTGGGTTGGCATTCGTTAATTCATAGACGTTAGCACAAGCCATGCTTACGTTGTGAGGGCCAGAGCCCTGGATCCTCAGGGTGTGGAGAATACGGTCATGATCAGCATTGCTTCATGCCATTTACTAGCCTTTTTGATCTCTTTAGTATATTCTATTTATATTGTGAAACACAAGGATAATGACATATGTGAGTAGGTGTTGATTCTGCTGAGTTCCTCTGTTCTGTGACCTTTATGAATATTCTAGAGTCACAGCTTGCTGATACTTACTTTTTTCTGGAATTACAAATACAAACGCAAAACTATACTGTATGTAGGCATCTCATTGCTTTCTTGTTGAAAGTGCTCGTTTTTTTTCACAACGACTTCCCGCTAAACAAGCAAATTATTGTGGAATACAGCAAGGACAGATCCAAATTAAGTATAGTGTAAGGAAAATGTGTGTTTGAAAAACTGGA
>NW_008824035.1:8578241-8584324 GCF_000699105.1 Pygoscelis adeliae | reverse complement strand
CCTTGCTGAAGCGTTCTTTCTCTGTTCCTGGAGAGATTCTTGCCTCCCCTTCGGGGTAGTTGCATGCTGCTTATACTACTAGTCTAGACTCTTGCGTTAACGATTGCTTTTTATTAAGGTGGTGCTTTGAGGGCATCAGAGCTGCTCAAGTACTTCTGGACCCTCCTACAATTTAATAAGCTTAAAATAATAGCACCTCATCTTTTACCTGTCAGTCACAGGTTTAGTGATGCTTATTTTCTCTCTATAGGTAAAGTAAGATGTAGGCATCTAATAGAAAAATACTGGCAATGCTTCTCTATTTTTGCAGAGCAGAAATGGTTGGTGCTTGTTTTATTAATCTTGTACTTCTGCTGGCTACACAGCTACTTACTGTGACTCAAGGTGCAGTACAAATCCTTGTTGCAGACCTGTCCACTGAATCATTCTTTAAAACAAAATTATGACATTGCCTTTGCTTTCCCAAAAGGGAATCAGCGTCAAAAGCAGTTATCTGCCTTGAAAATAAAAAACACCTTTGCCAATGGGTTGTGGCCTTCCTAGCTCATCTGTATTATGTACCAGTCCCAGACTGAAACTAAATAACAGCAAAATCACTTAATTTGTTCATATGGAAGATTTTTCGGGGGGGGGGGGGGGGGGGAATTATCTGAGATCTTGGCCAATACCCACCACATTTCTAGACTTCCTGAAATATTGCACAGACACAGAGAATATTTCATTCTGGTACCAATAAATATCTTATTGTCCTGCAAATGTAAGGATATCTGTGAGGAAGAAAAATGGTGTATCTGCAAGGAAAAAATACCCCTTCACAATGACACTTGTTTTAATAGCGTCTTATCCCCATACCTGTGGTTGTGAATACTTTCTGTTATGTATGTATGGAAATGTAAGAATGATTGATAATTTTTTCCATATCCATAAAAATGAAACTTGATTGGCTTGTCATCAAGGGTCCTGTTCATGAAGCTGGTCGCTTTGTCATGGCAGTTGCAATGAACATGCTCTAACATATAACAGCTATAAAGCATGGGTCTTTGCATGCAGGTGTTTAAAGACAATCATCCCAGCATAGTTCGTTTTCTAGAAATGGATTAAAAGCCGAGGGGAGCGTTTTAGTAGAGAGGAGGATCATAACTTTCTTTTACACACTGACTTGCTCGTGTATGTATTAGAATTTTTTTTTTTTTTAAAGTATCTTCACCTTTCCTGCACCTTATGCGTTCACTTCTGATGTGTCTATTCACTGTCTTGGCACAAATTGAAACACAGAAAATACCATCTGAACATAAGAAATTTTTTTTTTGCTGTGAGGATGGTTTAACATTGGAGCAGGTTGCTCAGAGCAGTTGTGGAGCCTCCATCCTTGGAGATGCTCAGCATCGAACTGGAGATGGCCCTGGGCAACCTGCTGCAGCTGACCCTGGACCTCCAGAAGTGCCTTCCAACCTCAGCTGTTCTGTGACCGTCAGTTGCTCAGCCCGCTTACACTGCTGCAGTAATTCAGCACCCTCTCTGTGCAACATGCATTCACCTGAACACGCTGAGCATAGCCTGCTGCTGTAATGCATTAATGATTAAATAGAAAACGATGACTAAATCACTTATGTGGAGTAAAACAGTTGCTTTAGTGCCATTCAACTGTTCTCTTATTCAGAAATATGAAGAGGTTGGTGCTGTGTCTCAGGGAATAACAAATATTTCCATAGCTTCATGAGTTGCAAGCATGTTATGTCACGTTTTAAACCATCTATTTCTGAACTGTAGAAAATACTAATTGGATAATATGGCAGAGAATTTGTTTAGAGTAGCTCAGCATCAATCACATATTAATGGAATAGGAAATGAGTGTTTATACTGTAAGAAGAATTAGAGTGCCAGCTTTCAAGTGGTCCAGAACATCAGTCTTTCTAACTCTAGTAGTTTTGAGAAGCTGACTGCTCAAATCATCTATAAAAGATTGGTGAAAAGATGTTTAATTGATCACTAAATTACTCAATATGCTTTGCTTCTCTCCCCCCCCCCCCCAATCTTAGTTTTAGATCAGTGATCAAAAGAGAGAAAATAATATCCTTGTTTGTCCTTTGATCTCTGGAAAATGACTTCTGTTTATTGCCATTGAGTTACGTCCAAGGGTCTTAGGCTAGTTTTAATACTAAGGGAAATGAATGCAGTTTGAAAAACAGATGCCCTTCTGCCTTTAGATATTCTACATTCTTAGTGAGTCTACCTCCAATGTGACATGCCAGAGCAAAAATAAATCTCTGACGTGCATGTTTTATGTATTGAGACAAGCTGCAATTTGGCTGAGAACAAATACATAGGGAATGAAACCTGATCACCTAAATTGTTTCTGCATATAAAGACATAAAATTTAAACTGTGTATGCATTTTGTGCATCAAAATGTGCATAGGTAAATGTTAACTTTTTCTGCACGTGTAAAGTGAAAAAAAAAGTTATTTTTTTACAATAGGTTGTCTGCAGCACAGATTGTTTAAGCCTGCTGCAGAGGTGCTTGTAGTCAAAAAGAGGTGATTTGAAAATATCAAATTTGTCAGGCTGTATGATTTTATCTTACAGTGTTCTTTTACGTGTGCTTTTTTTTTTAGTAATCAAACTAAAAGGAATCCCTTTAACTCTTGTTCAGTTTCAATAAACAAGTCTCTTACGCTGCTCTTGCCAATTTGTGCTCTGACACATATGTTTTATGACTTGATTTGAACCAATCCTTTGAGTGGATTGCCTATCTAATCTTTTTTTAGGTCAGGGGAAAAATGACTTTTTCACAATTATTATAGTACAGTACATATTTCATTTTGAGATATTGTTATTTCTTGTTTTTAAGAAGCAATATAATTACAGTTTATAATAGAGTATGCTTCTGTAGTTGTTTCTGGCTCCATTAAGACTAAGCAATCTTTCTCTCATCAGCATTTTATTGTTACATGTTTCCTGCTAAAGTAATATCATCTTTACTCATGCCAGAAATGAGATTGCTCTAGAAATAACAGTAACAAAATTAGTAAATTAAAATTCACACATATTTTGATATTGTCCAGCTTAATTTGCAAGTGAGCTTTCATCAGTTGTAGAATGATTTGGATACAAGTGCTGTTCAGCAGCCTAACTGTTCAGCTCACAAGAGGTCACAGAACAACTTTGGAGAGGAACCGGATTTTTCTTCTCTTTCTCACTCCTTTTTTCTCTCTGGTCCTTGGATGCTCTGTTCTCTGACTGTCCCTAGGCACTAACCTGGTCTCTTCCTGTAGGTTTGGATGCTATGAGCTGCTTCCTTTTCAAAACAAGAATGAAAGAAAGAGCTTGGTTGCTGTCCTTTGCTCTAGTTGAACAGGCATTGTATGTTTCTGCGTTGCTGGGCATTTTCAGCTGTCTTTTTTTGAAAGTGAGTGAGAAACTGCAGCTGCATGCAAGCCATGGGGAGGACAGAGAGAAAGTCCACACCAGGTTCTGAAATTTTTATTTTAATATTTTTAAATTGTGGTCTTTAGTTATCAAGAAGATGACATAGATGTCACGTGAACATGGGTGTTTTAATACAAACTGGAAGAAGTCACGTGTAGTAGTAAAACCTATGAAATGCATAGGAAGAATTGGAAACATCAAAGGAAAAAATCACGATGGTGCTGCAAAGAATGCAGGAAAAATTGATACCAGTCTCATTTGGGGGGAAAAAGCCCAACCAAAAAACTGGAATGTGCGTACTGAATTGGAAAGTAAAAATGCTGAGAGATGGGAATGTTTAATACTTCTGCCTTCTAGCTGTTGTATAATGAAATTGAAGTCAATGTAATGCTTGCATCCCTAGCAAGAACTTTGAAAGTCTGACTGCATGTGGTTTTTTTTTTTTTTGCATTTGAATGCATATTGGAGAAACTCTGGATGCATTGGAGTGTGTTCACTGAAAGGCTTGGAAAAGAAATGAGGAAGACTGTGAGGATATGATTAAGCGAATAGGATAAACGTTTTCAGATTTTGAAGTAGGGAGCCTGCAGTGTTTCCCAGAGGTGAGGAAGAGCCTGAGAGGTGCTATTGACAATACCATTGTCTGTTTTGGGCTGACTTAAAGACTGTGAGCCCTAAAGCAGCATCTTCCCCCTTGCTAGTGGTAGTGCTTGGCTGGCTGACTGCACCAGTGCTAACTGTTTGCATTTCTACCCTGCAGAGCTCTCCTGCCTAGAGATCTCAGCTCTTCTTGCCCCATTGCAAAACTCTGGCAGAGAGAGTCTCTGTTGTCGTCACTTTGTATCTCCTGGTACTGCTGCCCTCAGGGCTGTGGGCAACATAGGAAAGAGAGAATGAAGGGGAGCCTTAATAAAAGGCCAGAGGGGCCAGGGCTGGGTGAGCAGGAATTGCGTGTGTGGAGCAGCTTTTGGAGCAGGTATGGGATATTGAGGTCCTGTCTGGCAGGACAGATGTGTAGGATCTCTGTTGTGGATCAGATTAGGGGTGCTATGATGAGAAAGCAGGGACCTCCTTGGGGCACTTTGCAGAAGTGGTGTTCAGACTGCCTGCCAAACATCCTTAGGGGTGGAGGAGTTCAGAGGAGAGGGGATCTCAACCTAAGAGAGCTTTCAAAGGGCTGAGTTAAAGTATACAAATGTAGATAACATGGCTAAGAAACATCCCAGTCCAGTAAGGCACTTAAGGCATTCATGAGTATCATACCTCCACTGTCCTACTCTTCACAGCTCCTGCGCTTGAAGTTTCACTTCTTGAGTCAGGGCCAAAGAGGGGCAAGGGACTTAAGTAGCACAAGGGGAAGGGATTGATTTAGAGATCTATAAAAAGCTATAACTGAGAATTACAGAGCTTCTTCGAGATGGAGCATTTATGCTGAATATCAGGAATAAGTAAAATAGCTCCAGCTTGTCAGGACTTTATAAATAAATCTTTTGAGATCATTTAGCTGGCACACTCTCTGATTTTTCTGAAGAAATCCAGATGTTGATTTAGGAACAACTTTTATTTATGGATTTGATTTTTGTTGAGTTTTTTGGCCTCCTCTCCTGACGGGAGGCGTGATTCTGCAAGCACGGAGATGCTGAGCGATCTCCCTCCTGTGGCCTCCCCTAGCAGTGAGAGCGCTGAGCACCCTGGAGGATTGAACCGCGGGTGTGTACGCTCTGGAAAGTCAACTCAGAGACAGTAACAGAATTGGACTAATGCTTAAATACATGCAATTAATAGCTTTCTTGGAGGGTGAAGAAGCAGACTGTGTCATGCTAAATGGCTGCTACAGTAATGTCACATGCTGACTCTCTTAGTGGTGCAGCCACAGGAAACTCAAGTTTGAGAATTGCTGCTGAGATTGAGTCTTTACATTGACAGTCTGCTTGATCAATAATTACTGAACAGTCATGATTTATCTGAATTGTAATATCTCTACAAAGGAGGCCTGGGATGGATGTAGGCAAATGCTGTAATTATTTGATACATGATTTAATGCATACTGTTTAACTTGTGTGAAAGTCGGTTTTTGTTTGGCAAGGCACTATGAAGCACTTTTTGGTCCTTTGTCAGCAGAGCCAGGGAGTTGCTGATGCTTTCATTTTTTTCTTGGCCCTTGTTAGTTTACAGGATCAGGCCAATTACATGAAATTGATCTGTACTTGGTGTGGGTGAGTTGAACTGGTGGGTCTTAAGGCAGCTAATTCACAACTTTCTCGTACTTCCTTTATTGATCACTGTTAGTGTGAGAGATGTATATTTTTAACTGCTTTGGTTCCAAAGTGGCTGCAGCTTCACCGTATTAATCAAGATATACCTCTCCACTTATTTCCTGTAATAAGGATATAGAAACGCATCAATTCCTGCCATTTTCTTTTCAAACAATGTATTGCTACTTGAAAATATGACCGATTTAGATTATGAAAAGAGAATGAAGTGATGATCTGCTTCTTTTTGATGCATCTTAACATGAAGTGGCTAATAATCCTCTTTCCTTCTGGAGTCTGTGGGATAGCTTTCCGCATGGTTTTCTTTGGGTTACTACATCTAGAACATAGTGAGCAGCAGGTCCCCCCACAGCACCAGTTTTGGGAAACCAAAAAGGGTAACT
>NW_008824035.1:8575874-8578210 GCF_000699105.1 Pygoscelis adeliae | reverse complement strand
ATGTTTGCTGCATAACGTTTGGAGACTTGTAAGTAATGTTGTTGGATGTGGATGTTGCCCAGATGTAAGACTAAATTTCTTTTTAGTGTTTACTCTTGTGAGAAAACAGTTTTGAGGTATCTCATTATAATTTAATAAAATTTGTACCTAGGGAGAGGCTGAAGGAAACTATGTGGAAATGATGTGTAAGTTAATCTCTCCAGCTGTAATATTGCAATACAGTGATTCAAATTAATGCCAACTTTTTTTTTGTTTTTAATAGAGGATATCTTGCCTCTCGGTTGTTTTAGCAGACCTTTAATGCCACGTGAACCAAACTGGTAAATACAGATGTTTTAGCTTTCCTCCTTTTTATGCAAGTTTAATATCGAAGTGTTTAAGAATAATATAACAGAAAGGAAACTGATCCATGCAAATGTGGTGACTTCAGAGAAGGAGTAGTCTTTATTTCTATACGATAACTTCTTAACATTTGAGGAAATTGCTCTGAGAAGATCTAATGTTCCTGGGCCTGGTTCTAGCCTCACCTACACAACAGCACAGTGAACTGCATGGAAGAGATTGTTAGTCGACTGAATAATTCATTTACAGAAGCAGAAAGAAGATATCAAAGGATAAATTGCATGCATACTGAGAATTCAGTAAATTTTACTTTGTAGGAGATTTGGGGCAGAGATTGTCTTGATTTACTTCTCACTGTATGGTTTCAGTACTTGAGAAATAATCTACAGGATAGTAACATTCGGTGTTAATTCTTTAGCCTTGATTCTTATTAGGCATAGGCTATTTTATAACAGAAAATTATTTCTATCTGCATTGCCTTCCAAAAATGTTCTTGCCTCACCAAAATTCTATGGTATTGCTAAGAGCTGGGAACACCTAATTTCAGGTTGAGTGTTTTCCTACAAAAACTTTTAGCCTGTTGATAACTTCATTTCCCATGCAGGAGGGAACATCTTGATGCCTGAATCCAGAGGTCTCTGGCGTTTGTCTGTGGCTGATATTCAAGAATACTGCAGCTTGACAGCGAGTGTGCTAAAGGAGTGGCAGACTAGCAGGGCAAACCATACCGCATACCCTACTGCTTGAAACTGGCTATTCATACTAGACCACTGAAATGGCTAAATTGTTGTTTAGCATATTCCACAATTTAACATGCAAAGTATTTTGTGTCTTCTCATTTTCACAGTCAGAGTCTTATTTTTTTTAAGTAACAGGATTAAAGGCATAACTGTAAACCATTTATTTCATTACATCTCTTTCATCATTGTGAAGCTGCTGGGGGAAGGAAAGTGTCTGTTTCCCCCATCCAGGCAGCACTGTCCCAGGATGAATAGTTTCCCAGTAATTCAGAGTGTAGGAGTTGAAACCGAGTTTTGTACACTCATAAAGAGACTCTGAACAGCCTGGACAAGGAATTGGTGGGGCTGAGGCACTGTAGAGTATCTTGGGAATGTGGTGCTTCCTCCTGCACAGACTTCACCGGGGGAATATTATTGCAGCCTCTCATTCTTTGAATTAAAATTCACCTCTATGCAAGTATAGTATGTCCTGTTTTGAGAGCATTAGTTGGAGCTGAGATGTGCATAGGCCTCATGTGAGCTGCTGATCCCCTGCTGATAGTGGGGTCCACTCTTAAGTATTTCTTCTTACAGCATATGTGCATTCTTCTCTCTTGCTGTCCCAGAAGTATTTGGGTGGATAAAGTCTTACTATTGAAATGACGGTGTGAAACAGCTGGAAACGTTGAAATCAAAATGCTGTTTGAATATCTGTCTCTGGCCTTAATGTTACTCAAGTAAAACATTTCACCACAAGATCTGAAAAATGCACCTAGTGGAATACATTTTTAGTGGCAAAGAATTTAACGTGATTGTCATGACTCATTCTGTGTTTTGGAAGTTTTTTTGTAAGACCAGAAATTATGTATTTTCTGATTCATTCTCTGACATGACAGGTGAGGAGTTTAGCAATCTGTTTTAATAGATACAAACCTGAGTAATTAAAACTCCACTGGGAACACACAACACACCAGTTGTCCTGGTTTCAGCTGGGATAGAGTTAATTTTCTTCCTAGTAGCTGGTACAGTGCTGTGTTTTGGATTTAGCATGAGAATAGTGTTGACAATAGAGAGATGTTTTAGTTACTGCTGAGCAGTGCCTACACAGAGTCAAGGCCTTTTCTGCTTCTCACCCCACCAGCGAGCAGGCTGGGGGTGCACAAGAAGTTGGGAGGGGACACAGCTGGGACAGCTGACCCTGACTGACCAAAGGGATATTCCACACCGTATGACGTCATGCTCAGCGTATAAAGCTGGGGGAAGAAGAAGGAAGGG
>NW_008824035.1:8575172-8575784 GCF_000699105.1 Pygoscelis adeliae | reverse complement strand
TGCCTGCCGATGGGAAGTAGCGAATGAATTCCTTGTTCTGCTTTGCTTGTGTGCGCGGCTTTTGCTTTACTTGTTAAACTGTCTTTATCTCAACCCACGAGTTTTCTCACTTTTACTCTTCCAATTCTCTCTCCCTTCCCACTGGGGGGGATGGTGAGCGAGTGGCTGTGTGGTGCTTAGTTGCCGGCTGGGGTTAAACCACTACACCAATTCACAGAATTTTCTTCTAAAAGTCTAATTTGACACCTAAGAACCCTGTTAACACTTCGAAATGTGCATTTTCTATGCTAAACTGATAATAAGTTAAACACTTTGACTAACAAACGCGTTGAGCTTAGTGAAATTTTCATGCATTTTTAGTCATCCCCAAAACCAAAGAAGATTTTATGTAGGTGGTCTACTTGCTGTTTGACTTCTCTGGTTGTTGTGATGCTGCATCTGCTGAATTCTCAGCTCCTAGGATAACAAGGCTTATGCAGTGATGCTTTCTGTGTCCATCTCCCTTTAATTCTCATTTCCCAGTAACTTTTGAACTCAAAGCTCGTTTCAGACAAATTTAACAGGGAGGACTGATCCCACAGATGGTTATTTCCTATAACTGGCATTAAAACA
>NW_008824035.1:8567369-8575139 GCF_000699105.1 Pygoscelis adeliae | reverse complement strand
CATGAACAAACAGCAGACAATCCACATGAAAGACTAATATTTGAATTCATTAAGCATGGGAAAAGTTTCAGTAGGGTGGGAAAACAACTTTTACTAAAGACTGCGAGCCT
The DNA here is from genome assembly GCF_000699105.1 of Pygoscelis adeliae. Lineage (NCBI taxonomy): Eukaryota > Metazoa > Chordata > Aves > Sphenisciformes > Spheniscidae > Pygoscelis > Pygoscelis adeliae. The sequence continues at coordinate 8,575,029 of NW_008824035.1, read as the reverse complement.
GAGAGACAGACCCATTGAAAACCACACAATAGTAATTCCTCTGATTATGGAGGCAGAAGGAAGAACCAAGTAGTTCCTTATTCTTAAGATATGTAGAGAAGCTATTCCTGTAAGGCATACTTGCAGGCAGTTATTTCATCCTGTGAGCAGCTAATGATAAAAATGTCTGTTGTGTAGGATCTAACACTTAAATGTGACTCTGTGTTAAAAGCTTCTGAAACTGAATTGACATCACATTTGTTAATTTTCTTTTTATATACCTAGCGCCACAGTAGCCATGGTCAGCAGAGAAACGAACATCTACACACCAGAAGATTATAGTTGCCGAAGGATAAACTGGATTTGACTTCATTAGTGCACAAATGATAAGTTTGTGAGGAGTTATTATAGCATTAATCAACTTGATGGATTGGAAATATGACAGAACTGAAGCAGCGTGTAATATTAGTGCCTATTATTCTACAAATTATGTCTTCACCTACATTCATAAGGCAAGAGTCATTGCCGTACATTAAAGATGTTACACGCTTTCTCCTCTTGTGGAGGCATGTGACATCCCTTCAGCAATTCCTCCTCCTCTCTTCCCCCAATGGCGTTCTGGTCTCCCTTAGCTGCATGTTTTCACCTTACAACTGATTGAAGGTGGCTTGGGAGCTGATATTTGAATTTAGCTTGCATCTTATGAACCTGGACACGTCATGTAGCAGTGTGTTTTTAAACTTCTTGCTCCATCAGAAAAAAATGTTTCATACTCTAAACATCTTGGAAGAAAGTAAGTGAGTAGAAACTGGAAGATATGGGACAGTTAGTGAGTGGGTATTTAATTATTTGATTTCCAGAGGATTGCACAGGCTTTGTGTATGTATCTCCAGCATCTTTGAACACGATCTGCTGCATGCAGTTCTGAATGCATGCTGCAGAATATTTTTTTCTAGGATATGAGTAATAATACATGAATCTTAATGTGAAGTTGATTGTTTTAAAATCCAGTCTGTACAAGGATGGCAAAATCAATTAACTTTTATCTGGTCTGCGTACAAAGAACTGAAGGCCTCGGTTCAAGGCTCATGAGCATGTGTCCACCTCATCCAAACATGGTCAGAATTGTGACCTCCTTCTGGAGATACCACTGGTGCCGAGTGCAGGAGGTGTTATTAATTCGTTTTCTTAGAACTGCTGAAATTTGGAGGTTAAGGTGTACTAATAACGAAGGCTGAGATTTTCATGTGGCTGTTTGTCCTCATTTCATTTACTTGTCAAAAGACTTATATTAGTATACAACTGTGAATGAGTGAATGCAAAGATTTTAAACCACCCTTACCCTTTCCTTCCCTCAAGTTGAGTGTGTGCTTCTGTGTACTCAGACTGTGGGATAAAGACTTTGTATCATGACTGATGAAATTAGGGTCAGCAGATATGGTTCATGAAAATCTGTATGTGATGAGTAGAATGTGGAAGGAAAATTTAAGCCGATAAGGGCAAACAAGTTACAAAAATATTCTACTTGTGTTTTAGTTTATAGCATGGATATGGCATGCCTTAGTAGCTGTGTAGTTTTGGATTCTGTGTGCCAAGGAGCTGTTTTTTATATATATATCTCCACGGCTGCATGTAGCTTAGTGCCAAGATCAGACTGGAATTGTTTGAATTTCTTGAAATATGCTTAGATCTTTTGTTGGAAAATGAAAAGTTCACTTGACTTTTGTGGGCCTGAAATATTTCAGTCACGTGCTTGTGTAAAAATAGGCCACTTCCAGTTTGGGGCGGAATCCAAGAATTAGATATAAATCTGACATTTCAGTCTGAAGAGGGTCAGGCAAAAACTTTCAGTAGAAACGGGCCCATGCACTTTGAAGTTCGTACCATTTTGGGCATGTAAAAAGGATGTTTTCACTGGTTGGCTGGAGTATTTATGAGAGAAACGTACCTTCGTGACTTAGTTACTTCTGTAAGTATCTCGGAGTCCAGCGCTAATAAGTTTGCTAAAGTACAGTAATAACATTCTTAATTTCCTCATTCCATTTGCTCTTCCAAGACTTCAGTGGACCTGAAGAAATGTATGTTAGATAAATTATTTTAAACAGTTAAGGCTGTGGTACTGCAGACACTATCTTAGTCTCTTTTTATTTAAAGAAGTAAATGTACTTCCACCTCAAGAATTTTTACTCCAGGGCAAAACTTTAATGGAGGGGTGTAAAACCAATAACTTCTACAATAAAACATAAAACATTTTTTCATGACACTTAAATGTGATTAGTTGCTTTCTCATGCCCATACTAGTACAGCTTTGATAGGCTCTGTGCCTTAATGTTAGAGGCAGTGACCTTTGTAAAACTTTCTACAGTGTTATAAGCTTTACAGTTCTATGTGACTTCCATAAAAGTTAATACTTCATGAGTATCCAAAAAGAATGATAGTTTGCACAAATCAAAATTGTGCATTTTTTTCCTTTGAGTTCTGAGGGCAAAGACATAAAGAATGACCTTACTGAAGCCAGTGGCATATTTGTTTGAACCACACATAGTTATTTATAGACATTATTGCTTTAAAAAAATAATTTATGTCATTAGAGCATTAATTGTGTTTACAAATAGCTAATTTGGGTAGAGTGCAAGGTTTGAATTGGTATTTAAAACCAGATTTTTAATCAGGCACTAAGAAGGAATGCAATGGAGACAAAACAGTGTGATGACCTGTTATCTTAATGCTACCATTAACAGTAAATCAGTACTGATTATTATTTTTGCCTTTCCATAAATTCAAGTGGTGTATGATTGATTAAGTGAATGGTTCTCAACTGGAAGATGTGATTATCTTTTATTTCCTTGCCTTTTTTTTTAACAACTGTTCAACTGTTTTGAACAACTGATGATGCAGTTTTTTTAATGCATATTGACATTCCCATTTTAGGGTTGACCAGTACATCATTTAAAGCAATAGGTAGTCCCAGTCATCCTGGGGGTAGGTTTCTGACATGCCCAAGCACCTGGCTTTGTGGGTATTCTATAGGACCGGTGAGGACACAACTTTAAAAGGCAGAAAACTTTTCCATTTCCCCAAAGCATTCTTCACACTTGGTTTGGAGGTTTGTGCCTCTCTCCTCTGCGTCTTGTTCTGTTCTTTCCAGATTTCTTTGTTTAGTACCTTAATAAATAGTTGCTCGAGAGTGGCCAGAATTGTGATGGGAATGTGCGCAGGGATGTCTTTATGGTGGAGGGAAAATAGCTGCTTTAGCTGCTTGAGAACTACAAGGCCACTCTGTAACGTAGCTTGAATTTTAGATTTTCTTGCAACATTAAATTTTGGGACTTAGTTTTCTGTTCTGTGTTGTCCCTCTGTAAGCAGGAGAGAAATACGGAAGAAGAGAATGACAGTGGGACATTTTCAGGGCAGGTTAAATCTTGCATCAGCATCTTTGCAGTTTGAGTTCCTCCTCTAGGTAACGTTTGTGTTCAGTTAGTGTCTGCAAGCACATTGTTGTTTGGCTTGCTTAATTAATTCCTCTTCTTTCCACAGCCGCAGAGCCTTGGCCTGAAAATGCTGCATTGTATCAGCAGCTGAAGGGTGGGTACACTGGTTTTTGCAATTAATAATTACTTTATTTTTAGAAAACACATTAAATATGCACTAAGATAACTGCAAGGAAGCACAGAAACTGTTAAAAGAGTCCTTTGTGTTGTTTGTCTGGTCAGAGGTTTTAGCTATGCTTGCATCTGCCAATATAAACCAGCTATTCATGGCCTATAAGGTCCTTGGTTTATTATTGACTCATTATATTGGCTGCTGTAGGCAGTGTAAAATGATGTGGTTGCAGGCACAGTTGGCAGATTTACTGCACCAATAGCTGAGGCAGCAGATTTTTGAAGTCTTGTGGTAAAGTGGGCTCTCAGTAAAAAGGAACTGTTAAAATGTATAGGCTAGGATGGTTCAGGCTCCCTTTAGCAGCTCTTCATATATCATCAGATCACATTATGGCCCCCATTTGGGGCTTAGCAGCCTGCTACAGTTGTCAGAAGACTGCAAAGTAATGAAGACTAATAGGTAGCAGCCCTAGTCTTCTAAGCATGGAATTTTTATTGCAGTGAACTTGTCATCTTTCTTTTGTGTGACAGACCTAGACACAGTGTGCAATATTAACTGCAAGCTGCTTTTATAGGTTTCTGAATGCTTTTACTTTTTAGCCAGAGGAGTTATGAAAATGCGGTTTTATTTAACTTTGATTAGAAGAAGAGTAATTGACATAAAACTCAAGCATTTGGTTTTTAGTTGTGAGCATTTTTTATTGTACATTGGTGGTAATGTACGATAAATGCAATTGCACTTGCAGGAGAAATATTCCTGGTATTCTTTTTTTTCTCTTTTTTTAATATTCATATCACAGGATTTCTAGTCCAGCTGCATAATAATTATATATGTGCTCCTTGTTTTATGCGTAAGAAATGCAACCCAGAATGGCTTACAGTTACAGGTCAGTAGCTAAATGGGCACTGTTTTTTATAATTGTGGTTTTTTTTTTTCTTTCTTTCAACAGAGGAACAAATTTTGCTTTCTGATAATGCATCTTCCCTTGCTGTTCAGGTAAAATGTCATCTTTTCTAAACTAAAGATGTTAATTCCATTTTATTTTTTGAATTATTATCTAGCTAAAGTAACTGTATTTAGCTAAATGAATAATTTAAGAATTATTTCTGTCAAAATCAATGATTTATTTCCTGGATCTGATGTGCTTTACATTGTCATTGAAGTGCCAGAGCCTAAAGGACATGAGGATTTTGAGAGTCCTATATAGAGTGCCGCTGCTTGTACTCGTATTTATATTGGTCTATGTTTGTACAGTATCTGTTTGTCTGCCTACTCTGAGAACTGTGCATTGTTCCCATCTTTTGTCACTTGGTATGCTAGTTCGTCTTGCATGGTGCTTGCTGGTTATTTAATTCTCAAAGCTAATGCTGCACCAAACTCAAGGCATATTTGCTTCATGCTGTGGGCATCAAATCTCTGTATGTCTCTGATAGGTTTTCTCAATTTCATCATGTATACAGAGTTGAGATCCAATGTGTTTTTTAGAAACAGTCCATATAATTGACAAACTTGCATCTCTAACTGACTTAAAAGCACCTCTGTGGCTGTAAACTCCATTAACCTGTTAGATTCAGTAACCCCAAATCTTGAGGGGATGTTTTCCCCATTAGTAGAGAGGGCCTGGCTGTCAGAAGTGGTGGTGAGCAGGGTGTCTATGAAGTTCCTGTTGTTCAAAGCAACTTTGCTGCTGCTTTGCGTAGTAGGGAGTTGTACTGTTCCCCTACTTCTTGCTTTTTGTGTGTGGTCTAGCTCAGAGCAGCTAGAGCAAGCAATCTTTGAGGGCTATCCAAAAAGGTCACATCTCATTTAGCCAAAGTGGGACACTCAGAGACTAACTGACATTACTGGTAAAAAGGTTACGATCATTTGATCATGGTAACTACTTCCAGGATCTCTAACTTTTTTCCTCCCAGTCTGGCAATCTAGGAAATGCCTCTAAGAGTAAATTCTATCACAGCAAGAGGGTACCTTTATCCTTTGCTGGAAAGATGAGCCATCTTTGATAAACCAAATAAATAAGGCAGCTTTTATTTGTTTGGGCAGTGTGTTTTATATCGTGCCTCACAGTAATGCAAATAAGTGTTTTTGTTGCTCACTTGATCTCGGTGTTCCTTTTTATTCCAGCAACTGTACTTTTTGTGGTTCTCATGAATTTTCTTACCATCTAACAGTACGTGTAGGCGTGGCTTGTATTTAAAACACAAAGAAAAGAAACAACAACATAACCCTAAAATTTCCTTTTCTAATGCATCATTTTGCTTTACTGTTTCCAGTCCATTGTTATCCTACACATGTCACTTAGATGATAAATTAACTATAATATATTAAAAATGCTTGTTTTTCTTCAATATTCTCTAGCTGGACAGCTGATAGTAGCCATGACTATAAATATGGCTTGGGTAGATATCTGATCTTAAACTTTATAGAACAATTTTGTACTGGGGACTCATATCTATTTTGAAGAATCTGTGTAACATGGTTGTGACTGCAAAAGAATAGCTATCCTTGGTGTCTTTGATCCATTTTGAAATGATACTAGGATCTGTAGTTGTGTATTACTAACTTAGTGACCAGAAAGCTTTAAATATACCGGTGTGTTTTGCATAAGGAAATTGGTGAGTTCCTCTATTTTAGAATTTACTGTTTATTCTGATGAGAACCTGTTTATCTTTTTACTGGGTATCTTTTTGCTGTGGTGTGTTTTTTTTTTTTTTTTTTGGGGGGGGGGGGGGTGTGTGTATTCTTTTCCTGAGGAAGAATGGAAATGGGGATAGGAGGAAAAATAGCAGCTGGTACCTGGGACTTTTTTCGCCACTATTGCCATTCCTTTTCCCCCTCTTACTGATTTGGGGCACATGAATATCACCAGAGCAGATACATGGCTTGTTCGTGGCTTGTTGAACTTCCATGTGGTGAAAACACATCAGAATTTTGGGTCCCTGTGATCAAAAGAGCATGTGGAGTCAGCTGCCATCAAACCTCTAAGGAACATGGTTCACGACAAGACTCTAAATGTGCTGCAAGTGGTCTTTCAGATCTTTCTCAAAATCTCCTTACAGCACCTTTTCATAATGCTGCTCTGGGATAGCTCTCAGAGGACATACATGCAGATAGCTACATATAAAGAATAAAATCCAATGCCGTAGTAAGTAATTAGCAAGGGTAAAAGTTGACTGTTTCAAAATTGACGACCCTGCAATACAGATGGCATTTCATGTACCTCTTGTCAACAGAGCAGATCAAGCAGACAGCAGAGCAAGTTACTCTTAGTGTAGGTGTAACAGACTGTTGCAGGCATTTTGTTTGAATTAATGAGTAGTGAGGGCTGCAGATTGAACATAGGAAGTTGGTTGAGTCTTGCTGCTTTAGCAATGATTTGACTTACGGCTTCTCATTGTGCAATGAAATGTGGACTCCTGACTATAGCTACATGTCAGATAAGAGAGGGGAGGACAGAGTCTTCTGGTAATTGCTAAGTAACTGCGGTGGTGCCTTCAATGGTTTAAAACGAACCAAACCAACAAAAAAAAAAAATCCCTCTCATCTTGTGGAACCTCTCTGCTGATTCTGGTAGGGTTTTGTTTTTGTTGTTGTTGTTTGTTTTTTTAATTCCTCTTCTGCCTATTGTTGTTCTTGGAAACAGACTAAATTAACAATTCCTTTTTTTTTTTTACTGGGTTCAGATTCTTTATATTTGCTGAAAATGCAACGTAACTTCAAATGAGCTAGTGCATTATCTCTGGTACATCTTGGTGTTTGCACTCCTTGTTTGTTAACTTGAAGTAGTGTATTATACAGTCCTGTTGAAAGTGAAGCCCATTTGATCTCAGGTTGCAAAATCTTGATATTGAATAAAGTTTTATTTTCACTGCAAAGGAATTAAAATCAAGGGAAAATGCTAACCAGTAATGATTACCCAGCTACAGGGAAGAGAACATTGTAGAATGAAGGCTCTGTTCTTCTTGTGAGATGCTCAGCCCTGTTCCCATTGAAGTTAATGAAAAGCACATACACCTCCTGGGTAACATGACTCGTGGTTAAAACCATTCTCCGCTTATTTGTTGTACAGCTTCCATTA
>NW_008824035.1:8563616-8567359 GCF_000699105.1 Pygoscelis adeliae | reverse complement strand
TATCATAGTAAAAAAAAAAAGCCACCAAAACCCAGAAGCGAATACACAACTATATTTCAGTAACAAAACAACTCCACAACTTCAAGGAGGGACAAATGGAGTTTTAAATGGATTAAAACTGAATTACCACAGGAGAGTATATTTCAGTCTGAAGCAGAGAGCCTGTCCAGGCCCCATCTCCCTGTTGACGCCCGGTGCAGGTAAAGCCTTTTTGTTTAGTGCCTGGGTGGAAGTAGTTTGGCTGAGTAGGAGGGAGGGGGTTAATACAGCTGTGCTGTGCCAGGCCTCTTGCTTCAAACGGAGCATCTCTGTGCACTGTTGCAACTTGTAGGGAGGAGGAATGTGGATGTTGAGACTGCCTCTGTTATTACAGGTTCTTCTGAAATCTTTATGCAGGTAGTCTCACAGTCTTGCTCAAAAGGCTGTCTAAAATGTTCAGGATTATGGAAATTCTCATAGCTATCCTGAGGTTATAGAGCCTGCGGCTCATTATGTTAAGATATGTATTAATTGCTTGTGCAATTGATGTCCTTGTAAATGGTCTTAATATATTCCAGGAAAGTGCATTTAGAATTGTCTGTTCTTAGTCCTGAATGACAGAAGGATGTTTGGGCAATTTAAAATTGTGTTACACAGACCAACTGCTTATTTACTTCAACAAGTAATCAAATAAATGTGTAAATCACACATGATTAATTGCCCTTGACAGATTTGTGATTTTTTTTTTTGTGTGTGTGTGTATGAATTGTGGTTTGTTTTTTCTCTAGACAAAACATTAGCAGAAATTTGAACTTGTTGCTGAGGCTTGAACACAGGCTTAGTACTGAAATGAAAATCTGACAATCTCTTTTTTTTTAAAGAGAATAAAAGCTGGAATTCTTCATGATGAGAAATGCAGTATCAACATAATCTAGCAGCATTGCGTTGTAGCTGAAAACATACTTAAATCCCAAGCCATACAGGTACTGTTTGTGAGTGAAACATCTTTCATATAGTTCTAAGATGAAATTACCCCTGAATGAATAGCATCTTCATTTATCTTCAAAACCTCTGTGCTACCAGTGAATCTACTCTTTCTGCATTCTACAACAAGAATTACATTATACCATTAGAGCAGTGTTGTGCTGCAGTGTAAAATAGATTGTTTTGGGGAATGAACGTGGCTTTGCTATAAATTACGTTCACAGGTACAAAGGAATTTGTTATTTTGTTTAAAATAGTCACAAATATAATTAAGCTCTTAATTTATGTTAAACTACAAATGTGGTCATTACCATAACTGGATTAGGAATTTAATCTGTCACTCAAAGAATGATACTGAACAGTTTTCATTTATAACCTTAGACACACTATTTCAGTTACAGGGTCTGCAGCTGTTTGATATGAAAACTGAATTATTCTCTAGATTTGTTCATGGTTTTTAATTTTAAAATGTGTTCCTGCAATAAAGTAGAGAATAGCTCTTTAGTTGTCATCACATATTGTCCTTTGTATGCTCATGAAATAATGTAAAAATGAAAACAGAAAATGCCTTTCACTCTTTCTTTACAACAGTATTGTGCGAGTGCTTTTAGAAATGCGGCTGAATAAGAGATGGCTTGGAATGGCTCGTTCTTTATTAAAAACTAATCATGAATATATCTCCTTCAAATGAAGCCTGGAGTGTGCCATCTGAAAATAGTGTTCCTCATGTGGGGACGTAAGTTGTGAACTATTTGAGTCTTGGCATAAGTAATTTCATTCTTGCCTCTGATCTCAGAAACTGCAATCTGGATATGATTTACATCAAGTTGTAACTCATTTTTAATGAGTATATGTGTTTGCTCATATGTATTATTCTGAGAGGGGACTGAAGGGGAAGAGGGGAGCGTTGTGATGGAGTTCTGACAGGGTGATTCGCTGCCCGATGTGTGTTATGTTTCCAACTGATGGTGTCCAAACAGCCCTTCCTTAGCTGGGGAGGGCAAAGAGGAAGGGAGATCAAGAGTAAAAATGGCACCTAAAACGATTAACTGTAGGAATAAATACAAAACTCCCCCCTCCCTTCTCTTATTCCTTGCCATTGTATTTCACGCACAGTCATTTTCCATCCTTGTCATCACAGGAAGACATAATGGCATCACTTTCTTGCATTGTTTCGAGGGCTGCAGCAGCCGCAGAGATGGGAACATCAGTTGTGTGAGAAGAGGAGGAAGGGGAGGGTGGGGTGAGTTGCCCCGTGGCTGGCTGTGGTTTCTGGGCTTTTGAACTGTGCTAAAACAACACAAAGGTGATTGCTCTGATTTTTTTTTTTTTTTAAGGTAATTGAAATCCGACATACTACCTACATTTTGAATTTGAAATTGGGCAGGCTATAAGAAAACAAAACAAGCCTTAAGTTGATTGTATCCTTTAAGCAACGCTGCTGTTGTAAACGTACTCCGTAATTCTGGCAAGAGGTGTCACCTGCCATGATTGAAATGAATTACACGCCTAAGATTGTTGATTAATTTTGTAACAAGTGTCACTTCAAAGCTCTCTATCAGCCCTTTTCACATAGCTGCTGATACTTTGTTCTCTCACAGCAAAAATATGAACTGGCTTGTTCCGTGCTGACTTTGAAAACAGAGTGGCTCATGCTACTACTCTCTGGGAGGAGAAAGCAGTGCAATGCAAACTGTAGTCCTGTGTGGATCAATGTGCGGTAGGGCAGGAAAGGCACCGAGAGGCTTCTCCATGCTTTTTCTTCAATTCGTTGTCCTCATTCCCCCACCCTTTCTTTTCTAGCCTATAACAGTAAATATTGGGAGGGCAAGGAAGGACAGACATAATTCATCTGGTGGCACCTTTTTTCCTTCCTCTCCTCTGTTTCTCCTCTTGGGTTTGCAGCAGCTCTCCACGTCCCTGTCTATCTACAGCAAAGTCTCCTGTTAAAAACAAGGTGCACAGAGGCAGTAGCAACTTTGCAGACTCAGTGCTTTCCGTCTGGAAGAAGAGAGGTAGCATTGCTAAAAATATATTGTTCACATTTCTCCCTTCCCACGTGCCGGAAGAGTAGGTGATGCTACAGGTAGCGAGTCTGGAAGAGTGTGAGAAAGGGAGACTGTTAGCCTGCAGGGAAGAGGGACAGAGGGCATGTGTGGGAGAGAAGCTGACAGACCCTATTAAGCTAAATCTTTGGTTTTTAATACCTTTATCTGTTTCTCACATTAACCTCATCCAAAGAAAGACACACTTTGTTCCAGAAATAACTTAGAGAAGAGTTTTTGTAGCAGACATTATGTTGAACATAAGTTGCTAAACTGGACAGTTTTCCAGGTGTCTGCTTCGGTCATTGACCAATGCTGATACTGCACAAAAAATTGGGCCCCTGTTTTTAAAATTACAGAAATGCAAATAATCAGTGGAACGTATGGATAAAGGAGGCACTCCTGCTAATGCCAGAGGAATAAACTCAGTTCTTCCCAATCTGAGATTTCATTACCCTTGTTTTATGCTGCATTAACTAGTATGAGCCATGAAATCACTCATTCCTTTTAAAAACCTGAACATTTTGGTTTTATGTCCTTCAGTTGTAGTGAATTCTGTGTGTGTACGCTTGAATGAAGTTTCCTTTATTTGTGTAAAGTCTATTGGGCAGTCATCTCTTAATCTTTTGTAACATGGGCAAGGGGAAATAAGAATGTTAATCCCTCCTCTTTATGAGTTGATCCAAATAGTTAAGTCTTCAGATAGATGTTAAGTATAAAAAAAAGTTTATCCTG
>NW_008824035.1:8495270-8563583 GCF_000699105.1 Pygoscelis adeliae | reverse complement strand
AATTCAGTTCTCCTTTCCCTGCCTAGAGTTTGTTTGAAAGAGTTGTTTTCAAAGTATCAATAAACATTTTCAGTGAACATCTTTACAATGACTTAAGACCAGAAAACTTTAGATGAAGTAACATGTACCAGTTTTACTACAGCCATGAGAGCTAATTTTTTATTTTTTTTCCTATTCTGAAGAGCTGCAACTGCTGTAGTATTATTGCATGAGAATCCTAGGTGCTGGAGGAGATCCAGGTCAATGACAATAGTCACCCTGTTTATTCTGTGCTAGTACAATTTTTTTCCAGAGGAGAAGAGAGCGGGAAATTCAATGCTGTTGTTTGGAATTACAAGCATCTTTGCAAGGTATGACAGTTAGGTTGTACTCAGTTAAGTGTCTTGTTTCCAGTTTTGCTGTTACCGTCTTGCTTACCATTTTTAGGTGAATTTTCATAAGGGCTTGATTAACTAGCTTATGTGTCACTCAGAATTCAGTTGGCCCTTTGCAGACCCTTTTTATGCTGATCAGCCAAATTTATGATGTTAACTATAATCTCTGATGTACTAGAATAAGACTGGGCCCTTGGTCTTTCAGATTGCTCAGCTTTAGATGCCGTGTCTTTGAAGGGGTGTTGATATCTTCGTAAATCTCAGCAGAACTAAACTGGGGTGGTTTCAGCCTTCAATCTCTCGCCCTTCTCTCCAAAAGCACTCGGAGGAGCTGAGCTCACTCCTGTTTGCTGATGGTTTCTCTCACAAGAAAAGCAAGGGTTTACTTGCCTGCTCAAATTATATATGTGAGGTACCTAAAGGGAAACGAGATGCTCTGAGCTGGAATAATCAGTGTTCCTGTGCATCAGGAATAATCAGTGCATCTTTTATCAGAGTTGGAAGCCATGGCAGTCTGATACCATCTGCACACCAAATGTTCTGGTGCTTGACATTCTCCATGAGTGGTCAAAAAGGGAACAAATCCTCCCTTGATCACTGGGCTAAAGCGTTAAATGAGATAAAGACTCACAAAAATAGCTGCTTTGTCCTGTGTTCTCTCTGTAGGATTTCTTTGATCTATGCCAATTTCAACTATTTTGGTAATAGTTCATGCCACTTACTGTCTAACATCAGTTATTGTCTAAAATCTAATTTATCTAATTGAATGCATCAGAAAAAAAAATTAGGTTTTCTGGCAGTGGATATTTATAAGAGTGCATTGGTCACAATCCTTGTCCATCTCCTTTTCTAAAAGAAACCATAATTTCCATAAATATGAAATATATTCACTGTGCTGGAAAAGTCAAAAACACTGTGCTGTTAGTACTAATAATTTCCAAAGCCTGTTAGTCACATCAATGAAAGAATGTAAGTACTCTCAAAGCAATGCAAATTGTAAGGCTTATTTCTTAGGCTGCACCCTCATAGTTTGGGATAGTACTGTTGTCCAACTTATCAGTTGACATGTATTTTTAGTCAACTTGAAGGCTATCCAGTGGACCATTAGTTTAAGCTGGATCAAGAAATGGATACTGGCCTACTTCTCTGGGTAATGATTAGTTCAGCAGTATAGATCCAATAAGGATTGAACTTCTCTCACACTGTGGAGCTTTCCTTCATTTTCCTGCAGAACAATATTTAAGGAGCACTTAAAATGGAATAGGTCATGCTGTGGGTACAAATTACAGTTCAACATACTGGTCTTTTAATTCCCTAGACTTCTATCTTTTTAAAGATGTAATAGCAGTTTTTAATTTTTTTTAAAATTGTTTTTAGGTTTATGCATTAAATGATTTTGTCTTCAACTCTTTCACTGTTCTGTTTTCTCTTGATTTTGTATTTCATTACTATTTCACCACTCATATTAAAGCTGATCTGAATTATAGACAAAGGCTGAAGTGGAATAGGTGTTGGCACGTAGATGCTGAAGAGGGTTGCTGGAATGGGCCTTGTAAGGCTGCTGGAGGGGCAGCTCTAGTGGTTGGTGTTTCTGAACCTCGCAGGAGGACTGCTGGGGTGAACGCAGAACCAGATGGATTTGCCAAATTTTAATCTTGAATCACTCCTCAACTTCTCAAACTTAGGTCTCGTCTCCCATCTACAAAATGTTCATCAGAATTGGAGATGACTGTTCCAAGGAAGTTTTCTCAGGTTTTTGGTTTAGTGTTTACTTTAGGGTCTCTTTTTTTTTAACTTCATTGAGGGTAGACTGACTTATTTCTAAGTTTTCTAGAATCTGCTCTTTATTATGCAGAGTAGTGAACATTTTTATTTAGTTAATATTTGTTCCCACATTAGAGCTCAATTCTAGTTCAACCTCCTCCCTCCTCTTTTCTTTATGAAGTGCAAAAAAGGCACACAGACCCAGTGTGTTTGCATTTCCGAGATGCCGAAATGGCAATGTATTCTCAATCCCCTTTGCACTAGGCCAGACTGAGGTAGAATTTCCCTGCCAGATGTTCCTTGTTCTGTGGATGTTTATTGAGGAGAAGGAGAAAGGTCAGATTCAGATTTTTGATGGAAACTTGGCTGATCTCTTTACACCGAAAAGATTTTATTTATAGTTTAGTCTCTATGCTGAGGACTATTTTTCACAGTCACAAACTGTGTTTTTGGTAGAAACGTTGTACTGTGTACGAGACAATGTACAATACAATGTACAGTAGGCAATAATTTGCTGAAGCAACTCATGTAACCTAAGTGTTCTGTGCCAGCATGTCTCATTTTTGACATGCGGATATGAGAAAGTAAAAATAGTTCTCTGATTCACCTCCTCTTGCTTAAATGTGCCTCTGCACTTACAAGCTTTTCAGTTATTCATGTGTTGCCCTAACTCCAGTGCAGTTCAGACTTCTTTTCTTCTGAACTTGCGGTGAGAATAGTACATGGCAGTTACAAAATTCATCTCTAGCTTAATGCAGAATTGCAGAGTTAATTTAGTGCCTCACTGCGAAGGAAATTCATTTGGTAAGCCTAGACCAAATGAAACTTCACATATTTTTGAGATGAAATTCAACAGCTAGGGCTTAAGTAGTATGGGACAAGTTCATTCCGCTCCTCCCACCCAAAGATGAAATTCTTTGAAGCTGTTGTTTGATGCCATCAGTTCCGCTGCAGCACAGTACTGTTGAGGAGATGTTGTTAGCTACTGGTAGAGCTTTCAGAGGAACCAAGTCTGTGTACCAGTTGAGTTAGAGTGTATGTTTTTGCTGGGTTACACTGTGTCCAGCAATGGCATAGGAGTATGTATTTAATCTAAACCAAAGTCTCTGCATTCTTGTCTCTTAGCCGTTTCCAAAAAAGTTGCATATGAAGGCCCAGTTTGGGCAGAAGACATGATGCATATAGCAGTAGGTGGAACAGTCTGGACATTGCTAGATCCTATGGAGGCAGCAGGCAAAGGAAGAGATCTAGGACTGAGACAGACCAATGTCTTAAATTCCTGTTTAAGAATTGGTCCTTTGGGTATTACTGTTTGCATGGAGTTTGAGATGCTAAGACAGCAAGAGCATTGATTTTTGGTGAACTCTGGTGGACGCATAGACTTAGGAAGTGGGGTGGTGTCAAATGTGGCCAGTGCCTTGTATTTTCTTTGGGTCATAGTTGCTCTGTTAACCAGTGATAGAGGTTCTGGTTGGCATGAGGTTTTGGCATTCCAGAGACCAGTTTATTGCTAAGTAGTACAGGACTTGCTGTATTTGGCTGATGTTGACCATGACTAGAACCCTCTCTTCATCTCTCTCTCTGCCTCTATCTCTGCGTGTGTATGTATAATAACTGGCTCCCAGGCAGTGCTCTCAATTAGAGTTAGGCTGAGGAAATCAAAAGCTGTAGAAACCCAGGTTTGTGGTGGGTTTTGCAGAGCCTCTACAGTTCTGAGGTGGGCTCTCATCAGCTGTAATCAATATCTTGCCTAGCAGCTTGTGACCATAGTTCCTAACTTTAAATTGGGATTTGGGTTTGAGTTAGGCTCTGAAAACCTGCAACAGCCAAGTGTTGCAACTGCACATGGACTGTGCAGTTCTTGGGTTTGGTTGGAAAAGGACCAAAGCTTTTGGCTTTTTTTCCCTGGATACAGTTAGTATCAGCACTTGGATTAGGGTTTAGGATTAAAGGATTTGAAGAGCGCAGGGGAAAGGAGAGGGGCTGTTTGCGTTATTGTTGTTTGCTCGATGGGTACTACAGAAGCCACAAAGTTAGGAACAGGGCTGATGCCAGTGTTAGTTCATGCCTTATGGTCTCATTTAGTGCAGAGATGAGCAATCTTAAGGTTAAGGTTTGGGTTACCTTGATGTCTACAATTAGGGTCTGAGCATCTAAAGCTGTGAGTGTGCAGCTTACTGCCAGATCCAGCAATCTGAAGAGCTAGGAGGAGGCCCATGTAGAAAATGCCAAGTTTCAGCAGCATTTTTCTTCATGGTGGTAGCCTTCTTGGTGTAGGCTTTTTTGTCCTAAAGCTACTGCATGGTAAAATAATAAATCGGTGTAATTTTGGAATCTGGAATTCTGACCTGTCTAATTGCAAAGGCAAAATGAATGATAGGACTTCAGCTGAGTTGTGAGAGGCTCTAGATGTTTAAGAAGTTCCTTATTTACCATGTTCTGTCCAAATTGCAAGTATTTTTCTTGGTATTTTGCTATTTCAACAGAAACACACTAAAGATTTTGTGGTGATGGCAGGTGCCGACAAAAATCGGTATCCTACTGAGAATGCTTTGAATCTAAGGTTACAGATGGAAAGAAACAGTAAATCGATCACTTACGCTCTCTATGATTCACATAAATTACAGATAATAAATACTTCCTCCCAAAGCAGACTTGTGCTCTGACAGTACCACAGAGCAAAACTTCTGGCAGCTATCGTAAATATAATGTGGGAAGGTGCTGTATGTGTTTGCTGTGTTACACAACGTGAACGTGATTAGCCAGCTTTAGTCAGAAGAAGTAAGTACTATGATTTAGGAGGGGCAAAATGTCACTGAATTTTGTACAGCCACAGCACTAGTTGTGTCTGTCAGATACTGCTTCTTTGCTCGTCTTGAAGAAAACCAGTAAAAGTAGATGGAATTTCATTAGAAGAATTTCGGTCAATGACTGGTTGATAAACAGTTGTCTAAGGAAGTTAGAAAATCTTGTTTTTCTTTAACCTACCCTTCTTTTCTTCCTAGAAGCAGTATGCAAGGAGCTATACTTCATGAGCGTGTGCTGAGAACTAGCTAAAACGTAGTCAAATGTATTGAGAGGAACACGCTTATTTGTCACTGGTGTATTAATGCTTTTTAAATGTCACTCTTTGTTTCCAGGCCTTTTTGCAAATGTGCAATCTGCCAATCCGGGTGGTTTGCAGGGCAAATGCCGAGTACATGTCCCCATCTGGTAAGTGTGGCCTTCATTTAGATTACTACGTTATACCTCCATTTTGATACCATGGCAACTGCGCCTTGCCTTGCTGATAACAGTCGGTCAGTGCTACCGTGTGTGGGTTGCCTTCCCCCCTCCTCTCCCATGCAGTTTCCCCTCTGTAAACAATTAAAACAGTCAAATGCAAAGTAACGTTGGCACAATGTGTAACCGCGCCTGCGACTGCGGTACCTGTATCTAGCATTCAGACAGCTCACATGCCTGGCGGAAACCTTCTCTAAAATGCCTGAGAGTTGCTGTATCCTGAAGCAGAAAGACTTAGGTTTCCAAAAGTGGCTTTATTCTGCATCCAGGGAATATTCCAGTGAATGCTGTTATATTTTCCCATTGCTGGGGTGAGACAACACTGGAGGAGTATCTTTTGTTACCTCGTCTGGAAGATGATTGCCAGGATGTTGTTACAGGAGAAGACTGAAGGGTGCATTGTCACTGGTAAGGGTGACAGGTGATTTTAAATCTTCCTCTGATCCATGAGACTGTGTGGAAAAAAGTCCAAACCCACCAACAATAAATTAAGTATTAGAAGGGTACAGAGTCTGCCTTCTGCTGGAGGTGACTGGTTGCCTAAAAACTTCCAGAGGCTGGCTCCAGAAGGTTGCCTAAAAATCAGAGAGAATTGCTGAATGCAGGGCGCAGAAGTCTGGTAATCCTTGCAGTCCTCCTTGGATTTTTGTTGTGTGAGAAGATACTTATTTACCAACTACTTGGCTTTGGCTGATGCCTGCCACGTGGAAGTGCCTGTCAGTATATGTCTGCCAACTGTATGGATTCTGCTGCTGCTACTGATATTTCAGTCAAAGCAGCTAGAATTATGCTATTTAAAAAAATAAACAAAAAACCAGTTGCTGGGCAGCAGTGAAAATACAGCAAAATATGGAGGTATATAAATTATTCGTTAGTAAATAAAGGTAGCTTTGAAATGCTGAATCCATGCAAGAGGAGCATCTTGCACGCACAGGAGTAGGACTGGTGACAGTTGCATACTCTCTTCTCTGCCACCCGCACCCCATGTCCACACTTGCTGGCATCTGGTTTACAATGTGGATCTGAACCCTTCCTTCCTTCTGCTGAAAACAAGGAGTACAAGAGGGAAAATGATGCTGCTTCAATTTTAAATGTAGGTAGAACTACATGTGTTCTTTTTGCCCTTCCTCTTGGAGTCCTTGTTATTTTTATTTACTTTCCCCATATCCTTTCTTTGTAATATTTTGATTGTTTAATGATATTTCAGAGAAGGTTTTCATTTGCTCCCTTCTCCCTCCCCACCTCCCCCTGTCTCACAGCAGCAGCAGACAGAGATCTGCATCTCATCATTTTGGGGGGATGGTTAGTTATCTCATAGTTGTCGTAATGAGGAAACTCATTCTGAGGGAGTCAAAAGCAGAATAGCAAAGGGTTGTCTTGGTGTACGAAGTCTGACTGAAACCGCTGAATTCTGCAGCTCAGAGGTCTGCGTTTCCTTCCGCAATATGCAGCATGTGGATGCAGATGAAGCCTTTGTTGGTGTGATGCACTTCATTTATTATCCTTAGGCTGATAGAGCCAGTGAGAAGTGAATCTCATGATAAAAGCTATGACTGAATCTGCTGTTACCATGAGCTAGGTGTTTGAGCTAGGCTGAACAGTAGGTTTTTTGTGTTTCAGTGAAAAGAGAGAATGTATTGCTAATAAGAGATCTGGAGTCAGGCAGGTACTGATCTTGCTCTTTGGGCTGTCTATTGAGAGCAGAGTTTGCCCACAGTGAGAGGTGGGAACGTAAGAGTGAGTGTGCTGTGCCCCACTGCACTGGGCAGGCTCGTTTACTGCCTTTGGGCATGAGGATGTTCTCAGTAATACAAAACATCCAGCATTTGTCTCCATTTTATGGATGATTTCAATCACGTAAGTAATCCTAGAAGATTTAGTCTTAGATTTAAGGTTGATGTTTGTCAATTGCGTTTGGATGAAGATTTTCAGAATGACCAATGTGGTTAGGGTGGATTGGAGCAGGAGCCCTCAGCTTCACATGTTGAGAGCTGGGAAAAAGGGGCATAAGGCAACTTCTATCATTCTTTGTGGCGTGCTGTGTGTAACAGGGCTTCCTCTTGTATCTCTGCCTGCCTTAAAGCTTTGGCTCAGTTCTGCGTGTAAGAAGTTACCAAGCAGAGAAGGTGGTGCGTACAGACTTGGGAGCCCTTCACACCCCCACAAGTTCCACCAGTGATACAGTCACTTCCCAGTCTCCTTTTGAGGAGGACTGGCTGCTTTTAGCCCTGCTCCATGCTGGACCTTCAGGGCTCAGCTTCATAGACTGAATGTTGAGCCTTACTAGTATTAAGATTTAACCCCATTTTGCTTCCAAGATGATGAAGTAGCTCCTTCCCCCTCCCAGCCCCCCAGATCGTGGGTCTCACACTGAGAACCTGTTCGTGACCCCAGGACCATTGGGGCTCGAAAATGCCAGCTCACAACTAGAGGGTGAAGACTGGGGCAGCCAACAGGAGCTGGCTGGCCCAGTTGTTGGAAATCTGAAGGACTGGAGGAGGGAGAGTCAAGACCCTGCCTTGCTGAGTGTGCGTTTGCTCTTCCCCCTGCTTGCTTTTCCAGGCACAGTGCCACATCTCCCGTCATCCTTTCAGCAGCCCTTTCCCCACCGGTGGGTTAGAAGGGAGGGTGGGAACGCGTTGTGTCGTAAAACTAGCCAAGGGCTCTGTTTGCTTTCCTGGAATTTCCCAGCTGTACTTCAGAGAAACATTGAATTAAGTCTTTCCACAAAGCAAAATCCATTAGTAAAATACAAGTTGATAGATCTCACTCAATAACTTTGAAATGCACAATTGCAAGTATTGCACGTAGAAGAGGTCCAGGAGGAGGAAGATGAGGAGGATGTTTGTTAGTACAAATGTTTGGTGGTTGAGCTATGTATATTAGAGCTTTACCTGTTCTCATTTGAAAAAAAACCACTGATGTTCAGGTGTACCTGCAATATTTAATTGCTTTCAAAATTGGAAATGATGTTTTACATGTATAAAAACTTCTTACTAAAATATATTTATCATTTTACAGGCAAAGTACCCTTTATTCATGTGGGAAATCAAGTAGTATCTGAACTTGGGCCCATAGTCCAGTTTGTAAAAGCCAAGGTAATAATAGTACATTGTTTTCATCAATTACTGAATAGCATGTTAATCCTGCTTAGCATTAGAATCATAGAATCATTAAGGTTGGAAGAGACCTCTAAGATCATCAAGTCCAACCATCAACCCAACACCACCATGCCCACTAAACCATGTCCCTAAGTGTCACATCTACACATCTTTTCAATACTTCCAGGGATGGTGACTCAACCACTTCCCTGGGCAGCCTGTTCCAATGTTTAACCACTCTTTCAGTAAAGACATTTTTCCTCACGTCCAATCTAAACCTCCCCTGGCGCAACTTGAGGCCATTTCCTCTTGTCGTGTCGCTAGTTACTTGGGAGAAGAGACCGACACCCCCCTCGCTACAACCTCCTTTCAGGTAGTTGTAGAGAGCGATGAGGTCTCCCCTCAGCCTCCTTTTCTCCAGGCTAAACAACCCCAGTTCCCTAATTGTGCTGATTTGGTGTGCTCTTCTGGAATGTTACTTAATTTGTTAAAACAGTGCAGAAATCTAGTGCCATTTTAAAAGAAAGATATCCTGGAACAGGAGTTTGTTTGAGGTGGAAATGTTTTTACTCAAGTTCTGGAAGTAAATTCTATGTGGGATAGCTGCATACCGGTGCCAGTTTCTGAGACTGAGACTGACGCGCCCTGTCTCTGGGTCTCAGAGCTCTTAAACCCAGAACTGACTGGTTTAAATCCTGAAGTGTCAGATACTGTTTAGATTTGCCTTTGCTCCCCCCACCCCCATTTTTAAAAACATTGTCTTTTCACTGAGCAGTTGCTAAAGCTGTATCACAGATGTAAATGTGTTTACTTCTTGCCACAGAGATAACAGTAACCAGGAGGCTGTGTGCTCCAACTCTGTTCACCGATAACTGATAATAGTCTACATTTCTTGTGGATTAGCTACATTACATAATGATGATCTCTTTTTTTTTTTAATTCTAAAGGACACTGTATGTAAAAATTGCATATGTAATTTGTTACTAAACTATGTAAGAGATCAGAATCTGAGCCAAAGCTCATTGACTTCAGAGGTCCTTGGGTCAGGCATTGCTGAATATTCCAATATCCTTTCTTACATGTGTATGTGTCTTTTTTCTTTTCCCCATTAGGGCCATTCTCTCAGTGATGGATTGGATGAAGTCCAAAAAGCTGAGATGAAAGCCTACATGGAATTAGTCAATAATATGCTCTTGACAGCAGAGGTACAGCAAACCATAGTAACTCCACACACTTACATAAGTGACTGTAGGCAAGAAAGCTTTAGGATTTTTTCCCTGTATTGGAAATACTGCTTGTTCTTAGCTTAGGTCATCAACTTTTTTGAGGTGAAAAGAAGCAGGAATAAATTCACTGTACCCTATGAATTGCTTGCTGAAATGTTCCTGTAGACACAAGCCACAGGTGTGATTCCCCTGACCTACCTGAAGTGTGTCACGTAGCTGTAGAAGTAACCGATTTCTGCAGATGGAAAATGCCGGTGGCTCCTGGGATCCCACCCCACCCCACAACTGGCCAGGCACCCTGCTGTCACCTTCCACAGTGTCCGTGCTCATGTGCCAGGTGGGAGGCTGGGATCCCCTGTGGTTCACATCTGTGGCCAGTTAATGTGACACAATTCCAGCGTAGGAACAGTGTTGGAAATGCTGGCAAGCTGCAGGTGGCTGAGGGCTGGTAACCTGTGTGCTGAGTTGTGTGCGGTGTGGGCAATGGGAGTGGGCCTTCGGTCTCAGCTTGGTCCTGGTGCTGGTGAAGTAAGGACTAGCAACTGGGGCTTTTGTCTTCCAGTTTTAATTTCTTTTCTGCATTCAGAGGTCTAATGGAAGGAATGAAATGGAAATTTAATCTTATATAGAAAAGAAAATTCTACTAGTGAGAAATTATTTTCTCTGTATTCTCCTTTATTAGGAAGTTTTAGTATGTGTTCTTTCTGTTCCTAGCTCTATCTCCAATGGTGTGATGATGTTACAGTAGAGGAGGTGAGTGGTTCTGCAGCATTTATCTTAATTAAAATTTAATGAGAAAACACTTCTGCTCACAATCGCAAGTCCCTACTCATAAATGAAACATTGAGGTTTATACCATTAATGATACAGTCTTTTCACTTTAATTTCGCTTGCATATACATTTTAGGGGGTTGTGTCATTACTGGAGGTAGCTGACTGCAAAATAGATAGGGGTTTTATATATGTTTCTGAAGTAATAGTTTTAAATGGTTATGCTGCAAACTATAAATTCTGCACAAATAATTACAGCATATCATGCAACTCGCTTTCTCTTTTACAGCTCCCTTTCTGATAGAAATATGTGAATAGTAGCTATTTTGTCCGTAGAGGTATCTATATTTTCTTATAATATAACACAGTACCTTTCTGTTTTTGAACAAAGATTACTCACCCGAGGTATGGCTCCCCTTACCCGTGGCCTCTTAACCGCATTTTGTCCTATCAGAAGCAATGGGAGGTAAGGCGAAAGATGAAAGCCATTGGGTGGGCTGGCAAGACACTTGCACAGGTCAGTATGAAAAGTGAAGCTTATTTCTTTACCCTGTTTTATTTTTTCTTTCTTTTTTTTTTTTAAAGGCTGTGGAGAGTAACACTTTCTTGAAACAGATGTAGTAAAAAATATATTCTGTACTTAAAACATTATCTGGAGTCAGGTATTTGCCTTCAGCAGCAATAAATCTGAAATTATGTGCAACCCAGTGGGGTGGGAGGAAGGATGTTTTACCATAAGTGTACATCTCTGGTGATGTTAGTTTAGGCCGTAGTCCTGAAAATAGGTTGTAAGTTATGGCCCCCACCTCCTGTATGGTGTTAATAGGTGAGCTTTGCAGGATTGTGGCTTCCCTTGTCAGAGGTCTTAAAAAAAAAAAGGGGGGGGGGGGGGCAAAGCAATTTTGAGGTGTAAGTTAGTACCTTTAATTAAGCTGTTATAAATATTATGGGAAGCATTTAATCAGAATCGCTTTACAGCAAATGTTAGATTAAGTAACACTCAGCTACCTGCCTGCTGTGTAGGTTTGACTGACTTTAACAGCTTTTGATGTTCCAGCATTGTATGTTCCTTGTTCCCACCGTCCGTGCAAATACAGTAAAGAGGTTATTTTTTGCAATGTTGGTATTTCCTGACAATATGGATCTTTTCTCTCTTGTGTGGTTTGATAGGTGCTTGAAGACGTAGATCAGTGTTGTCAGGCTCTCTCCCAGAGATTAGGAACACAACCATATTTCTTCAATAAGCAGTAAGTTAACTCTTTACTGAAATATTACATCCAGGAATGTGGGATGTAGATATACATCCACATATATATACGTATGGAAAACTCCTGTTTTATTTTAATGCTACATGATTAGTTGAGGAAATACAAATATGTGACTGGAATATAAACATCAAGTTTCAGAAATAAGTAATTAAAGGCTTTAAAAGGAAAGTTTCTGTAAGCTTCTGTTGGTTTTTTTTTTCTATTCATGATTTAGTTTTAATCCGGCTTGTCTTCTCTACAGAGTCTACCACAACTTATGTAGGCTACAAATGTACACCTTTATACAGTTAGTTTCTTATTAAAAATGATACATTTAAAGCTTTACTTGTATTTCTTGGCTAACATTCTCTACTAGGTACAGGGGAGTGAATGTACGTCATGCCGTCCTGACCAGGGCAGCTTCTCTTGCCCTTCTTAACACCAGGGGCAGCTCTGAATGAACTGAATTAGCTTAAGGGTGCCTGTGCGTTGTAAGAACTGGGGGAGAAGCTAGCCTTGTATCAACAAAGGATCAGTTGCAAAGTGGAAACTTAAGATTCACATTCCCAGGGGAGAAGCAAGGAACAACCTGACCTTCATGGGATGTCCTCTGCTTTCACCTGTTTCTTCCAATTGCAAAATGCTTTTGTTTTTCTTTTTTTTTTTTCTCTCCAATAATTCAATATTTTTGAAATGTTACGGATTTAAATAACATCACATTAGCTCCCTCTTGTCTCCTGTGCATAGACCAGACTAGAAATGCTCAGGTCTGGACTTCAGTTAACTACATGTGGACAGGGATGTCTTCAAAAGACAACATACAGTCTTGGTTACTTTTCTGCGTGTGTCTTTGCCCCTTAATCTTTTCCAAGTTCAGACTAGGTGGGTAGTGTAAATTGAGTGGATGCAGAAATACACATTATAGAAGACAAGTTTGAATTGCATCTTCTCAAATAATTCTTAAATACGATATCTCCTAAATTTTCTTTCTGTATTTGTAAAGAATTGTAGCTTGGGGATTTGGGTTTTGTTGTTTGTTAACCAGGCTTTCTTGGTACAACAGTTTCAACCTTTAAGCTTTTTAGCTTAGGCTGAAATATTACTAAGAGAGTATGTGTTCTTAGTCTGGTATTTTTCAGTCTGTGACTTCTGGGAGTCTGTAGGAGGTAAATAAGAAAAGCAGCCTGTTGCTGACAGATTTAAGTTTGTTATACAAGGGTCTGCATTTCCACTGGAGAGTTCTTAGTGATCCACAAATAGAAAGGCAAAAAAATTATCAGTTAGAAACCCCTCATGCTGCTTACCTTGAACACTAGTAATGAAGGACTCTTAAGTTATTAATATATTTGAAAAAAAAAAATTTGCACATGGGCTACTTGTATACAAAGATCCAAGATGACAATTTGGAAGGCTTGTACCTAAAATAAGGTAGGACTGAAAACATTCAATAGACCACTGTTTCCCAAAATACCTGTTTTCTTCTGTATAGTCCCCTTTCAAAAAAGAGATGTTTCCAGCTGCTGTCACCCTGGAGCTCCTTTTCTTATTGGTTGAGTAGTTCCTGACTATTGAAAAGGCAAAAAGGGAATAGGGGTTTTATGCTTTTTTCCACCACCCTCTTTTTTTTTTTTTTCTTGGTGAGATAATAGCTGTTTTTTTTTAATATACATCTGCAGAGGAAAAAGAAAAACTCCCAAAAGACCTGATAAGCATTTGCCCTTGTTGCAGAACTAAAAGGTGGAGCGTGGTTTGATATTGGATCAGTAACTGCCCCTTCTTAGAAGTGTTATTTCGCATTTCCAAGCTACCAAAAGCAAAGAAAGATGCCATACTGAGAACTAGCAGTATGTTTATATACTGTATACACAGTTTTCATGCATTTGGGAAGTTCAGCGTTGCCTGATTTCTTCCCAATTCTTAGATTGCATGGCTATCTAAAAGTTATTCAGAACAGCAGGGTTTTTCTTGATCAGGACTTGCCTTCCAAAATAGCTGTTCTTTTTTTCTGTTTGTTTTTACAGACCGACTGAATTAGATGCTCTGGTATTTGGACATCTGTTCACAATCCTTACTACTCAACTAACCACTGATGAACTCTCCGAAAAAGTGAAAAACTGCAGTAATCTCACAGCCTTTTGTCGGCGAATAGAGCAGCAGTACTTTGAGGGTCATGATAAAGACAGCTCTGCAACTGTTACAGCCCGATCTGCTAAGAGGTCCTTACTGAGATAAGCATGTTGGTTGGTGGTTGGAGTGGATTGCATTTCAGCTTTGGGTTTTGTTGTTCAATGAATTGATTTTGAGAATGGAAATGTGTGCTAGCTTTTTGAAGCTGCCAAATCATTCTGGAGCAAGAAAAAACTCTAAATGCAGTTTTTGTGTTGTAGAATATACTGTGCACATTTAACCTGAAATGACTGTATGGGCACTTCCATTTTAATAGCCTGTATGCCACTTACTCTAAAGTGACCTTGGAAAAACATTGTATCTGTATTAAAAAAATAAATTCCTTTAAAAAGTTTCTCCCTGATCTTTCTAAATGCCTTTCTTACTAAGTTTTATGTCTATGTAGTTAATGAGTGGGATCCTGTTGGCAGGACACTTGGAAGACAGATGCATGGTAAACTAGTTACAATTATTAAGCTGGGAATGAAAGGACTCAGTAGAGATCTTAAGTTTGCCTGCCTCAGCCAAAATTCATTCAGGAATTGGGTGACAAAAATGTCTTGGAGCTCTGCAGCACACAAGTGATGTGATTTTATTCAGTCAGTTCTTACTTTGTGTCGAAGTAGCTCCTGGCTGTCATTACTTCTTATATGTGTCCTGCCTCTGCTTTTATTTCTTGTTCACTTTTGGCTTTTGGATTTACATTTTTTTCTTCTTATGATTTCCCAGTTTTAATCCTCAGCTTGTCTTGCTCTTTAAGAAATGAATTTGCTAGGTTAAGCGTCTGTCTCGCCATTTCCACTTCCAGTATGTTTAACGTTACTTCTGAACTTTGACGTACTTGCTGGGGTGGTTCTTGTAGCAAAAGGACTTGGTATGAGCCTGTGGCTGGCATGCCTTGATCCTTCTGCCTCTAAATTATCCTATGGTACGTGTAGGCACAATAATACAGCAGGAAGCAAAGAAATACCATTGTGGTGCTCCAAAAAGCCTGGCAATGTGGAACTTTTCAAGGGAGAGTTCCTGTGTGTAGGCAAGGACTGGATCTCACTAGTATTTCTTCAAACTGATTAAATGGCACCACTCCGTTCTGCTTTGTCAGTTGTACTTGACACTTCCCAAAAGTGCCAACAACCCCAGGGATGTGCTGGTGGCAAAACCAGTCCTTGTGCACTTGGGAAGTCCTGGGCACCACTGGGAACCAGCTCAGGCTGTTTGGCTAGTTGGAACCATTGTGTTTTCTTACTATGAAATATATTCTTTTGACTATACTGCTCAGTGTCAAAATATTTAATGGCTCGAACTGGTTACGCAATGATCATGAGGTTTTTGGCTGCCATTTCCTTCTCTCTTAAGAACTGAACAGAAAGCAGCTGCGTACCTTGAACTGGCTGGGTCTCTCTCGACTCCATGGCTCATGAACCACTGCTGCTTACTCACTCCCTGCGGGGGACTGCTCTTGTCAGCTTGACTAGAAAATGGAGCTGAATTCTCACTGCCTGCTTTTTGATACAGGAGTCCTACTGGAGTCACACTGACGTAAGTTATCAATGCATAAAGGGGTCTTGGCCTTTTGTCAAATCACTCTTGCCAGGAGAGGAAGGTTGCCCTTGTCCTGCATTTCAGTCTTAAAATTTCACACGTGTGTTGAATACCTTTTCAAACTAAAACCCACCAACTCTTGGCTGCTTAGTGACAATTTCCGCTATCAAAGCGGTTGGTAGCTCAGAACCCAGATATTTCTTTTGAACCTGCTTTTCTGCATTAATACAACTTCTGGAAAAACTGAAAAAGAATTTGTTGTGGGGTTTTTCTTAGTTTGGAGAGAGTATTATGATATACAGTACTTTGAGAGAAAAACACTCTCTAATAGTCTCTAAAGCTAGCAATGCCACAGTGATGGTGAAATCCTGTGTGAAAACTGAAGTATCTTAATCCAGAGCAATTAAACTTGCCTTTTACCTCCTGCTATTTACAGAGCACCATTCATGAGTAAAGATCTTAACCTAGCTTCTGTGGTTTTGGCAGTTCTTCTGCTACCAGTAGACTGAACTACAGGAGTAATTTACTTAATGGATTTCCAAACCCATCTATGCACAGGCATTAACTTACACGCAGTCAGAAAAAGTGCAAGTGGCCATGTATTCTGCTTTCAAGGCTGCAGTGGCCATTAGCTAACTTGCAACCAAATTTTAGCAATTGTTTTGAAACAGCATTGAATTAAACCACATTTTTACATTTTGGCAAGGTTTCTGTGAGGCAGAGCAAGCACTGGTAATACAACACTCTGAATGCTGAACAGATAGTTATTGCAAATTTTGTGTGGTAACATATAACAAGCTTTGTAACTTCAGAGGATAAAAAAAACAAACCCATTGAGGTAGCTATATGCATTAACCCACTTTGAATGTCTCACCTAGAAAGTATACTCGTATGCTGTGGAAGTGGTTTGGCAAAAGATACTGATCTGTTACAAACAAAGTTTGTGTAAATCCACCTGAGCTACTCAGACTGCCCTTAAGGATACAGAGACAGGCAAATTACACGGAGTTTTCAATATTGAAGAGAGAGGGCAAGCAGAGACTGAGCTCTGAAGCTAAACTGAATAGTTTCTGAAAGTTTAACCACCCCTCCTTGTTTGTGGCTTTGATAACTTAATTAGTGAAACAAAATTTAAATGGGAAAAAGCCTTCTTTACTTCCTTGACTGAAGAGCATACTTTCTGTATGGCATGTTTGTAGTTCAGGCTGCACCTCATTCTAGGCGATATCTAAACTTAAAACTACAAGGAAAACTTTGGCTTTGCTACCAGTGTTGAAAATAGCTATTAAAATCCTAGACAAAGGACATATTTGTGCTTCATAAATACAAGAAACCATTATGCTTTTTTTAAATGACATTGCTAGTGTGACTAGTGCTGCAGAGCAGAGTGAGCTGAGTGCCAAGGACCAAAGCTTGCAAGCCATGAGTTAACTCTGGGAAGCCGCAATCCTATAAAGGACACTGATGTTGATTGCTCCTGTAATGCTGTGCACAGTTCAAGAAAAAGAATGAAAAGTTGAAACAAGACCAGCAATAAAACCAGTTAAGGGTGGAAAAACCCAAACCCAATAACCTTCCTAGCAAGGGAGTTGAGCAAGTCAACCAACCTGCCTTATCCAAGGCCAAGGAAAGAGGGCTTTCGATTAGTCTGAGTCGTGCTCTAGTAGACAAGGCTGTGCAAGTGCAGTCTGTGAGAATTTTACTCTGGGGTTGTGTGTTTTTCTAGATCTGCCATGACTGAAGTACAACTGCTGCACCAGAGGCAGGAATCAGGCCATGTAGCAGGACGGTGTGGATGATGATTGTCTTTCCTAGCTTTTCAAGCTCAAAAATCCCAAGCTCCCAGAGGCTATTTTGGATGAAGAAAGCAGACAGCTGGAACTTCTTAAGTTTCCCAAAATTAAGACAAAAATTAGATTTCTAACAGAAAGAATGTCAGGAGCAGCTGCACCATGGCTTAACGTACATCCTCTGAATATGCCCCACCAGGAACTGCAGGAGTCACTCAACCAAAACAGTGCACAAAGTCATAAAAGCACTCAAAACTACAAGTGAATAGACATTACCGAGTCTGAACAATGTCTAAATCACTTGCCCATGGTGGTTTGCTTCTCGCAGTCTTTTTGTTTTACGAATTAATAGCTTCATATGGAGATGCTCAAGTTGAGCTAAATGCTAGTTGGAAAGTAGCAGATGCTTTCCTTGTCTGATGGAGCTAAAGCAATTGGGAAAGTCGTGGTGAAAATAGGAGTGCTCCTCCATTCCCGAGATGCTGCTTTGGGGTTGCGGAAAGGACTAATCTTGCTCAGCACAGGCCCTGCTCAGCACAGTTACCTGCTCGCGTCCTTGCTGGATTCTGGTGTCTGCTCCTATCGGAAATGTGTGGTGCCAATTCCAGATGGTGTGAAGGTCTCATTTGCCTGACCAGCACAGCGCTGTATGCGTAGCTGAACTGTGGATCCCGTGTACCCTGCACCACTGCATGTACAGCACAGAAAATGGAGCAACCGTCCTGCTCCACCACAGGCTGTGGCAAACCAGCTTGTGATTCAAAAGTGGCCAGGAGTTCAGCCACAGGCGAATTTATAGTATTGGATCATTGTTTCCAGCTGACAGCCCTTCCTGAGCCCCTGGTTTTCCTGTCCCTCTCTAAAGAAAGCTCTCCTTGACTGGGGAGTCTGTGATACTACATTTCATGACATTGTCATGAGATTTCAAGACAGACATTATGTGAAGGAGCTTCGGTGGTAGCAGCTTTTGCTAGGTTCTATCACTCTTCACATCAGTTAGTAAAAATTATAGTATTGAGTGGTGTTAATGAGATACTAATCTGCTATTTTCTCTGCCTTTTATTTTAGTTCCCCTCCTCCTCCCCAAGGAAAGAAAAATAACCTGGCAATCTCCTGCTTCTCAAATGTACTTAAAGCTCAGTGTTGTGGAAAAAAAAAGAGCCTAGCACAGCCCTGCACATGGAGAATGCTGCTGAGATGCACTTAATGGTGCCTCTTAGGATCAGCTGTGCTGCTAGTAAATGCTTCATTTCCTGTGGCTTGCTTTCTTTACAGGCAGAGTGCAGCTCCAATGGCTCTCACAACAATTAGCACCCACTTGTTCTGCAGGTTTGAAGTTTTCTGCATTAGTCAGGTTGAGAAATTCATGGTATTAATCATGACTGAAGTTGTTATTTATCACCTGCTGGGTGAGAAATAATAATTTTGGCACTATTGGGGCAGCAGGCCAGAAGTACCAAATTAAGTAAAACATCTAAACACTAGCAAGGATCATTTCTCTGATTAATGAATTGTTACAAAGAAAAAGTGCTACTCGTTATCTGATCTTAGGATAAAAGTAGGAGTTGGAAGTAGAAAGCATTAGCAAAGTCAGGCTATAGGCTGATGTAGTTTGAAACTTTCCTGGCTGATCTCTCTTCTGTCATTCAATAACTGCCAACATGCACTCATCTGCGTCAGAGGTTTGCAATACTTGGCTCACACCCCCAACGCCAACTTTGTAAAAAAGTAGCATTTGGCAGGGAGCTCAAGGTCCCTTGTGTAATCGCCTGGAAAGAAACGTTGAAATGACTTTAACCTTCTAGGGCTTGTCTAGGCTGGAAGGTTTTGCCATAGGAACAGTTACCAGCCTGGCAAAACACCATTGTGCGAAGGCAATAATAGGGGTGCAGGAAACAAAATCAGTGACATCAATAGAATTAAGTTTCCACCCAGGTAACTGTATCCATACTGGGGCCATTAGTCACCTACGGGATTAAAAGAGCCCACAAATTCCAGCCGCTTGATCAGAAGTATTTCACATGTAAATACAAAAAGGGTTGGCCTACACAGAAGTGGTTTCGTTGAAATGAGGTCTGTGTGTACTATTACAACCCTAAGCCACCAAGTCACCGTGACATACCACGTCCTCTCCCTGCAAGACCATTGGGAGGAGCTGACCGCATAGCAATGCCCACAGAAACGCTATTGTCTGGGTTCATAAATGAGGTGTAAAAACTGTTAGCCTTGAGTATGGTTGAGGAACTCAGCCCGGGAGAGAAGCGCCACCACTGAAAGCAAGCAGAAACTTTGGGTGCAATTTTCTTTGCTTGTTGAGGTTTACAAGAAAAAAGAAAAATAGCAAGAGTTTAAGAGACTCTTTTTGGCTCCAACTAAATAATTTGCTGCAAAGAAGGCACAGACTTTTTCCATAGAGAGCTGCAATCATTCCCATCTATTGCTGCAGACTTCAAATTTGGTGCTAGTTGAGGTGAAGAACTTCCCACTGTTGACATAGACGGACTGCCCCTGCCGGCATCTGTGGCAGCCAAAGTGACTCCTGCCTACCAAGCCAGTGTGTCCAGAGGCTGACTTGAAATAGTGAGCTGACATGAGTGGTCAACACAATGAACTCATGCCTCTCCTATTTGGCTTAATGTTGACAGTAACCCAGTTTGTCAATAAAGACATTTTTGTGAGCAAGATTTATGTCACATAAATGCTCTCTCATCTAGATTTTTTTTTTTTTAACCTAAAAGTTTATTCTGCGTTTAAGAAGAAAATTAGAGATCTTGAGGATGTAGGGCATGATGGTCACCTTGCCTACAAGCACTGCTCAAATCATCAGTCTTCCAGGTTTGTGACCTCAGTTCAGTGACAAAGATTTGAAACAAGAATGAAAAGGATGATCGTTCACACAAAATGAAAGCAGCAGCAAAGGGCTTGTTGCAAACAGAAGACCATCTTCCTAGGCTAAGCAGGCAGCCATCAGAGGGTATCTGAATGAACCTTGTTGCAGGCGCTGTGGGGAGGAACCAGTGCAGCTTAGCCGTGCCAAATTCTGTGGAGCTGGAAAGAAGACTAGCCATCACCCAGCTGGCCTGGTCAAACTACGGCATGACCTAGTCCCCAGAGCATCTTCCTCTTCCAAGTTTGTCTTCTCTCAGCATGAATTTACACTTTCTACCACTTCTTCCTGCCGAAGATTTGTCAGCAGCAAGTCCACCTCCCTAGTCATATGTCTCAGGTTGCCTCTGCCATCCTTCCATGGCTGGTGACATCTCTTCTCTCTCTCCTTTTAGCTACAAAGTACAATTTTGGCCAGGTTTTCTTGACTTTGAAACTACCTGTTTCTGGTCACACCATTCTCTCACTGCTGAGATCAATAGTTTTGTCACTGATGCACAGGATTATTGCCTGAGATTATCTTGTGAAAATTATCCTTCATCTCTCAGATGTTACCACTTGGACTGTTAAGATTAAGAGCTGCCCACTTTCTTTTCTTGCCAAGACAATAAAAACTTCCCTTTAGGTCCACTGCTGTTTCTAGCTTGATTCCTGTAAATTCCTCTCTAAAATTCCTTTGCAGCTTTTGTCGGCTCCTTCCCTCAGAAGTGCGTAGCATCTTGATCTACGATGCCTCCTAGTCAAGAAGTATATGGCTGAGATTACTGACTATCTCCACAATCTCCTTCATTTGCAGCTTTAAGTCTGTGTTGTGGCATGTTTAAGGAACCAGTTGATGAAGATCAGTAGTTTGGGGGCATTATGGGAAGGGTACATTTTTATCTACTTAAATAAACTTCTCTCCAGCATATTTTGTTGTAGGTTATAATGTTTTGTAAAAGGCAGGTAGGTTTCTGCATATGTGTGTGTAAAGGTCACAGACCTGACTGTGACTTGTGTATTACATGCAAGCGTGAGTGCGAAAGTCTTGCTGTTACACCAAAACACACTTGTAGCAAAGCCTAAAAACGCTGCTGTGGAAAATGCTGCCTGTCACCTGACAGAAATGCTTTTGACACACACAGGACGGCTCCTGCAGACCTGTTTCATTTGGTTCAGTGCATCTTCCTGGGGCCCGTCCTGCTGCCCCTTCTCCCTTTCGTGATCCTCCGGCCTTTGCTGCCACTTCAGGGTCTTTCTGCACTGGGAAAAGGAAGGGGCTCACCCTTAGGGAAGGTTTTGACACCTGTGGACTGCATTCCTCCCTCTGCTTCAAAAGAGATTCCTTGTGCCAGTAAAATCACCTTAGCGCGAATAGAGAAACCAGCATGGTTTCTAGGATTTGTTTAGGCAGAGAGAAGCATCCTGCAAGCCTACCACCTTCTGCTCCATGTACCTATAGTGAGTCCAAATGCTACTGCCACAGGAAAAACATTGTGTTTCCATAAACTATGATGCCTAAAACCTGCTCTTCTAACTCACTAATCGCAAACAATTCCAATGACAAGGTAATTGGTGTTAATTTTTTCTTTTTTGAACTTTGATAAAATTCAACATTAGAAAACTGGAAAGTAAGATTAAAACTTGTTTGGATAATGCAGTTCTCTCAAATTTCTTTGGCATTTTTGTATTACAGTAATAAAAAATTATCAATGTAGTCATAAACTTTGATTTACTGAGAAGTAGGCTGAGAAAAGCTTGGAAGGGCAAGGAGCAGATTCCTCCCTCCTGAGGGGGTTAAAAGTGCAAAACGCTTAAACGAGGCTTCCAAAAGAGGAAAAACTGGTAGCAATAAGAGAGTGGAATTCCCTTTCAATCCTTAAATCAGCTCAGTGTGTTTCTCAGTATATTGTCCTCCTCACCGCAGTGAATTGGAGCCATCTCTTGCACTAAAGCCAACAGAAGTTGTTTGATGCGTCCCATTTGAAACGTCACCGATCTGCAATCAAACGAGTGATTTCTAGCCAAAGATTACGAAATCCTTGGCAAACGTAGCCAAGTGGATGAGTCAGACAGAAAAACCTGCCTGACAGAAGAGTAAGTCAAGCCAGCAGTTGCAAGTAATTTGTCCCAAATGTGAGCAGGGCAAAATCTAGAGCAGGAGGCTGAAGGCTGGTTTCCCAGCTCCACGCTCCAACCACCGCGCTGCATTCTTTGCTGCTTTTTTAACCACAACGGCCTCTGAAAATCACCCTTCAAAGGCATTTCTTGGTAGTAATAAATGAACCATCAAAACCTAAACAAAGAACCCAGCAGTTGAGGTGATGCAACTTAACAAATAGAAATGACTAAGATTGCCTTGTCCTCTGCTTATTTCCAAAAGAATAAAGCCCAGGTCATTTATAAAGCCTTCCCCCTTCCCCTCTCCTTTACAGCCCCTTGGGAGTCACCCAGGAGACAGCACCACTTTCCTCTGCTTCCCCATCTTTAAAATATATTCATTCCAGTTTTCAAATTGCTATTTTGTAGTGCTAAATCTCTACCCACACTAATTTCTCCAGGTCAGAATCTGACCCTGATTTGAACAAAATCTGGAGTCAAATATTCACACCAGAATGCTTCTGCCTTGCTGCATGTCAGATGCCATCTCCCTGCAAATGTTTCACACACCTTGGAGTGCAGCTTGTGGAACTGATGAGGTGAAGAGCACTGCAGAGCAGCTCTGTGCTGGTAATCACAGCACTGAAGAAACACATACATCATCTGCCACATAGGTTGGCATTTCAAGTAAAAAACCTTCACAATGTGTAAGATATTGGACAAATGATGGCCATATGCATGTTTGTCTCTGCGCAGATGTCTTTGCATTCTCAGCTAGGAAAAGCTGAGGTAGGCTTTTTTTGCCGACAGTTTAATATTAGTGACACAGTTTATGTCCTCTGCAAAAACAATAATGGAGGATAAGGTGACATAAATTATTTGCAAATCGTTTGACATATGCAGGGCATTGTCCTTGCAATAATCGCCATCAGTCTGTCAGTTTAAGATATGAACCGTGCCACTGCCATTTTATATCATTGTGTTAAGCTTTCACATGTTGTAATTTTACAGATTTGTTCTTTGGAGAACACTGCAACACAAATCAAATTGTATTATGTTTAGTCATATGTTGTGCGGAGCACCTCCCTGCAATTAGGGGCGGGGGGAGATGAGGAGCAAACAAACAGTCCTAGATTAGAGGCAGCTCCTCAAAAGTTAGGATATTTCCTAGATACCATTACTCAACTTTCATGGTCATTATTCAAGGAATTATTTAAATTCATGCTAACATCAGTTGCTGGCTGCATGAACAAAGTGAGCACTGGAAAGCACCGTACTGACAGATCAATTTAAAACACCCTTGTCTGTTTTGTTTCTCCATAACAGTCAGGCACAACATTTGATTCTTATGAATAATGTGGGTTTTTCTAAAGTAAATATACTGATTTCTTTTCAACTCACAAAAGATCCTTCAAGACCCAGTAGGTGCCTGTAGTATTAACTCTGCTTTTCATAGATGTGCAGAATGGTTCTGGAATAGCAATGAACTCAGCATTGTCTCTTTTATTCCAGGCAAATGAATTCCTGTGGTATAGTTTAAAAAAGACCTAAAGTCAACCGCTTATTTTTAGTCTTTTTTTTTTTTCTTAATTTGAACTGCAGATTACTGTGGGAGTCATTCACAAGTATATTCTAAGTGTATTCAGTGCCAGATACCTTATATTAGCTGTTTGAGAAACGTTAGTAGTATGTAAGTGTGTCTTAATTGGTAAAGGAGTCAGTAGGAAATACTATAATATACATTCTGGAGTACCACATTTCAGTGACTTTTTGCTATATTTTGAATAGAGAAACATGATTTGTTTTCCCCTGGGAAAGTTCCCCACGTTCAGTTGTCAGCAGAACAGAATCTTTCTGCTTCCAGTGAGCCCTTAAACTAGAAAGATTTATTGCACTTACACCCTTGAAAGAACATATCTTTTTCTTTGAAGGCAGCCATTATCACCATCCCATTTTATATCTTTTCTGATAAGTGCAGGCAGTAAAGCAGATAAACTCCTTGCATACCAATTAAAGACACATGCACACTAAGACACTGTATACTATTGGAGATGCTCAGAGTAATATTCTTCCTAGCACAGTTAGATATATCTGAGGAGTTTGACTTTTATTATTCTCAGCTTTACACCTCTGACATTTCTAAAAACATGGAGGAAATCAATGCATTCTCACCCAAGACTCCATTGTCTAATCCTGCCCCAGTGCTCATGAATTATGGAAAATGACAGATCAGCTGATGACGTACAACGGGCTATTTTAAAACTACCTTTTTTAACAAAAGCCGGGTCATGAAAGGCTCACCACTGAATTTCATGCAGTCACCTGACAAAATATTGGTCCCATGTTAATTGATACCTTAAAGAACTGCTTCGCTTCCTCGCATCCAAGATGTTGTGATCATTTTTGTACACAAAATGTATGAAAGGCAGACACCTGAACCTCAGGAAGCCTCATTTTTTCTTCTCAGATAGGATGCTGAAGTGCAGTCCTAACTCTTGGGAACCTGCCTTGGATTTTTCCATTTTGAGGTCTCCACAGGCTAAATGAGGGCTCAGTAACATTTTAAGGTTCTTAAGCACAACCTCCTCCATCTACCTATGTAACTGCTGCTTCTTCTAGTGCCTTTTCCCAGGCAGTGAAAAGGCCTTTGCTCATCCTGAACGGTGAGACCAAGAGGATTTGTATGAGAAGGCCCTTCCAACTGAGATCGTTGTAACGACCAAGAGCCCTACTAGCAGCTGCAAGCCCCAGGGCTGCTGTCTGACCCGCAACGTTTGGCTGGGCAGTAAGAGGCCAAACTGCCTATGAAGCCTTTGGCTAGGACATCTCCCACACCCTCTCCATCCCAGTTAGCATGCAAATTCACTGGGGTAGGAGCCACTCCGCTGTGTTTCTTTCCAAATAAATAAAAGCCCCCGAGCATTACCACAGGCAGGCGATATCATCAACGCCGGCTTGCTTGGAGGAGCTGTTCAGGCAGCCCTGCCCTGGTCAGACAGCTGTCCAGCGAGGGGCTGCCCTGCTCCCCTCCTGCAGCCAGGACTGCTGCAAGCTCTGGGCTGCTCCCCAGCCACCACACACCCAAGGAGCCCTACACACTCAGCTCCTTTTTCCTTCTGCGCTCCAATTTAAAGTTAATTACCATATTTACTCACGACATTATTGTCGGGGGGAAAATTAGCTGTCTGCAGTATTATCTGTGAACTTATTTTTACCTCTCCAAGAATCTCACCCAGGGTTTTCCCTGAAGTACAGCGTCTGAGCACATCAATGACTTCCTTGTGCACGGTGGCTGAGATACCAGTTTTCTGTCAGGGTTCCCTTTAGATAAGAAACTATAGAAAGCAATACATCTCATTCAAAACATCTGAAAGAGCTGAAGATACAGAAAGCAGTAATCAGTAATTAATACAAATAAAAGAAACAATCTTTCATGTAGGTGGTAATAATAACACTCCGGAGTTTGTTCTAATCCATCTTTTTGTCAAATGAAGCACCAGGGAATTTGTCTGCAACAATCAGAGTATTTTCAGAGTCTCTGCTTTGATTTGCAATATGGGGTTTAGTCCTGTGTTAACACAGGACTCAGCATAAATAATCAAAGGGAATGGTTTTAAAACTGATAAGCTAGGCTTTAAGATGCAGAGGAATTCTGCTATACTTTTATACGCAGCTTACAAATCAATTTTCCAAATTAAGAAGCCCCCTTTTCACTTTATATAGGAATTGCAAAAGCACGACAATAACCTGTTGCACAAATCCTGATAGCTCCCTTTCTTCTGTATTAAACCACTGACAGCAGCTGGAATAAGGGGCTTCTACCCTTCCACTCCAGAGAAACAGCGTCTTCCAGAACATCAGACAATCCTGAAACCCTTTAAATAGCCCTGTATTCATTATACTTAGTGACAATTACACGTGACTTCCTGACTGCAAATATGATTCATTACTCTGCAGCAGAAGTAATACCTCTAATAGACTATGCATTGAGTTGACCCAAAATAGCTGCTGAAGAATAGTTGTTCCTGAACTACTCCATGGATAGATTTTTTAAATGGTTATAACCATATATAAGAAGAACATATTGTCCTGCCATGTAATTATTTAGCAGTACCCCTAAATCTTTATGTAAACTAAATTTCAAATGTGGACAACAATAAGCAATGTTTAATAAGGAGTTTTAGGAAGAATTTGTCTGGAACTTGCCAGGAGGTTATAAGCGCTATTTTAAATCAAACAATTTGCATTCAATGTTTAGTCACCCTTTAGCTCTACTATTACCATCACTCTTCAAGTTAAAAAAAAAAAAAAGGAGAAAAAGAGAAATATAAAAGTAATTTTTTCTTCTGAGTGAAGGGAGTAGAAATTGAGTATTTCCAACCCTGCTAGACCTGAGGATGCAGCTCCAGCTCCCTCCCCACTCTTGAACAACTTAACCCTACTGAGGACAGCACTACCCCAGGGCCTGCAAGCCTGTCTTTTAGCAGGACGGTGCTGCCCTGCTATTGATTTTGTTGCCTACACAGTGCTGAGCATCAGGGTTTCACTGCCTACACAATTTAGGCAGCCTGGAAATGATCTCAAAAGATTATCATGTGTCCACCCCCCCTCCTGCAGAGCGCTACACCATGAAGACAGCCCTATTTCGCTTGTGCACTATCACTGCCCTCCTAGGAAGGGATCGCTCACAGGCGTGCAGTGAACATCTTCAGGTCATCCTCAGCGTTTGAAGCAGACCTCAGCACTGCTGTGTGCCATGCCGGCTCCGTCTCGCTGACACAGGGCTCCTCAGCACAGCCCTTTCCTAAATTCCCAGCTGCAGAGCGAGGCAGGCGGCAGGGCTGCAGCTGCCCAGCTTGTGGGGGTGCCCCCTGCCAAGGGGATTTTTGATATAGCCAGATCCCTGCCCTTGCTCCCAGGGCAGGCAGAAAGTAAAGACTAGGGGAAAATCAGAGTCTCACCCCCTCCCTCTCACGACGCCAACTGCGGTTTATCCATGAACTTCAGAGAGCCCAAAATTTCATCTGTATTGTTCAGGATTTCTGCAGGCAAGGCAGCCAGGTACACTCAAGGGGAAACCCAACCCTATCAGCTTTCAAAAGAAGCCACAGAAATACTCCATCGCCTTTACATAGATGATACTAAACACATGTGCAGTAATCTTTCAGTTCCTTTTTTATTCCTTTTCATAGCAGTCGCTTGGCGTAACCTTCCAGACAACAGCTGCTGCCAAAGAGGAAGGCTGGGAGGCCTGAGCTGTGCTCAGTATGAAATTATCCAGGTGGGTGCTCTCAGCTCAGCTTTAAAATTGTTATTGTATTTTCAGCTTCCTGTCCAAGTGTTGTGCCTGCTCCCTTGATTAGAGCAATGGCAATTTAAACTAAACCTCACACCATGCAATGGCTAATGCTACCGCTGAAAAACCTCACTGTTGAGGTCTCAGAGTAATCCCAGTGTCCCAGCTTACTGTGCCTCTCTCTGTTCTAGCTTGTAAAACGGCATTCTACAATGTTGTTATGTAATCTAAAAAACATCACAAGTAATAATTAAACACTAAATCAGATTAATTCCAGGCTTGTTTGCCCTTGATAATACTATTATTAATTCTCTAGAGACGAAAGTAAGACGATCGTGTGAAAACAAAGCACAAATAAAGTCCATAAAATGCAGAGGAAATATTCCAATATTAGTTTTGTAATATGGAGTATTCGTTTTGTAATACGGTGGTGACATAAAATATGCAGCAGCAACAAACAGAGGAAAGTTGATGGACTGCCAAAGCTGTTTCTCCTTAAAATGCAGATTGCTCTGGAGCAGTTAAGCTCGGCGCTGAAACAAGGCTGCCTGCACAGGCATTTTCAAAGGCCTCTTCCAAGGCCGACGTGCCACTTTCAGCTCTGACATGGGATCAGAATTAAAGCTTGGGAATCACATGAAAACCCAGCCAGGCTGTGTGGGACAGCCTCAGAGAGGAGGGCTACAAGAGCTGTATTTGTGGTCTCACGGGGTGTTCCCATGCTCGCTGCCTTCATATCAAAGGTGCTTTGTTTATAGACAGCAATCTGTTGGTGCCAGGCAGCGACGGCCATGTGATATATGGCCGTTGGCAAAATGAGCTGGTCCGTGGGTTATCACCGGCTCTAATTAAAGGAAGACACAGGCTACCGAGTCGGGGTCCCTTTCACTGGAGCTGAGAGGACAGCAATCTCCACAAGAGCCGCAAAGGAGGACAGATTCATTTGACTGATTGCATGATGTCTGAATTAATGGTCAGGAAAAGAGCTATTATTGTGCCCTTGCTGGTAGGCTGCTTCAGAGAGCTTTTGCTGTGGAATCTGCTTGAGTGTGGAAGCAAAAGCAATGCACTCCTCAACGCACAACCAGCAAGGCAGGAGCCCGACTGATGCGGTGAGCCTTTCCTGGATCAATTTTACAAGGCTGATTGTCTGATACATAATGAATGTTCAATAAGCTCAAATACAAATACTTTGCAAGGAGCAGGCTGTTAGTCAAACCAACGCTGCTCTAACTTTTAAATTTTTTTTTTTTTTTTTCTTGACAACGCAGGCGATGGAGACAAATCAAAGCAGGGCACAGTATAAACCACAGCACCAAGCAACTTTGGCTCCTGCTCTTCCTTGTGTCTCCTGGTTTCTGGGGCTGGGAAAAACTCACTAATTAAATCCTTGTAGCTAAACTGGAGCTGCTGGGAGGAAACGGGTGAGGGGTAATTGCTATCAAATAGCAATGGCCTAGCATGTGTTTGACAGGGGGAAAACCTGGTTCAAACGCTTGGTGTTACGGGGCACTTTTTTTGGGGGGGGGCTTAATTCTTAAGAAAACACTGTCGTGCTATTCTTGGTGCATGTAAGAAATCTGACTTCCCTCAGGATTTCAGTAACCTTACAAAACTGGAGCAAGTTCCAGAGCTAAAATTAAATTCACAAGCTGTAGCAAGCTTGCAGGCTGGAACAAACTTGCAAGCAACAACCTGCTTCCAACATCACATTTGAATGTAATGCTTATATTTCTAAGCTCTTCAGGATCACAACAGACTTCTAGCTAAATGGCATTAACTCCAGACTAGAATCTGCTCTACGTGGCTCACATCATCTCTTGCCAGGTAATGCTGGCTCAAGCTGTAGAGGTACTTCAGTTTGACCCTCTAATAGAGGTGAGACTCATCAGTCTCACCCTGCTCCAAGCGCAGTGTCTAGATTTACTTCCGTGACAAACTTTTCTGCTTTTGGGAGACCTCTACTAGTAAGTGAAAATCTCAGAAAAGACAAAACTAAGGCAACAAAAATTACAAGCCAGCCTGGTGCCTGGTTTCTGATTTGCTACTTCTCCTTGGGAGCCAGTAGACAATATGAATATAGATTACAAACCTCCATTAAGTCACCTGGCAGTGACCTCATTGGGTCTTCGGCTCTAGCTGAGGACATTGCTGAATACCAGCACTGCTACGTTACCCCTGGAGGTGATGTGGCACCGGAGCAGGTCATCCAGGGAAGTTGTCAAATCTTCATCCTTGGAGGTCTTGAAACTTGACTATGCAAAGCCATGGTTGGCCTGATCTGCAGATGGCAATAGCCCTGATCTGAGCAGGAGGCTGGACTAAAGACCCCAGTGGTCGCCTCCTGCCAGCAGCTCTGAGGTTGTGACTCTCTGTTGGTCCCTCGTTGCTTCAGCTATCCATAAATTTAGAAGGCAAACTTCTTGGTCATGCATCTCTTCAGAAATTCTCACTAGAGTATACACTCACTTCCACATTTCCCCAGGAAGAAACACAGCTACTTAGCCAACAAAAGAAACCCCTCATTGAGATCTTGTTTTCAGGAGTTCAGACAATAGCCTTTGTAAGTGGATAGGTGAGAGCTGATACAGACAAGTACACTGAGGAACTTAATCATGTCATATTTCTGTGTGATCAAGATAACCTATATTAAACTGTTAGCAGTCATTTAAATATTTAAACCAGTAGATCACACAAAGAAAAAGGAAAGATAAAGTTTAATCACATGGCTCAGTTCTATTGAATGTGTCTGTGAAGTGGTATTGCTGGTTATTTGCGAGTGGAAAAGCATTTACTTACTGAATTGTTTCTCACTTATAGTCATCATAGGCTTAGGACTCAGTGATTTGTATGGCCAAAAACATTAGATAATCTGTCTGACTGTGTAACGTGCAGAGAATCTCAACTGCCAAATGTTTTCTCAAGCCCATAGGATACACCTTGCTGTTATGGCTCATTGCAATGCAGAAATGGTACCTCTGTATATAACTTTAAAGTAATTGCTTTGTTGATATTTAAGGGAATGCAAGTAAACTTGACTGAGGTGCTCCTTGGATATCTATTCATATTTGGCAAAACATTCAAAGTACACTTTTGGAAACTCCCTTTAACTTCCATGGAAGTTACTTACACACTAAAAATTAAGCACACACTATAGTGCTCTGCTAGTTGAAGATGATACCTATACACAATTTTGAGTACTATTTATACAGGATTAAACCATAAACAGTATGATATCATGTTTCTTGGTTTTGAGAATAAAAATTAAAAATCCCCAAATTATTGTAACAAATAAATTTCTTTATTAAAAGATAAAAGTTTCTAAATCAATTATAGCTTGTATAAAATGCAGCTGCACCACAGGGTCTGGGCTCCATGGCCACTGTGCGGGAGACGCTCGCTTGCATCCTGGAAATGATGCTTTCGCCAAGACACAGGCGCTGTGAGTGACTAGTGGAGTGGCATCTGCAGAGATTGCATTAGTAAACACTACTGAATCTCTAAGCTCATACAAACTGAATTTCTTTACTGGTTTACTGTGGAGGTTTTTTTTTACCCTGCTTTTGTTGGAGGCTTTGCTGAGTGTGGTAGATTTTTTTCACAAGAATAGGAACAGAGAGAGTAGTAGAATAGCAGAACAAGTATCCTGACAACTTTCCTGTGACAATGCACAGAGAAG
Source organism: Pygoscelis adeliae (assembly GCF_000699105.1). Lineage (NCBI taxonomy): Eukaryota > Metazoa > Chordata > Aves > Sphenisciformes > Spheniscidae > Pygoscelis > Pygoscelis adeliae. The sequence goes on along the minus strand of NW_008824035.1, from coordinate 8,532,380 downwards.
TTTTTCAATATCTACTTAATTCTTTTTAACAGGAACAAACCAACCTATTTTTCTCTCAACTTGTTATCAGAAATGGTTAAACATTTTTATTTGATTAAGAAAATAATTTTGAGCCACAGCAAATCTCAGCTGTTCTGATTAAGATTTTAAAGAACAATAAACAATTCAAACCACAGTCTTATAATTACAAATGTGGGGTGATTTTAACCATGCCAACACCCATATGAGAAAAGCAGAAATGAGCTGATATATCTTTCTGTGTATTAGAAACAGTATCAAAATGCTCTAATTTCACTACACTCATTTCTGAAATGTCCCTTCTCATGAACTTCCTAAAAGAACCCAGAATTATTTAACAATTTATGAAATATTTAATAAGAAACTTCATCTGTTTTTATAGTGTGCCTTTACTGAGACTTACCGAGCCCATCTGAGAGACTTATTCATGAGCCAAAGTTATTCAAATCAGCTTAAGGATAGTATGTGTGTACATGTATGTTTGTACACAGACTCAGTCAATATATGAGGAGTTCATACTGCTGTAATAAACTGGAATAGCAAGAAGAAAACACAATGAACAATACTTCAGAAGAAAGAGGTAAATAGGGAGGAATTACATAAATGTCATGTGCTACAAAAGGTATTTTCCCATTATTCACTTAGTGCTGATTCATTCTCATTAAATGGTAAAATCAGCTTTGACATCACTACTCAACACCAGTGTGGTATTACAGCTAAATGCTACTTCATCAGTAATCTGTTATTATAAAATGAATTTTTATATTGGAATAAGTGCATATTGATTTGGCTCTTCCATGAACACAAATGCCTTCCTAGCAAGCAGGGACACCACGTTACAGTGAAGAAATACTTAAAACTATTTATTTACAGCATTTATTGTAGCGGCTTCTAGAAAAAAAAATTACATATTTAAACTGTCAGCATTAGGACATGGAATTTATTTTCTCTGTGCCAATTTAAAAGTCTTTTTTTTCCTTTTTTTATAAGTCATGGCTCCAGGGCTCTTCACAGCGGGGCTCTGCAGAGTCAGAAACAAATCATCATTTGCAGTCAGCATATTCAGAGGTCTTATTCCTATTAACTCTGGCTTAAGAACAAGGTCCAATTCCACAGCTGCATTTTGATCATCTTCCTCTTTCAGTTGGTGCTTCAAGAGCATCTGAGACGCCCTACAATCGCCGTATACTCCCTGATTTAGACTGTTAATTTTCGTAGTGATACAGAGCTGGCGCTGACCCTCCTTTCATTCCCAGACACCCTTACTACATGCTCCCCTGGCTACAAAAAATTTGGTGCATACTTTAAAGCAATCTGGGGCTGATTTATTCAGTGCACCTGCATGAGGCTTGAGGGAACATACTGCACCGCCCATCGCCTCCCAGGCGCACGCATTCCCTCTCAGACTTCTTGGTCATGACCCTGTCTCCTTCTCCCTCAGCCCTGACTTGCATATCTGAAATGTTTCGCAGAGAAACACGTCCGAAGGGTGTTGGTTAAGCAGTGGGGAGATGGGGCCAGGACGCGTGTGCTGGGTCTGGTGAAATCTGCTGCCATTTGTGTTGGCTGTCCCCTTGGTGTGCTTTCCTGTCCCGGGCACTATGCAGGGAGGGGGTGAAAGTGCCCCTCTTTCACAGCACATCAGAAGACAGATATTGTGATACATCTTCAGGGAGGAGGTACGAAAGTGGCAGCTTTGGGGAGAGGCAGGAATATGGCAGTCATTATGGTTCCCTGAAAAGAAAGCTGCTCTTTCTATGATACCTTCAAAAAAGTAGAAGTGCCCTGGAAATCTTACAGGTCCAGCATCTGGCTCTTAGTGCAATCTTTCTTTCCCTCATTAGGACTTTTGTCTGTTTGGATGAGTCAGAGAGGAAGTCCCCTTGAGTTACACAGCAAGCCAGACAAAATGAGAGACCGATGGTCTCCCCTCACGGATAGCACTTCAGCTAATGTACACGTGCACAAGGTCAGCGCTCCGACAAAGGAAGCTAGCAGATCTGTCAAGCCTTCTTTGGACAACCTGTTTGAGGATTAATCATATCAGTGTTTGCTCCACGAGGTTGTGTACACTTCAGGCACTGTTCTCTTCTCCAACTCTTTAAACAAGGAAACACTTCTTTCCTAGGATTCAGGGGTCAAGTTTGGTCCCCTTTTGACACCTCAAATCCTTTCAATTTGCCTGCTGCTGAGCTAAATGGTGGCGTGAGGTAATTTATTTGGGATCAGGGTTAAAGTGTTAATGAGAACACCACATTTCTCTGAAGCTCAGCAGAACTGAGAGCAGCATTCTCAGCTGAGAGAAAGAAAAAAAGAAATCCTCAGCACATACTGGTGCCAAGAAGCATATGGAGCCATTTTAGTCCACGGTTGCACAGCTCCTTCTCAGGTTTCAATGAAGTAAATCTGAAGGGCAGTTTGAATCCTAATATACATGCAGGAAGTCCATGCATTCAGGATTACTATAAAATTAGGCTAATTGGAGTCCTTCTCCAGTGAGGTGCTGAGAGCCTTCATCTCCACTTGGAGTTAAGAGGACCGGTATGTTTAGCACCTTGAAGGATTAGGCTTCTAAATGTTCCTATTGCTGATAGCACATTTGCTAGGAGGATTGATTTGACAAGGGTAGCGATGTATGGCCGTTAAATTGTTTGCAGATTTGACCTATCTGTCCATAATAAGAAATAATACCTGAAGTGCCATAACTCTGTCAAACATTTCAAAGGAATACTTGTTTAAAGATTGAATGCATTGTGTAATCTCATAATGTCAGATTAGGACATAAAACTATGGAACATGACACAGAGCAGCATTACAAGACATATTGTGTCAGAAATTTTATAAACAATTTCTTCTGGACCTCTCACATGTTATCAGTTTGAGTAGTGACTATGATGCATTTCAAATTTCTTCTGGCAGCTGGAGACAAAATGACGTGGCAAAAAAGTGACTGGAAATATCATCCAGGGGCTCTTGAAAAAGAATTTTTCCACAGGAAAACAGTACAGACCTGCAGATTTTGTCCTGGTGTGAGGGAACCTATGGGGAGAATGGGAAAAGAGAAAGGAGAGCAGAACGATCAAAACCAAGGGAAGTAACAGAGCCTAGTCCCGTGTGTCATTAAACTGAACCACAGTTCTCCGTTAACAGCCCCAAAATAATTAATAACAAAGTATATATAAAAATCTGTTACCTACAGCCAGCACAAGGGCTTAGAGTTACCCGATGAGTATGCCTACAATTTCAGAAGCATAATTTTTCTCTATATGGATTTATTTTTATTACATGTTATTTGCCTGAGTATGAGACTACATAGGCAAGATAAATATCTTTTACCTTGGAAGGATCTATCTGATTTCTTTTAAGTATAAAGCACTTTGGAATTTGGGGAAATACAAAAGCAAAATAAATTCCCACAAACTAAATCTAAAATCAAGAAAGGTATAAAAAAACCAGAGCTGAGAGGAGAAAAGGAAATAAACTTGCAATGAAATAAACAGTGATCATTTTTTATGAGACTCATAATAAAGAAAAATTATTTTAACTTTCCTTAAGTGACAACTAGTGGAAAAATAGGAAGCAGCTAAAGAAAGTAGCATTGAGCATGCTAGGCTGGTGAACATCAGCTGGAGTTGCTTTTTCTGTGATTTTCCTTTTATGTTTAATCTTCATCATTTTTATGACCTTATTCAAATCAAAGTATGTATAAATGTATATATGTGTATAAAAGTATATATAAATGTCATATGCAGCATTTTTGTGAACTGAAATTTAATCAAGCAGAAGCATATGGTAGGCCCTTCAGCAACATCTGCTTTGGCCAGCGCAGAATAACACAGCCCACGAATCAGTGTTGTGATTGCAAAGGTCGTGATTTTCACTCCCATGTCCCACCTTCACCAACCTGCACCACTGGCAACAGAAGAGGGGTTAAAATGAAGCTATACCAGGGTGTGGACCAGCTCCCTCTCAGCTCCTGTTTTCCCTCTGCAAAGCAGTGTGTGGTGAAGGGACTGCAGCCCTGCAGAAGAGCTCAGGAATAGTTCAGGCCTGTCAAAGCAGCACTAATGCTTTCCAGGATGTGCCACCCCTTCTTGGAGGAGTCTGGAGTGCAGCAGGGAAGTGGCGCCCCAGATACTGCCTCTTTGGCCTTGCCACGATGCTGTGCCTTGGGGAAAGGGTGACAGAAGAGGGATGCCAAGATATGGCTCTGTTGGGGACCAGCTGAGCAGACTCTGGGTTTTTGTCTTGCTTGCCTTGGCACAGCAAGTGCCAAGCTGGTCCTGCACTCCAGGAGCCAGAGTTTTAGGGATAAACGTGCAAGTGCTGCTCCACTTGGCACAGCGGATTTCGAATGAGTTTGTCTCCCTCTGTGAGCCATGTGGACATGCACAGCATGGGTACACATCACGCACGGCGAGTGGAGGAGCCGGGAGCTCCTTGTGCTTCTCTACTCTCAGCATGAGTTTTGCCCCTTGCCTGCCCTTGCTCCAGCAGTCTGTTGAGCCCACACTCTTGCTCCTTGCACAGGTAGCATCTTGCAGGCTGAACTTTGCTTCTGCCCCAGGACAAACTGCAGACAGCTTCTCCTGAGATGGCAAGCAGGCTACAAGCCTGGGACCTGCACTTCTCTCAAGGGACAGGTGATCCCCTCCACCTTTCCCTGTCCATATCTCTCCGTGCTGGAATTGTGCAGAGCAGGGCTGTCAGAAAGCTGGGACCAAACCATGTTGAGCAGCATTAGCCTTGGTAGCAACGCCTGCAGGACGTACCACCCATCAGAAATGTTGTGCTCGGTGACGACGCCCCATGGATGGCTGCTCTCTGAAACCTGTCAGTTAGCCAGCACCTCCACATTACTGGATGCTAACTGGGTCAGTATTACTTTGCGTTAGATGTAATAACGCTTTGTTCCCTCCTTTTTCTTGCTAATAAGTAGCTGCTTCCTTACATCCCTTCTGGTCAGCCCTGCCTGTCAAATGACATGTCTGTCAAAATACACATTATTCAAAAATGGACCTGTTGCCAGCTCTGGGGGGCTGGGGGCTGGGTTCATGTATCATATCACTCTTCCCTTCCATACATCTCAATTTCCTGCTTTCTGCATGATTAATGCACATTTGCTTCCCTCTACATAATGTAGACAGCAAAGAATGAATTACGCTGCTTCATTACATTAACTGGTAACATGTCTTTCCATACCTATATATGCTAATCACTGCTTTCTTGTGCCTTATGCTTGTAAATGAACTAGATAGAAAGAGTAAATATAGAATAATGGCATGTTATGCTCCTCTAACGTAACAGAAATCAGAGGGGGACAAAAAGGTGTTTCTCCTACTACAGAGTTAGTTTAGTAGGTTTTCATAATTTTAAAATCATCACTGTCCTCATAACACCTACATTTGATCTCTGATGTTGAGTTTCAGTAGTTTTTACTAAATTCAAGGAATAGAAGATAGTCCTTTTCTGCAGTTGATAGAAAATGGATACAAGTGACCGAAAATAACTAACATATACATTAGAAATGCAGACTACAAGATATTGTTCACATACTGAGTGGTTAATCTCTGCCTAAACTTAATACTAAATAAAACAAGCCAATATTGGCACTGTCAGACAAACTCCAGTATTGCATCTGGAAATAACAATATTATGCAGACTTGAACATATTAGTAGCTTGAAAACAGAGAGCACTAGCAGATGCTATAAAATACACAGAATCAATCCTGCTTGGACATTTATTGCATTAATACTATTTTCAATTTATTTAGCAGCAAAGTGCTTTTATTACTGACTACTGACTATGTATGAGTGAGAATGTGTGTGGGTGCTGTACACACAAACATGTGCATGTTAGCTGCTCTGCCTGGCATAAACAATCCCTAAGAGGACAGCAATAAAATGTTTTAACAACACATAGCAGCATCATACAATATGCCATAAAGACACAACACGAGAATATTGATGCCTCAGATCCAGCCATAGTTTAGATACAGCGAATAAAAACATTATTAACCAAATGGAATTTGATTAGAAAATTAGCACTATCAGCTTATCCTTGAGAAATGCCATGGGATCTTTAATCAGAAGTAAGAAACCAGCTGTTGGTTGTTGTTTGCCTTTTTTCCCCCTTTTACTTCATGAAGCCTCCAGAACCTTATGTAGAAAGAAAATCAATTAAATAAAAATGGACAATGATGAAGAAGTCAAGAGAGCAATTTTAAAATCAATACATTGCTTCAAAAGAAGCTCACAAGGTGGTTGCAAAATATGGAACAGAAGCCTGACATACCAAGCAGACACAATGTTAAGTACCAAAGGAAGATCCCATAATACTTTCGTATTTATCAGAAAGGGTGGCATGGAAAGATTTGTAGTAACCCAAGTTTGTGCTATTATAAGCACATCAAACCAATCCTCTGTTGCCTATCCTGAACTCCTCAAGGATAGCTAGTGAAGTTTCAGACACTAGGCCATGTCTTTAAGTGGATAATGTTTGAGTTTGAAGAACCCAAAACCTCAAGAGTCAGCCAAGAATGAACTTTTGTAGTAGCAAACATCAGCACAAATATCACCAACTTCTGCTCTAAGTACAAGACATAATTCTTCAATTTTCAAATAAACACATGCCATAGACTTTTTTAAAAAAGCAACGATTAAACAATAAAACTCTGCCAAAGCAAAATGTTCCATTATGCATGCAATTTTTTCCCCCAGGAGAGGACTGAAGAAAGAACAAACCACATGTGAAATGTTAGTCATGTTGTTTGACGCACTTTTGGGTGGTTCTCAGATAGTGTGGTAAGGACAGTACAAGAGTTTATATGGACTAGTGGAGAAATCAAGGAAAAAAAGGCCAACAAACAAATGAACTTCATCTTAATGCTTGCTTACAAGCCGATGTGGGCAACCTTATGAAACCATCAGAGATTAAAGTCACCTAAATCGTCATAAAGTATGGTAATCTCAAACTATTTCTCGGGAAACATGATTGGCAGAAAAGGGTCTTAAAATAGTGAATAACTTGCTACAGTTAGCTGTGTTTCAGTGCTGCTTCCAAAATTACAAACTGTAAAACTCAGCCCAGAAAATTTCTTGACCTCTTTTGCTGTGTCAAAATTAAGGCAGAATTAAATATGACTCAAGTAGTCAGGCAGAGTATTGAGTCGAGAAATTCTTAGCCATATTCACTTTTCACTTCAAAACCATTTCTGTTTTATTGCAAGTCTGTGATTCTGAAAACATAGTTCAAAAAAATGTCTTTAAAGAAATTCCATGTTTTTGCATGCAAAACATCTCTGTAGTGATATACCATGATGAGCATGAGGCGTGCAAATACAACTCAGAGCAACTGGCACTTCTGTCAACACAGCACTGAAAACACTGATGTCATTTGGTATTTGTGGTAAGCCCCAAATATTCCTCCTGCAGCAGAACATTTGTTGTCTTCTTCCTGTGGAATTTCTGAGCTGGAGTCAGGACCAGCTATGTCGTATTCTATTTCTTCCCTTACACAAGGTTTTATTTTTTGAATTCTTCAGTATCAAATGCACACAAGCTCATATCTGAACTTGAATGTTTGGAAGTCCTACCTCTCCCTGAAAACAGACTTGTTGGCTTTTATTTCAGCTGTTATTGTTTGTAGGTTTCTCATCCATGCTCATGTTGATGAAACAAAACTATCTTGTCATGTCTTCCCTTCAACTAATACAATCTTTTAATTAATTTCAGTCACAAAAGCATTTGTAATGAGATTTTTTCTTCAATTCTTATTTTTCTGTAAGGTGTGCTTATAGATCTTTAGCACCAAACCTTTAATACTGTCACTATGCTTTTAGAAGTTGACATCATCAACACCGTGTATTTTTCCATAGGTATTGGCCAAATGCTATAGCCATGGCAGAGAGCATCAGCGATACTGTATCTCCAGCCCTCCTGTGGTTAATATCCGAGGATTCTCAGGGATTATCATAATAAAAGCAGTGGCAGTGGCTGAAGGACAAATTTACGGTTTGCTTTCTGTCACTGCTACCCTGAGATTGAGGACTGTGCTGGTTGCCTCTGGACCAGGAAAAGCTGGTATAAGAACATAAACTGCAAAACTGGAATAAAAAAATTATTTCAATGGTGTATGTGAGATGCCTAGCTTGTGTTCAGAGGAGGTATATGCTACCGGATCGGCATCAATAAGTGTGTTAAACTGGCAGCGTCACTACTAGGGAAACTTCAGTACACACTTGACTTCCTCCATAGCAGCCGCACACTGAACGGTGACTTACTGCTGCTGCTGCTCATCAGAGCACAGAGGGCTCACGGTCACAGCCAGTGCTGCTGCCCTGCACACCGTTCCTCCTTTCATTCTGCACAGAGATCCACATTGCTTCCTGTGAGGACAGAGTAAAGGATAATCAAGCAGCTAATTTGTCATGTACTGCCTGTTTTGGAATAAAGACTAGTAGCATGGGGGCCATGCCATGTAAGGCCCCAAGTGAGTACCTGCAAAGACTGTGTCTCTGCTCTGAAGAGCTAACAGTCTGGGAAAAAAAGGTCTCGCAGTGCTGGAGATCGAGCAAAATACAAAACTTACAGAACACAGTGGGCTGTGATTTACCTCCACACATCAGCTCTGCTTTCTAACCCAAACTCATTGTAACCCACCAAAGGCCCCTGTTCTGGCAATAACCTCTGCCGCAATGAGCCCGCAGACACACGCGAGGCAAAGCTGGGGTTGCTCTTTGGGATACTCTTTTGTCTATAGCTTTGGTAGGTATCACAGATTTGGAAGTACAACGATTATATCAGCTACAACTTCATAAGGTACTGGAGGTCTTTACTGGCTGCTTGTCAGCTGAAGTCCTATCAGGGCTTAAGTTTGCCACACTAAATCACCAGAAATATTTTCCATAAAATATAATGCTTTTTGGAGTTAATTTTGTATAAATTACTCTTCTTTTTAGCTGCTGTCTGATTTATCAGGAATGAACCTCAGAGCTGATGATCGTGATCTGCTCATGCAAGCAATGGTTTCTGGGATCAGCAAACTGACACTAGCAGAAACACAAAGAATTTGAAAAAGCAAAAAATCCCCAATGACAAAATGAATGTTACATTTCAACATATACAGTTCAGGTATCTGAAACTAATATTCCCTGGCCCTTTGCATATGCATCTGTGACTTGTATGTAGGAAACCTGGAAAATCAACAAAAGGAACCAGAACAAATTAATAATCCCCTCCTTCCGCAAATTAAACTTCACTCTGCTAAATTAGTTGACCTTCAAAGTTTGCCCCAGGGGAATGATGTAAGATTGGAGGGTTTATTTGAAGAAACAAAGATGAACACCGGGATGAAGAATGTGAGGTAGCTAGTGGAGTGTGTGGGCCCGGAAAGGTTTGTTTAGTTACCTTAAAAAAAGCTCATTGAAAGAGGGAACTACAGCCACCTCCGCATAAAGGTAGATTTTGTCATGCCTTATTATTTACAGTAAGGGACTTATTTACCTCAGTAAGAATGTGTGTAGAGAGGAGAAGGAAATATTCTTCACAACTCAGCACAAAGTATGCTGCACCAGCTTGGACGGGGAACCAAAAGAGAAGACAGTACAGAAGGATGCTGTTTTTTTTCAGATGGTCCAAGCTGAGGTAGAATGAGAGCGTTACTCGGCTAACTCAAGCGGTCTTCAGAGCAGACATTGTTTCAAACCACCCCAGACACATGAACTGAGATGACGTGGATGTCTAAGAACTGTAGCTCAGCTCCAGAGCATCTTCCCTCTGGTATTTCAAACACACTGGGTTTCTGTTGCAATGAACTCTTAGAGTTGAACATCTAATAAGAAAAGAACTGGAAGAAGTAGAAAAGACAAATGATTGTGTGGCTACTTAAAAAAAAAACCCTCGTTAAACATGGAGTGTTAACTCTCATGCTGGAGTTCACCTGCTCCTGGAGACTCACGGTTTTATCCCCTTACTAGAAGGGATTCAGTGCCACACCGTACAAACTCTTCTGGGACAAACGTGTATTTTTGCTTATTTTGTAGGTTTTATTAATGGTGGTTATTGCTACACAATTTTCTAAAATTGGTGATATGGGCTACCTGTATGATGGTTGATAATGATAATTGTATGAGTAGACAGAGGTACAGACTCCCACAACTTCTCAAACTATGAAAGTAAATAGTTAGCCCTGACTACTAGGAAGATTCGGACACATCTTCTTGATACAGCCGTAACTTTGCTAACTGTTAGAGGCAGATTCTCACTAGTATCATTCTTGCAAAAAGGTGATCTGACTAATATCTGAAAACACTTACACGCTGGTTGCACTGACGGCGAGCAGGAAGCGTAACCTTTGACCAGAGAAGTAATAACAGTGCAAGCTTTTCTAAAAACAAAACCTAGAGGAATTAGTGTCTAGTATCAGTCACAAAGCGCAGTTAGGGTTCTCTATAAATCTCGCTGAAGCATTTAATGAAATGGTCATCTTCCTGTGTAATTTGAAACGGATGTAAGAGTTTTGCACTGACAATGAGGATGTTTTAACTCCCAGAGGACTAGGGCTAGAACAAAAAGAGCATACGACGCTGAGGAGTGGGGGGCTTTCACTGGCTCTGACCTGGTACCTCGAACCCATATGCAGGACTTTGACGTTTGGAAGAGCAAATGAGAGTCAGCCACCTCCAGATGGGATCTCCAGCACCGGCATGCTGAGTAGGGGCCACCTACCTCCAATCACTAGGAAACACTGAGGAGAGCAGGCTTATGTGGTCTTTTAAAAAAAAAATACATAGGTGTTTCCATTTTGTGTGTCCTTTGTTTTTAACTCTCCCCACATATATCACAGTTCATGGGTCAGAAGATTTTTCTGGCATGTGGAAAGTGTAGATTCAGTTCCCTCTTCCCCTTTCTCATCTGACTGATTCAAAATCTATCAGTGTCTTTCCAAGGAGCATCAGAGAAGGACTCGATCCTAACAATGCTGAGGATCCTCACTGGCTACTACAGTGAATGGGAGTGGCTGGTCTTTTTTTTCCCACTGTATGTACTGGTACCAGGCATTACTATCTCATAAAAAATCAGCTCGCAGGCTCAAGTCCATAAATATTAGTAAATAAGGGATGGATCAACAAACACATTGTAAGTCGGCTTCCATTAACTAATTAAAGATGGCTTATTCTAATAAGGTGTTTGATGTCAGCTAGGTTGTTTCTTTCTTCATTTGAGGAAGATTAACGGGCCTATTTTCTACCTAACTTTCATCACGATAGTAAATTTTTATTGTGATTTTCTATTTAATGTGCTTTTATCATGATTTTTAAATCATCATATCTAATGTGAAGCTTTTTTATGACCTTGCTGAAAATTTCTTTCTGATGCCAGAACCCCTGTGGGAGCAGGTGTTACATGCTTTGGCAGTGATAGAATTATTCTTTCATAGTCTATAGAAGCTCTTAAGCTGCCTTCATCCCCATAGCATCTAAACTCCACTGAGTAGCACATTAATTGATAAGAATAACATCCATCATCTTTGCTTCATTCTCCTCTCTTGAGGAAGTATGTATGTAGGGGAGTGATGGTTTGGGTGGGGTTTCCACTGTGGTTTATTTTTAAGTGTCCCTGCTGCTACGTGTCTATCTCAGAAAAATCCTCCCCTAAAGACACCTAAAGGTCTTTCACTCCTGCCATTATTTACGCTTGTATCTCCAGTCAGTCTCTTATCTTGTCCAGAAATGAGATTTATCATGACAAATGATCTAGTCCAAGTGTTAAAAAAAGGATCCTTTATTAGAGCATTTTATATCGATTAAGACTAAGGATTTTTTGTATGGTCTCCCAAGTATGCGGTAACACTAGTAGCTAGAACCATTACTCCTTACATACATAGCTACCCATAAAAAGACATTCAGTTGAAGTTTCACCAGTGAGTAAAGGTTGATGATTGCTATTAAAGACCATCCTTAACTTTATGGTTTACTTGTTGTTTTACTCGTTCAGCTTGATATTCTAGGAACATTTCCAGGATGAGGGGATCCTAATACTGATGATAATGGAGTATTCTAGCGCGAGGGTACTTAACCTTGGAGAGCTGGACAGTCACTCTGTTATTAAGAGATACCATGAAATCAAAATATAACTGCAGATTAACTTCTTGGCAGTGTTACCATGTTAACATCAAAACACTGTATAGGTACCACTCCCTCACCACACTTTAAAGATGGATTAGGAAAGCAGTATTACCATCCATCCAGGACATGATTATCCTGCGATTGTATCCCTTCGTCTCACTCAGAGTCTTATTTCTGCGGCACTCCTCAGTCTTGGCTCACTGCCAGTCCTCCTCAGGGAGAGGAGCTGCTAAGTCCTCTGGCACCGTCAGTTACCCTTGTAGCAAGATACAGCATCAGATTAAACAGGAAACAGACCCACTTCAGCGTGCCATCAAATATGTAGATTATAAAATGCTCCTGGACCACAGGAGTTCTCATCTAATCTAGTATGGTCAGTGTTAGTCACAGTCCAGTGAAATACGAACTCATGCGATTTTGTTACCAGTTGTGGTGAATTTATAAAGCTTCAGTTCTCAAACTCCGGTGATTTCTTGAAGAACACAGATAATTTTTTACATTATTTTTTAGTCCCATGAAAGCAGGATTCAAGTATATAAGGCATCGAAAACATATAAAGAGAACCCAAAATATGTTACTTTAAAGAAAATGTCATTGTCTGGGGAGGGCTAGATTTGCGATTTTTGAACTCTCGGGTTTGATACTGCTGATGTTGCCAAGTATGAAAGAGCCCTTGCTGACAGATCTGTAAGGAAAACTTGAACTCTGTGAAATTGCCGTACTTCCCAATTTTCCCCGCTTTGTTTTGAGCAGGTCAGTTTTCCTATTTCACAAGAAATCTCCATTAATTATTCCCCTTACTCTTGCCACAAAGCCACTTACACCATTTCCTGTTGGATTTCACCCTCCACCTCCTGCGCAATTAGCAAAGGAGTTTTTATTCACGCTCCGATTTCTTCCCACTACTGCTGTTCTGCTCTGTCCCCATCTCTCACAGCTCCTTCCCTTCTGCTGTCTGATTTTTCTCCATCCCCTCACACTTGGTGTTAGCCCTCCTCCTACACCTTCTGTGCTCTCCCTCTCCCATCACACCCCTCCATTTTGTTTCCCTGTCAGCCCAGCGGCAGAAATCAAACTGACTAGCATCCCCGTCCCTCACTGGTATTTCAGAGCTACGGAGCCAGATCAATTTTGCGGTGCTGCTAGCAGAGGCAGGGGAGAGGTGGGACACAGCTGCCGAAGGGGAGGGAGCAGGGAGGCAGCACAAAGGGCACGGCGAGGAGGCAGGCAGAGAGAGGCTGCACAGCGAGCAGGAACATGGCTCTGACATGAAGGGAGACGCACAGCTCCATCCCTCGATCACCATGCTGTGTCATCCCCCCTGCAAAGGCTGCGAGCAAAAGGCAGCGACTGCTGTGAGGGGATACGTGTGGCTGAAATGCCTACGTGCCTGCGGAGGCTGCGCAGGCAGGTCTCTGTGAATTCTCGTCGAGAGCAGGGAATGACTTCAGGATTTTCCCCAGAGAGGACTTCTGGAAGGAACTGAAATGTGAGACTATTTTGAGGCCTGATCGTCATTTCAGCCCCACAAAACGCAAACTGCTCCCAGGTCTGGGGAGTGCACAGCAGCTGATTCCTTTGTCCACGAACACAGTATCTAACTCGTTACTTTGCAAATGTTGGGATATCCTGAAGATGAAAGGAACAATGTACACTACATCTACAGTCTTGTAATTAGCATTTGGCACCAGCGAAACCATTAAAAAAGCCATGACTTTCCTGCTGGCAGCTACTTATTAGGAGTTCTACATAACCTTTGCATATTACTGACCCAATATTCCAAAGAAAACAAAGAAAGATGTGCTTTTAACCTCCCATGAGTTGTGACAGTGGAGCTCGCCGTTACCCTCCTGTGCTCTGGGGCTCTTGTAGTAGGGTCTGTTCACTCTGGCCCTGGGGATCACTGCCACAGGTGTATTTCCGACACCTCCCCTTTCTTTTTGTAAAGAGATCACATTATGCTGAACGGCCTTGGTATGCAGCAGCAAAAATACACGTTCCTGAGAATGAATGTCTTGTATCCCACTGTGGGGAATACTGACTGCATATTTCACTGGCATGAAAACCCTGTACTGTAGCTTACCATATCAAGGGCCATACACCCCATACATCCCACAGTCTATTGTCAGTTTGTACACTGACTCATCGACATCAATCTCTATGTTGTTTCAACCCCATTCAGTATGATGCTGAGCTGTCATTCACAACCACACACAGTCTTCCCATCACCCCACTCAAGTAACCTGCCTGCTGGACCACTATAGCAAAGACACATCAGGAAAAAGATCCGGAAAATGAAAATGAGTCGGAGGAGGTAACCAAATGCTTCCATTTATATCTTTGTTCCACTAGACATACATAAAACTGAAACACAGCAGCCTTAATAAAGAGGAGGGGAAATGCCTTCTGGCCAATGCCAAATTAATCTGTAGCTCTTGCTGTTGCAGGAGTCAGACAGTATATTCCATGATAATTCTAAATAGGAGGTGCTGGAAAAATTTGCATTCAATGAGTTAAGTTATGATATATATTCAGTTTACATATTATTTTCTGTGGAATTCTCTGTCCTCATGTAGTCTGTAGGGAATCCAACCAGTAAAAACATCAGACTTGATTATTCATATGGGCCAATCTCAGCAAAGAACCTAAACTCCTCTTAAACCAGTTTCGAGCTTCAAGGTTGCTTGGCCAGGCTTTCTGGAGACCAGCACACAACCGTTATGGCCAAGATCAGTCATGTTTTAGGTGAGTAATCCTTCAGAATTGAACCCTGGAATGAGCAAGGCAACCTGTTATGGTGTTTCTGGACCAGTATGGAAAGGAAAAACTACAGATCCCTTTAGATATTTCCACGCATTTCTAAACAGGAAACAGTCCCTCCTACCTGGAAAGGCTGCGAGAACCAGGGGACTTGACACAGGTCTTGCATTCTCCCCATTCTAGCTACTGTCAGTATAAGCAGTTTTTTTGCCTAGCTCAGGTCTTTTGTATGACCTTCCTATGTTTGGATGAAAAAAAAAAAGCCTCAATTGCATGGGAAAACTTGCAGAAATATTATGCTCTGAATGGCTGTTTCTAACATAGTATAAAAGTCTAGATGACATGAGAGGGTCTAAACTTTCCCTTTGTAAAAAAACAATAGACTATTTATTTTTAGTAGAAAATCTGGTAACTTTTAAGGACAGTTATCTTGGTACAGCCATATTACAAAAATGTTAGATTTATTCTTGTGCCCAAGTGATCTTTCGATTCTATTGCCTATGCAGATTACAAAGTTTACATTAACGTTAAGAGGGGAAAAAAACAACTTTCTTTGAGCATACAGAGGCGTCTGAAACTATCAATGTATTTTCTGTCACAGGCTTTTCTCTTTATCAAATCATATTATGTCCCAATAGTGGGACATAATAAATACTAGGGAGAATTTCCTACTCAGCAGTCTGATACATATGGTATCATTGTAGTGAAATTGTACTCCTGCTTTGCCCCAACAGCAGCATGTTGTGACCCCAAGAAGGATCTAACCACTAACTTACATCTGTAATAGGTTTCTTTCTCTTTCCTGGTTGAAACCTACAGTCCTGGGGAAGTACATCACCTTCTGCAGACAAAAAAGCAGCACTGCGCTAACTGGAAATACGTAGCCACTAGTAAACAGCATCTTTTGCAACATGCAAATGTGCAAGTGTTTCGATGTATCAACACTGTAATGTCTCCACACGGATACAGTACAAATGCAGGAAGGAAGAGACCTCTGACACAATTTAAAGCTCATACAAAATATCATGTCAACCTACAATACCCAGACTTTATCAAATAGGTATTTTAAGATGAAGTCTTGAATTCTGATTATGTTTGCAATGGTGATGGGATTGCTTTCACTGCAGAGTCCTGTTCTGCTTTGACCAGAAAAACATTTCAGGCCCAATTCATCCTCACTGTCTCTAGCAAAATTAGCGTAACAGCTAGAGCCTATATATTCTTGGCCTATATTTTTTCTGTCCTCATTTAAAAAAATACACACTGTATTTTAGAGATAGCTACTTCCTCTACAAGACATAGTCTGATAATGAAAACATCATTAATCTATAGTATGGAGACAGATAGATCTTTGACAAAACACCTTGTAAATGGCTCTAACAGAGTAATATTGACTGATTCTGTCAATACTTAGTAAGGAATTTGTTGCAATATCACAGAATCATAGAACAGTTTAGGTTGGAGGGGACCTCTGGGACATCATCTGATCCAGCCTCCTGCTCAAAACAAGTCCAACTAGATGGGGCTGCTCAGAGCCTTGTCCAGTCAAGTTTTGACTGTCTCCAGGGATGGAGACTTTGCCTCTCTGGGCCCCTGCTCCAGTGTTTAACCACTCTCACAGTGAATTCTTTTTTCTTACATCTAATAAAAATTTCCCGTGTCGCAACTTGCATTTGTTGCCTCTTGTCATATCACTGTGTGCCTCCGAGAAGAGTCTGTCTTCTCTACAGCCTCTGATCATTGTAGACAGCAATAAGATCTCCTCTCCACTTTCTTTTCTTAAGGCTGAATAAGCCCACTTCCCTCAGCCTCTGCTCGTATGTCAGGTGTTCTAGAGGCCATCTTGGTGGCCTCTGCTGGACTCGTTCCAGTACACCAACATCCCTTTTGTTCCAGAAAGCCCCAAACTGCAGACAATACCCCAGATGCGGTGGGAATAATTGCTGCCCTTGTCCACATGGCGACAATCTTGCTATTACAGTACAGTATGCTGTTGGCCTTATTTGTCACAAAAACAGACTGCTGTCTCCTTTTCAGTTTCTTGTCTACTGGGACCTTCAGGTCTTTTTCTGCAACATTGCTTCCATTGTCCAGTCTGCATGGTTGCATGGGATTATTTTGTCCCAGTTGCAAGACACTGCACTTGTCTTCATTGAAACCCATGAGGTCCCTACCAGCCCATTGCTTCAGGCTGTCAAGGTCCCTCAGAGTAGCATCCCTGCCCTCCAGCATATTGACTGCTCCCCACAACTTAGTGTTGTGCACAAACTTGCAGATCACGCCCTCCGTCCCATTGTCTGGGCTGTTAATAAAAGATGTTGAATGTTCTGGCACCAGTGTCAATACCTGAGGGATGCCACAAGGAACCAGCTGCTAGTTGGATTTTGCACCTCTGAACACAACCCTTTGAGCCTGGTGGGCCAGCCAATTTTCCTCTTGCCTTAACATCCACTTATCCAGGGCAAATCTACCAGTTTACCTACAAGGACACTACAGGAGGCTGACACAAGCCTTACTAAAGTCAAGGTAAACAACATCCATTACTCTCCCCCCATTCACATAGCAAGTCATCTTACCAGGTCGGTCAGACTTCCTGCAGATCAGAATGACCGTTCTTGTGCTTTGAAGAGGTTGTCCTTGAAGATAAAATACTAATGAAAATTAAATACATATGTATGTAATTTGAACACTGCTTAAGAATGTACACTTTCATCTATCATATTTAAATAATTAAGAATTAGAAAGCGTACCCTAAGGAAGGTTTTCTTGGTTCTGGGTATTTGATTGGTGTGCCTGGTACTATATACTGGTTTCTCATTCAGGAAGCAGAGAAGTGGCACAAACAAAATCAATGAAGATTGTCACCAAAAACCTGCAGATTCATATTGTCTTGGGCAAAGGCAGTTTCTTTCGGGGACATTTCAGCAACATCGCAGGTGCTGACAGCCACCTGGAAAACAGAATGATTGTATAAGCTTTGAGCAGTATGAATTGCAACAAGAATGAATTGCAACAAGAATGAATTGCAAATCCTCAGCTCTTCCCCACAAAAGAGGGACTACACAGATAAGATCAGTTGAATGACAGGCACTGTACGCTACATCCAAATGCAGCTGGAATGTACTTTTTTTTTTTGTCCCTCCTCTATCATGTAAATTACCTGTAGGGTCTTTCAGAGGTCTGGCTTTTCACTTGTGTCTGGACCTCATAATTACAAAGCAGATATTGGCCTGAATGTAAGTTTTTGGGGAATCATTTTTATACAGAAGTGTTTACATGGTGTTATAAAGAGACTCCCATGAAAGAAAGATGTTTTTAGGAAGTGATTTGTGATCACTGTGAAAATGCAGTTAAAGCATTTGGGCTACTCTATCCCACCTAGGGAGCACCTGTTGCATTATTAGAATAGAGTGACGTTTAAGAATTTGATAATTCTGTCATGAACTACATTATTTCTGATTTTGATAAAAATCGTAGACCACTTCAGAAATGCCTGTGTGAATCTGGGCACTAACTACACTCTGAACAATTTGCCTTTTGGTGGGACTGTGCCTCTGATGAGCTCCTGGCCACCTGGACAGAGCTGCAGAGCTAGTCCCCTGCAGCACGTCCAGCTGATCCGTGGGTTAGAGTGGGATAGCCCATGGAGGCCCTATCTGAAAGCCAGACTTCCAGTTCCTAACAGAGTACAGATACTTTGGAGCACTTCACATATGTACTGTGCGTATAAATAAAACACGAAGCATGCTAGATTAGCTCCAATTAGGAGCAGCAGCACACTTCTGTGAAATGGAATGACATTACCGTATAAACCTTGTGAATTTTCAGAAGTATCCAAGAGAGACTTTTCCAAATATTTACAGACAAACCAAGGGGGAGACTAAACAACATAGGGTGAAAGTAGTAAAATGATGTTCCTCCTCTTTTTTGGTAGAGAAAGAAAGGTTTAGAAGGAGCTGGAGCTGTGACTACATGTAGAGGAAAATTCCAACAGTGTGGTAAATTATTAATTAATATTGATGCACTATCAATCGGCATAGTGCATTTATGGAGTATTCAAAGTTAGAGAGACAGACTAATTAGCAGTCTAGAGGGAAGGCCATTTCAGAAAGCATGGCAGAAACTTTGGCTTAGATTTACAGTGCTATTTATTTGCAGATTTCATGGGCGACATTGAATCTGTACATGCAGTAGTTTCATAAGTTAGTTACTAGGTACTTAGTAGTGAAAAAGAAAATCTGACTAGCTATAATATGTTTTTCCAGATTAAATGTAATGGAAAGGAATACACTGGACAGAGAGAGGAGTTCCCTCAAACCAATCCCTCACACCGGTTCCAGAATTGCTCATTTGATACAAGAAAATCTATAGTTAGGTTATTTAGCCAAGTAAATATTGAATTTCTATTCAACCCAATCAAATATATTTCTCTGTCTGGGTAATATAAAAATACACCTACTATGACAGTTAAAGACTATAGTGAGTTTGGATATTATGTGAACAGAGATCCACATGCATACCAATTTTCTCCTGACATAACATCTATTGTACAGCAACATAGGTTAATTAAAATAGTTTCAGGAGTTTTTCTACAGCATTTACAGTATTGAGATTCATATTTATGCTTATTGAAAACTATAACTTTTGAGAATATTTAGAATGGTAGTGCCTAAGTTTGGAAATTGCATTTTTGGAGTGACAAGATGGCCACAGATGAAATTTTACTTATGATGACACAATTTCAAGCAATAAATCAACCATTTATTATTCTTGTTAAAACAATGCCTGATGAGAGCCACTTTTCTGGGGTGGTTTGATTCATATTGTTTTAAAGTCTGTTGTCAAAATCAACTTTCCTCCTTTTTTTTAGCATTGCTGTAAGGGTTAATGCTTGCATTATGCAGGTTCATTCACATTTCCTATTCAATCTCGTTGAGAAGTTAAAAAAAAAAGTAGACTTGAAATTGTAATTCAGATTTCATTTTAAACTGCTTATCTCTGTTCGCCTTCTGATTAAACATAATTTTTTGGAAACCAAAATGTCACATTATCTTTATGACCACGCTCTCCATCAAAGCAGTAAAAGCTTGAAGGTTTACTGCAAAAAGGGTTCCCCTTACTGGTGACTCAGTGTACTACAGCACTCAAATCCCCAATATGGTTTTAAACCTCTAAAATGATTTAACCCAAAGCAGCTGCTGGTTGTATGTCTTGATTTGAGAACCCCTCAGTCTTTCTTCAAGGCTTATGCATATGTTTAGCAAACATATGCCAAATCATCAATAAAAGCTGGCTACTGGTTACTGGATTTGCAAGCGTCCTTATATTTGGATACTTTTCAATAGGAGGGACATATCTGTGCATGCGTGTAAGAGCGTAAGCAAACATTATGTGCTAAGATACCAACCACAATATTTACAGCTATAATATGTATACATTATAGTTATATAGGATGGTTGGAAGATTTTATTGGCATTTACAGAGTGGCTACAAAAATGAGACAGTGACAATTATGTAAGTTATCCCATAAGTACTGCTGAAACCATTATCCCCTGCCAGTACACACAGAGGATACAGAAACCTCATGGCTTCAGAGAGAGGGTGCTTGCAAGTGCAGAGCAGGTCAATGCTTCAGCAGTGCATTTTCACACCGTCACACAAAGAACCCCACGGGGCAGAGCTCAGGAAATGGAGCTGTACAGCTAACCCTTCAAGAATGTCTACCCATCGCTTAAAACAGTTCTACCAAAAATGAGCGGCCTAAGTTTTTAGGTCCTGATAGCTCAGTATTTCCCATGGCTAGTCACTCTACCTTGCCAGAATCAGGAATATCTTATTTCTGTTTGTTAAAAAGGCCAGAAGAAACACTTTCCTGTTTCCCATTTGGAATATTAGAAGAAACATTCTTCCATTTCCCATGGCATGCAATTAGGCACTTTATGCTGAAATGTCTTCTGCTGGTATGGACACATCTACAACACACAGAGAACAAGGTGGGAAGGTCCATAGTCGCATTTCCTCACGCTGAAGGTAAAGAAGGAAACCTTAATCTGGAAGGCTAAACTTAATCTGGAAGGCTAAATTAAATATGGCTGCTGCAGTCAGGTCAGGGGCTTAGAAAACATCTCAGGCGCCCTAAGGCTAGTCACCTTAGGGTTAGGCTCAGCTATGACAGTGCTGGGGACTATGCTGCAGCATAACATGAAGCATGCTTACCACCCGTCGGCACTGAAGGGCAGAGCTACAGCCTCTCCCACATTTCCTGTCACATACATTGTTTGCATAAGCCCCTATACTTACTCCCTGCTACACAGGCAGACACGCTCTCACGGGCTGTCGGAAAGCTGGCTCAGCAGAGAAGGCTCCTTCCCCCACAGGCGCTCTCCTGTGGCTGGGGTACAAACAATTTGTCTTATATGTGCTCTCCTGAATGATCACTATCCCCTCCATACAGTTCACATACAGGTACATGCCTCAATGCAGGCACAAGTCAACCGCCAATATCTTGCCAAGGGTGTAGCAGGGATGAGCATGCTACAGCCCAAATCACCAGCATCACAGCTAAGCTTGGTTCTTACGAAGCAGTGAATGGCTGTTTCGATCCTGATTACAGCCCATGCCACAGCCCCAACGAGGCCACAAGGCTTCCTGGGACTTGACTGTCACGTCAGGCAAAGCTAGACAGATCCAGGCAACCCCTGCTGCCAGGACATCCCCTGATAAATAATCACTGCTTCCATGGCTCATTTTGTAATACCCCTTGCTGTGGTGGGATTCTCCCTTTTAAGTCCCACCTCCAGGTTTTTAAGACTCTCAGCTGTGGGGGTTGGGTTCAGAGGCTGTATTTTTTAGCCATTTCCAGTTTGAGTGGAGAAAAGACATTCCACAATGTTTGGAGTATTTTTATTGTCATGCACCAGAGGAAGATTCAGTGAGTATAGTACCCCATTAACTACGAAGCTGGGATTCAGAAAATACATGGACTTCTCAGTTACACAACATCCCCAAATCACATTCTTACGGGAAGTTACTAAACTGTAGATTCCCACCCATTTTTGAGGATTTCCTCTTCATTGTACGAGGTAGCAGCAGCACTGGAAATCCACACTGGATTTCTAACTAATTCTGAGGCTAAAAGCTGTGAAAGCAAGTCAGAATACTGGAATGCTGCTATGAAATAAAACAAAGCACAACAGCCTGATGTTTCCTTTTCAGTAGTCATTACTGTCATCACTTTTTTGCCTGTGTTTTCAGGCAAAAAGATGAAACTTCTAACATTTCTTAAGTATCTCATATCCTCTACCCCAAGCACTAACCTAAATGAGAGTGCTGAAAGCTGACACGGGAATCTCCTGACAAGAGAATCAAGCACCACTGAAGTAATTTTTAATTTAAAGCTGAAAAATCTTAAATGATGGTTGGTAGAAAACCTTAAAGTGTTACTGTGCTCCAGCTTGCTTTCAAAGGAAAGAAAATCTATCCCACAAATGGCCAAGCGTCTGAAGCATCTGTCTGGCCAGGATGTATGTTGTAACTAATTTAGGCATCTGCTTTTGATGATGCCTTTTTAGGCTGTTGTAGGAAGCAGCCTGCACTAATAGTCATGTATGCCATTTTTGGCAGTAGGCCTGTTTCCTTAATTAAAGTAGTTTCATTCATACAATCAATAAACACACATTTCCTTCCTAAATATATCTTGAAAAAATGGTAATTTAGATAAAGAGTAACACAGTATTTGGCCATGCTATAATAATATTAAATCAATATTTGAAGGAGATTAGGGAACATCTTTGAGAATATCAATATCTTCACTAATGGATTAATAGTTTGTCACATACTTAATAATAACTTAAAAAATATCAATATTTAAGCCATGTTAGAACAACTAGCAAGAAAAGTTTGGGTTAAGGCTGCTTCTTTTGGTCCCAAATCTAAAAAACCCCAAAATACATAAAAGCAGAATGACATAAATTAAGTTTACCTTGGTACTTAGGATTTCCTGACTTATAAGTCAGCTTCTTAACATTGTTTGAAGTGCATTTATGCCCTGAACAGCTTTTTTTTTTTTAAAAAAAAGCATACTTTTTAGATGTAAATCGTTTACTTTCACACTTAACTAAGGAGT
The DNA here is from genome assembly GCF_000699105.1 of Pygoscelis adeliae. Lineage (NCBI taxonomy): Eukaryota > Metazoa > Chordata > Aves > Sphenisciformes > Spheniscidae > Pygoscelis > Pygoscelis adeliae. Next base: position 8,509,349 of record NW_008824035.1, on the reverse strand, counting down.
TTAACTACAGGCTTGAATACCAAGACAGAATCCTTTTTGAGAACCGCTGAATTTCAGGTTGAACTCCCAATTCTACTCCAAAGACCACTTTGCTCTAAGCAGAGGCAAAGGGGCATATAAGCTTGCTCCTATTTATCTTTTCCTGGCACCATCAAAGCCTCTCCACCATGTGATGAAGCAACAAAATGCGTGTTTGGGGCAGAGGGGGCTACCCAGAGCAACCAGTGTGCTGTCTCAGGACCGGCGGGTGGATAGAGCTGCTGTCTAAACCACCCCACCTCCATTCTACCAGCATCTCTATCAGAGGTGATTTCCTGCCTCCCCTCCCAGGAAAGTCATATATCTCTTCACCTTTCAGATTTGAAGCCATAAAAACCAGCCTGCTGATGCTGTGCTTTGCCTGCAGCTCTACCTTTCACTCCTCCATAGCAGAGAAGCTCAGAGAAGTCTTTCACCACAGCAGCCATGGTGGTGGTGGAGACAGGCTTGCCAGGACTGGGAGGCAAGGGGAAGAGAAGGGTCCCTGAATGGGAGGAAAAAAAGCGTCAGCCCCCGACTGACGAGAGGTGATGAGAAGTATCAGTGCAGAACTGTACCTTTGCATAATGAAATCTCTTCCTGCCTTCTCCACTGTCACTGGGCGGACACAGACACAACAAGGCCTGAGGGCAAGTAGGCATCACGCTGTCTCTCCTTGCCTGGCCCTTGCCATTTCCTTCATTTCTCTCTGCACACACACACTGTAAGCTCCCTGCACCCCGAGTTGCCGTCTAGCTATGTGTTTGCATAGTTTTGAAGCCCGTGGTGGTGGTGGCCATGTGACTAGATCACGAGGAACTTTTCAAAGCTAAACTGCAGCGATTACGAAATACTTGATCATGCTGAGTGATGCTTGGATGCTCTCACCTGAAAGGTGAAAGTGCAAGTTGTTACAGGAATGGGGCTACCCAAAAGAGCTGTGCTAGAGCAGGAGACAATGTATGACTCAGGGCAGCAAAAGTACATCAGATGCCCAAGGCATTCATTCCGTCAATAAAAGCCAAAGTTCATCATGCATCTGTGCACTAATTCTGTGACAACCGAGAGGCATGAATGGAGAGGTCCTGACAATCACCTTCAGTGTGTTCCTGACCTCAAAAGGATGATGGGTTTCCAAAACACATTGCTGTATTAAGGAAGGAGAATAAAGCATGCTCAGCATTAGAGAGTCCCAGTTACCTGAAAAACGGACACTAATCACACAAAAGGACACACTTTTTCAAGCTGTAAGATAACACTTCTTTCTAAGACAAATTCCCTAATTTCACATACATCCTGGGATTTACTGAGAATTGACTGTTGCATGTGCATTCCAGGGGACAGAGTATTTTTGATTTCATGGCCTAGAAAACAGATGAAAAACAAAACTATAATGTGGAGGCCAATGTTGTGTCCAAATTAAATAGGAACTTAGGCTGCTCCAGCATCTTGTTAACTTAGCTCTGCGCTGCATAATCTATCAGCCAGTTGATAGATTATTTGTGTGATTGTATTTGTGAGAACAGCCTCCCTCAAACCACTGCACTTACTTGCAGGAGTAACTGCCCATCAGTGGGAGAGAAGAGCAAAATCCAGTTTTTGACATATAGAAAAGCAATTTGGCAAAATACTTTTCAACAAAAGGCCTCTCTCTGTATTGATGCTTTCCTTTTTCCTACTGCAGTAGGTACAATCCCAGCTAGTTCATTTTCCTTTATGGAAGCGTTTTTTGTGGGTTGTGGGAGTTTTTGTTCGTTCGTTTGTTTTTTCCTTTTGTTTCATTTTTTAAATTGGTGTTGGAGGCAGGGGAAGGCATTACATGGCTGGGCAGCTCTTCTTGCCCTGACTGGAGGGGTCAATTCCCAGAATAAGACTCTAGACATGGAGGCTTCACCCAGTGTGAACAGCTGGCCTCCTTTTGAGATTCACTCAGCAGTAGTTTCGTAAATAGACGAAGAGTTAGTGAATGGCCAGGGATAAGCAGCAAGGTTCTTGTGCTGTGCTGTAGATTTATTGCATTTTTGGCCGACTATAGAAAACACCCTATTTTAGAGTGTTTATAGGAAGCTATCAGAATTTCTTGTTGTGTATATTTTACATTTATTTTAAAATTAATATAGTCCACAGTGTATATAAATTTCACAGACTTATAGCTGGCAAATACATAGCACATGCTCTTGAGAAATACTGTAAAAGTCTCCCAAGGTTTGTTTCTTCCCCATCTAAAATCTGCATTGAATGAAGCATCTGGTTGCCATTCTTAATTCCCTGCAAAATGGCTCAGAAAAGACCCATTTCTCATTTCCAAAAAGGCCACTTAATTCTATCTGTGTGGTACTGCAAAGTGAGCATAAATTACACATTCTCTTCCTACTTATATTATTGTAAGGCAAGTGACTTCAGTGCAACTAATCCTGATTTACATCAGTGTAAGCCAGGAGAGACATAAGGGCTCTAAATTTCCCCAGTGTTTGTTTTCATACAGTATTTTCTCCTTCTGATGGTTATCCATTAGCCTATAAATCTTAGTAGTCCTAAACGCATACAGCTCATTAATTTTTGAAGTGGTTTGGCCTATTCTTAGCGATATACTTGAGCCAGCTCTGGCAGTCGTATCTCCTGATCCCATTTCCTGATCCCATGAGAAGGCGCTAGTCTGAGGAATTTAGTCTCAGCTTTACAGCCGTGCAGGACCATCCCTCTAAACTGCCCTGATGTCTTAGGGGTGCCCTAGGACTTGCTCAGCAGAGTGTAATATTTGGATATTTACATTCACTACTTCTGTAACTTTGTCATTAACCAAAGGTGCCAACTCAAAATCCCCAGTCTTTAGCATTTGCAAACAGGGACACCCGTGACAGTAATGGTACCTACAAATATTCCCAAGGGAAAGGATGAACCCCATAGGTTTCCGAGGTACTCACCCCCCTCCTCACTGCTCTCTAGATAACATTTTGACACCTGCTAAATGGAACAGACATCAAATTGAATCTGGAGCAACAATGTTAATCAATTAAGATATCAGTTAAGAGATTGTTCAATACACTACAGAGAGAAAATGGAGTCTTAGGACTTTTCATCTACACTGTACCTTAGGAATCAAACGATATACTCACAAAACAAAACATTAGAAGCATGATATCATCAGAATGATCCTTCCCTGCCTCATCAAGCCTTTAAGCTATGACTTGTTCAAGGGTTTTAGAAAGTTGATAACCCTCTCTTTAACTGTTACAGGGCACTGTGCTTGCATCCAATAGTTTTTCATTAAAGAGTGATATCACTAGTGATTTAATGGTTTAAAAATACTTGCTACTTCGATCAACTAATGAATATAACACCTCTGTTTAGTCTTCCCACACATATGAACCTCCCTAAAGTGACAATTGCTGGAAATAACTTTATTCTTGTATAGGAAACTGAAATTATTGCATAGCAAAACATCAACCTTACATCCCCCTGCTTATAAATTCCTAAATTATATAGTAATTTGTACTTACATAGTTTACCTGAATGATTTCAAATAATTTTACAGAGCATTCTTAGAGCTGTATTACTTGAGCCTTCCCAAATGCTGAGATGCAATTCCTATAAGAAGGAAGTCACTACATCATTCTTTTGCTATCAGCACACCACCACTGAAATTAGATAGCATTATTTCCTTTCTATAATGAAGTATAAGAAATTAAGTGACTTGTCTCAAATCATACACCAAGCAGTAGTGCAGTTAGGAATGGATTTTGGATTTCTTCACTCCCCATTCTTCTAACACAAGCAGCATAGCATGATGATGACACATGCTTTAGCGATGTAACCTTTCCATGCTATTTTACTTAAAAAAAATTGTTCATTTTGTCTTTGTGTAGGGTTGCTATTGAATGATGTCTGCTACATTTCCACTCCAGAGACACTTGCCTATCACCTGGTATGATATGAAGACTGTACTTATAATTCAAAAATGGCTTTGGGGCTTCTGTGGATCAAAGGTACCTTGGAAATGCAAAGTATTTCATAATTTTAACTGAACAGCTTAGCTTCAGAGTTGTTTCTCTGTAAGTAATAAATTAGCATTTCCTTTTCTAGTTGCTGTCTTTTGGTCTCTGCTATCTTTAATGTGAATTTGCAGCTGTCAAAATGAATAATATGCAGCATCAATTTAAACCCTGCTTTTCGATAAGTTCAGTGTAATAGTTTCACTTTGTCTCGATTCTGTTGATTGCTATTAAATTCTAGATTGTTTTAAATTCCTTGAGACCATCTTGGAAGTATCAATTATAAACTGTAGGCATTTATTAGAATTCAGCTTGAGATAGAGCACTCTCATTTGGCTGGAAAACATTTCTTTCTCTTCTTTGCACTTAATACGGAAGAAGTCATGGCAATATAATTTGCCATTTAAGAAAGCAGAGTGTTTAAATAAGAAATGTTATAAATTATTGTAGAGATTAGAAAAGAAAGAAAAGAACCTTCATAAAGAGCATGGATGGAGGTGAAGAACCACACACAACTTGCTTTTTGTCCATCTACACAGTTCATGACTGGTCAAAGTCATAGGAAGAGAAGTGATTTGAAAACATGAAGCTCAAAAGCAACATGACTCTCCCCATTCACAAAGTAAACTTCCCTCTGACTTGGAAATGGAAAATGAAGTCATCAATTCCTACTGCTCAAAAGATTTCTAGAATAATACGGCTTGCAACACACTCCCTAGGAAACTTGTTATTTCTGCATGACTAGATGTTCTAGTGGATCAGAGCGATGTATGCCATTTGACAGTAAAATCCTGCATAAGCCCCCTCCTCGCCTTTTCTTCTTTTAACAAGTATTTGTTATTCCAAATGTTGATACTCAGAATAAACAGCAACATCCATAGTTTTTCTCCACTGAACACAGCTGACATGCAGGCACTTTTCACAGCCTCAGCTATTTATACAATACTTGCATAAAAAATATCCTTGTCCCTCTGCTTTGCAAAAAATAAAATGCTTGTATCACTGAGATCAATATTAGAAATGGACGGAGAAAACAATGCCTAGGAATAGATTAGGGTTGGTCTAGAGCTTAAAACTGAGACTGGAGTTAAAATTCAGACTGGATGATACTGAAATCTTGTTAGCTGTTCTTTTGAATTTTCGTTCAAGAGCATGGATGATCTCATAAGATCATCTGGAGAATGTTTATACTGTGCTTGACAAAGACATTCACAGTTTTTTACATCTTATTTGTTACTTTACTTATTCTGTATCTACAAACCATCCAATATGTGAATTTTCATCTGACGTGTATGCAAATGTTAAGCAACCATTATTTAGGCCAGATGAAGATATTCAGTCTTTTCTTTTTAATCTACATCCTGCTTTTAAATCCTTCTTTGACTTTTTACACTTAAATCTAAACATCATATTTTCTATTAATTATTCTGACAAGTCATCACTAATGTTGATATACTGATTACTACGTCTTCCGATTAAAGCTCAAATGGGAACCAAATTGCTACCAAATGTGTACTGGTTTCCATTTTTAATTTTTCTTTCAAGGATGCTAACAATTCCTTACTGCTAATAGGAGTCTTGAGTTTCTTACTTCCCTGATCTGGAGCAATACCATTTATTTCCTCCAGACCAATGAAATAGGAAGGGTACAGCCTTGGCTCCCGGCCAGCTTCACCTTGGCCTTGATTCTAGTGTTGCAGGTGAAACTTCATTATATATGTGGACAGTTATTTGTGCTTGCAATTACATGTCTAAATTATCAGGTAGAATCACTGATGTAACCTTTGGCATAGGTGCAATCCCAGCATGAATCAGTCATCCTTAATATGATTAAAATGCACGTACCTGAACATTGATTCTTAATACCTGGTATTGTTTCCAAATAAACAATGCACTCAGTAGTGAAAGAGAATAGGAAATTTTCACGCCAATGAGCCATGTCAATTTAAAGAAATGCATAAATGTGAGATTTAATTAAACTGGAAAAAAGCGGCAAAAGATTATTACACCTTCAGAGCCCCAAAACCCATGAGATGAAATATATAACATATAAATAATGTATAATTATAGGTATAAATAAAGAGAGATGGAAGAGGGAGAGTGATAGAGAAGAAGCTAAAGGTACAAGGTAGAATATATTCTTTTGCACAAAGCACTACATGAGCATCTCTGCTCCCGTTTTAACCTTTCCCTTCCTGTTATCCACGGTCTCTCAGTTGCTTTTTCAATTGGTTTTGTTATTCCATCTCAGTTTGCCATTTTTTCCCCTCTTTCCATTCTTATATTTTTAACCTGTAGCCCTTGACTACAGCACATTAAGTCTAGTGTGGCTTCTATCTTATCTTTTCTAAATAATTTGTTTAAAAAAGTCTTTCAGAAAACTAGCATTAAGATTCCTTTTTTTCAGAACAATAAGCTGATCTGGCAGAGGACTTCTGGAGAGGCTATTTCATTATTAAACTGAGCCAACTACCTTAGATGGAAATGGCTTAGTAAAAATGGATGATTCATAAATAGCTGTGCATGTACACAATTCAAATCTGGGGCTTCCTGCAGTGATGGTATTTATTGTTCTCAAATCTAAGCATTCATGCAAAGGGTAGTGAATCCAGGAAATTGAGTTTAAAAAGTCATTTTAGATTTCTCCACTTTTTTGCCAGACACGAGCTTGAATTCTGTTTGGAGCTTTTGTGCATGGTGGTAAGAGGCGACTGCCTTCCCTTTTGCTTTTCCTCTCTCTCTCTTCACCCCAGCACCGCAAGTAATCAAGTGATTGGGGAGAAATGAACTAGAGTGGACAGAGTAGGAGGGTTTCCTGGAGAGACAGGGAAAAGACAGAGGTTGGGGTTTCTACTTCCCTTCCTAGTAAACTACATTCCAAAACCACTGTGTGAAATCTCTCACCTCTTTGTGAAGTGAGAGACTAACCTGTGCTCTGCCTGCCACTGGTGCTCAGCCTCAGCCCAACCTCAGCACCTTCAAGATGCAGCCTGCTCTTGTGCTTGAGCTTATCCAGGACTGGTGACCTCTTCTCACCAGGAACTGGACTGAGCCCATGCCTGGTTGCAACAAATGTGCCCAGGCGGCCAAGAAGGCCAACGGCATCCTGGCCTGTATCAGAAATAGCATGGCCAGCAGGAGCAGGGAAGTGATCGTGCCCCTGTACTCGGCACTGGTGAGGCCGCACCTCAAATACTGTGTTCAGTTTTGGGCCCCTCACTACAAGAAGGATGTTGAGGTGTTGGAGCGTGTCCAGAGAAGGGCAACGAGGCTGGTGAGGGGTCTGGAGAACAAGTCTTATGAGGAGTGGCTGAGGGAACTGGGGTTGTTTAGCCTGGAGAAAAGGAGGCTCAGGGGAGACCTCATTGCTCTCTACAACTACCTGAAAGGAGGTTGTAGCGAGGTGGGTGTCGGTCTCTTCTCCCAAGTAACTGGCGAAAGGACAAGAGGAAATGGCCTCAAGTTGCACCAGGGGAGGTTTAGATTGGGATGTGAGGAAAAATTTCTTTACTGAAAGAGTGGTTCAACATTGGAACAGGCTGCCCAGGGAAGTGGTTGAGTCACCATCCCCGGAGGTATTTAAAAGACGTGTAGATGAGGCGCTTAGAGACATGGTTTAGTGGGCATGGTGGTGTTGGGTTGGCGGTTGGACTCGATGATCTTAGAGGTCTCTTTCAACCTTAATGATTCTATGAAATGTCAGAACATTCATGTTACTTATGTTCCCCACAATGCTGATGGGGAAGATGGAAAAATTGCATGTCATCAGGACCATTCAGCTGTAGAAGTATGCTTCTTTATTCAGTGCCCAGAAACCCAGATTTACACTGACATCAGAACTGCAGTGAATCCCAGCATGCTACTGGAAGCTGTGAGAGCTTATAAAGCCTCCCAAGACACACAAGAGCCAGACTGCTCCCCTGGACTCTGCTGGGCACAGACACAACTGGGGAAGCAGAGCAGAAGCCTCCTTCCAGGGCTCCTGGCATCTGTACCCCCCTGCCAGGTCAGATAAAGCTTTATGCCACTGGGAACACTTTGAGGGTAAAAGTTGGGTTTATTGGGTTGACATGACACAGGTGGCTCTGTTTTCCATAGAAAAGACAGCAACTGGAAACCAAGCAGAGTGTTACACTGAGCTGTAACGACTATATACACTACACAGCATTCATCATTGCTATTGAAGACTGACTGGGACCATAATAAATACATGACTATTTGATATAGATCCTCAAAAAGACCATCCAGAAGCATATCCTGGGAAGCCCCTCCTGGCATGAAGTGCAAGACCAGCCTAATTGTTTTAACTCGCCAGTATATTTTTAGAGTTCATTTAAAACATTTTGTCATGTATATTCTCTTTTAAAGAATGATACATCACCACTGACAGTCAGTGCATACTGTTTTCATAGCCTAGCTTTCATAAATATTATGAACAAATATCACAGTGGTATTGTTATAATGAATTACAGTGATGTGTTTCTTGAGAGAGTGCCAGTGACTGGTTTATATTCTCCGTGATGTTAGTGTCATAAGAAACGTGGCACAAATCTTTTCCCAAGGGTCAGCAGTATCTGTAGGCCAATAATGCTACACATTTTTTCTCTTTTTTAAACAGTTTCCTCTGAACATTGATGTATAGCCTTTTAAAATTTTATTTTAATATGGTCAATGATCTAACAACACTTATTAAGTTTGAAGTTCCTTTATTGTAATCTGGAAATAATTTTCATCTGACTCTCACCAACAGCCAAACATAATAAAACATGTATAAGCCAAATAATGTTACACAGAGGCTCTCAGGACTACATGAGGTTCTCATACAGTTGTACAGTCCTGCAGTATCAGAGAGTTACAGAGTACTGCAGTACAAGTAGACAAGGAAGCACTGAGCTCTTCCCATCTACCGGTAGCTCATCTGGGAGGGAAAGAACATTTAGCAATGCTGCAGAGAACCCTCATCAGGTTCCTGTTGGCACACCTGTCCATTAGAGGCTGGGGACAAGCTTTGCGCTTTCCCTGGGGGTGCCTTGCTCCCAGTCACTGTGCACTGTCTCTGCACTAGGACTGATGCCTTGCCAGCCCCCTGACAACATTCCCAGATGGACTGCTTCCTTCAGGAATGATGTGCCAGCAGGCACCCTTAGAAAGACACGGCTAGATGAATGTGAAATTCATTTTTATAAGATCTGGGGGGGGAATGTCATATGTTTGCCAGCTGCTTGTCTTGAGATAGGCTTGTAGTTGGAGCCGTTAGAAAAATGGGATTTTTAACTTTTTTCTTTTTTGTGTTTTTTAATCTAGCCTACCCTGTGAGAACAATAGTTCATTTAACTCCAGCTGTGTTCCACCACATTCATTTCAATAATGTTTGGTCTACAGAATTAAGTACCTGGGTGTTCTGAAGTGGCACCAATATTTTGTCTTAGGATCTCAGAAAAAGTTCTGCACAAAAATATACTAAAGGGAAATTATATGTGAATATATACCTGGCCATGGCTGAAATGGCAACATTTACTAACAGATACACTGCACAGTATGGTAAGCATTTTTTTTTTTTTTTACACATACAGGATAAGACATAATAGCAATTACCTTTGCAACTTTGCTACTTTACCTAACACATTGAATGCTGCCTTCACAATAGTAACCCATCCATAAGAAATTCTAAATGCCCTGACTCTTTCAGTATCCCAAGGAGTTTTGAATTTCGCAATGCTCCTTTTGCTTCCCACACAAAGATATTTCTCTCATTAAGAAAAACAAAAACCCAACCCCCCAAAAAAACAAATCCAAGCAAGAAAATTTCCAGAATGATAAGGAGATCAAAAGTAGTGAGTGAAAACAAAAAAGTCTTTGCCTAAAAGAAGGAAAAAACCTAAGGGACCCAGAGCTGCATTTTTTTAATTTGACAGGCATTTAGAAGTGTAATTGATGGGGCAGTTAACATGGCTTTTGACCAAAACAGTTCATACGCGATAGCAATGTCACATTTATAACATGCCAAAAATCATGCTAATATGTATTCCATGAAAACACAACCACTTCACAAAATGGGAGAAAAAAGATCCCGTATGTTAATAAATGTATTAAAAATTTCAAGTTTGAAGCACTATATTGTTATTTCAGATTATTTCTCCAAATAAACACAAGGAAGACATTTTCAAAAGCGCTCTCTTTTCTTTGTTGCATTAGGCTATGCTACCTTTGCTACAAATACGACAAAGCAAATTGTCTACAGTCCAGGTTTACAGTTGAAACCAATTGCCTCCCACACTGGGGAGAGGGAAGACCAGGTCATTTATCAAAAAATCACTAATGCCTAAAGCCATGGGTCACTTTTCAACCCAAAGGATAATAGTTTTTCCTTTCAACTACAAATTCCAGTCTAGACGTGCTTTATGATACCTTTTGAAATGCCTTTTTGCCTAAAGTGTACTCCTGTGTCAGTTACCCTCGGCTAAGGCTTCTTTATATGAACCCAGAGCCACCTGCCTTTCAGAGGCAGTAGCAAAGCCTGAAGCAGAAGAGTTCTTCAATGTGTGAATTTTTTGCAGGCTGGTGTGCACTGACAACCTTTCTGGCACCTCCAGCACTTATGAGTAAAATATATCTATATATACACATGTAATTTGGCATTATTTTACCCTGTAAATATTGGTTACTATAGCAAGTTTGATGCATAATGAAGCAGAGGAACAGAGACACATGCTCACAATGGAGGTGTGCCTCTACAGGTATTCTTGTTCTGCACTCGCAGGGTGTGCTAAGCTCCAGAAAAATGTATGGAAAGACAGTTGCTGCCACTAGGACCTTAGAGTCTAGCTCTGTCATCAAGCCAGACATGCCGTAACTCGATAGTCTCTCCTGACAACATTAACTGGTTGCCTTAAGTTATACAAGAACTTTGGGCACACCATAGTGAAAATTAATCTTAGTATATCTGTAGCCCTCTGAGACAGCTTGCTACTAATTATGAAGCTTACATTTATTACAGGTGCATGGGGTCACTGTTGACATTTCAGCTCTTAATGGCCCTTCTTCGAGGACACACCGGAGCACAGCATGTCTCTCTGTTCAGCGCTGTGCAGGTCTCAAACCACCAGTGGAGCCAGCCATCAGCCAGTAGTGACAAATTCACTAGTTGCATTTAAAGCTCCTACTGGATCTTAACAATTACTATGGAGAAAAGCAACAAAAGTGAGCACTTGGTTGTCCAAAAAGTTAAAAAATTGCACCACACTGCCTGCTACTTGGCAGCAGTTTCAGGTGACCAAGTTCAAGTAACCTGAAGGCTGTGCATTTCTGTCAACCCTGCAAAGCAGAGCTGAGGTACACTGGCAAGACACCGTGCAAGCTCCCTCTGCCCTACTTTTCTCCCCCCTCCTATAGATAAAAGTACTATAATATCCAGACCTGTCAGTCCTGCCATTTGCATGAACATTAATTTCACAGAAACATAGCAATTCTAGCTTAGAGTGGGTCATCTCTCCAGGCTACATACCAGTTAAACTAAATGTCTATTAAAAAAAGAGAAAGCTCTCAGCTACCAGCACGTGGTAGCTGTAAATATCAATTTATGAATCATGACTAACTTGGAAAATATGAATAAAGATGAAAGTAGTGAAAACAGTGACTGAAAATTTTATGACTGAACATGCTGAATTTGATTAGTTATGATTAATGGGGGTCACATTTTGTTCTGTGTAAATAGTTGAGTAATTGCTGTAAATCTATGAAAATATTCACAAAAAGTGAAAGGTTTTAGCACAAACATCAACCCACACAGGAAATGTGTAATGCATTACTACAGAGCTGTTCAAAACCTAAATTCTCTACAGCTTGTGATATTGCAATCAGTTTTCCCTTCAACTTCTGGCATCATTGTCCATTTCTTCACCCAAACATGATGACAAAACATCCCTGTGGCAACCGCAACTCCAGCTATGTAAAAAAATATTATTAAAAAACCATGCACACATTACTGGCTGGCTTGAGTTTTTACTTTTACAAAAATGTAATCACTATGTTCATGGATCTAACAGCATCACTAATGCATCAGATAAAAATAGCTGGGGTCAAAACAAGGAATTGTCAAGGGGCAGATCTTGCCATTTGCATGAAATGTGAAAGCAGGACACAACTTAAAGACCCACTTTTGTCATAGAGAAATCTCAATTCTGTCACATTCAAAATATGATCAAACAGTCTGCAGGGGGGAGAAATGAAAGGTGCTGGCCGGTCTGTCCCTAGATCTCGGAGACCCCTTTCTCTGCCCCTGCCACCCACCAAGCTGTCCACCAGCCTGACGGCCCTGAGTCAGGAAAACTCCTCACACGGCTTGTCATAGATCTAGTACCCATGAAAACTATACCTGTTTAGGCTGAAAAAGTGTTTCCTTTCTCAAAGCAGGAAAGTTTCTGAATTCTAATCTCCTGCCACCTTACCTAAAGAATCCTCATAGGCTCTTCAGGCAGACATTACAGTTAAAGTGTTTTAACTAGGTCTCCAGGATCAGACTATCAAGCTCTTCTTAACCAGAGTCCCTGTGGTGATTTAACACCCTCCCAGAAATCCACACTTGAGTTCTTCAAACTTAAAATGGAACATGACTGCTGCTAAAACCTGAAGATGCAGCAAGTTGTATTTATCAGTCATTTCTGTATTTGATGAATACCGCTGAGCTGTGCAAGCAACATTATCGAACTGTATCTGCCTTAAGTTAAAAATATCAGCCAGCAAATGCCATTCACAGGGTATAAGAATGTTCCTTGTTGCTGCGTATTTACTCAATCAACTCTGCAGACAGGAGCATAAAGGACCCACAGGGAATATCTTTCAGCTGTCAGGCAAAACTCGGGTTGGTTTACTGAAGCACCGAAGGTGTTTAGGTTCTGAAAGCCCTTTTGTCTGTGGAGACTCTCCTCTCTAATGAAAATCTGAAGCATTTGCATTGCTTTTAAATCTCTTCAGAGGTTTTGTGTTTTCTGCTTCCAGTATGGCTAACGACGTAAGTTTTCAAAGTAAAAAAAATTCCTGTTAGCAATGAAAATACATTTTCATTCCAAGTGACTGTCTCTTTTTTTCTCTGAAAGCAGAGTGTCCAACTTTATCCCTTGACTTTTGCTTTCTTCATTTGCCTTGAACAGACTTGCCAAAATTTTACCAAAAATGCTCCTTTCCATACTGAAAACCAGGACAATGTCTCTTTTTTCTTGCTCTTTGAAACACCTTTTTTTAACTCCTCTTTCTTCTTTCCTTTGACAGTGGTGAGTCTCTGCTTGCCTGCAGAGATCCTTGTGAATGTCCTTCCTTCAAGCCTGCTATTGCTGCTCTTTGCACCAGCCAGGACAGGCTGGCTAGTAAGTAACTTAACGTCCCCGAGCCAGTGACTCCTTTGCAACACTTGTCAGCCAGGAGTCTGGGTTAATTGAAAGACATTGCCCAAGGCGAATGCCTGGCAATCTGGGCGTTAGCCTCTTTTCTAAGTGCAAACATAACCTACTATTATTAACTGGTGGTGTTGCAATATTAGCTGAACTGAGAAGCTTACACGGGATGCTTATGAAATTAATGACTGTAAAATTAACCTGCATTTTAGTCATGAAACTGATACAAGGATTCGGTGTTGTCATCTTAATCCACAGTGTAAGTCTTTTCCACTGTGTCCTCTCGTGCTCAGGATGCCTTGGCACCAGAAGGGTGCCAGAAGGGTCTTGGTGACCAGAAGGGTCAAGGATAGGAGGAATTAGCTGGAAGTAGGAGATTATTTTTTCAGACAGATATCTGGGTTTCTGATGTCCAAGAAGACCCCATGCTAATGTCTGCCAGGTGCAAAGGTAGGAATTTTCACAAAATACCACGGGTTGCAGGGGAAAAGCCTATAGTCACTGTCCACTTTGGTACCGTGATGTAAAAGGGCAGTTGTGAAGGTTAAAATCAGACTGCTGAAAAGGAGCTGAGTGGGACTTCCATAGTAATAGTCTCTAAAAAGCCATGTACAAGGCCCATAAGACAAGAGATCCAGAGTGCCAGGGCATGGAGGAGATGATGGTGTAGAGAGCAGGAA
>NW_008824035.1:8493540-8495223 GCF_000699105.1 Pygoscelis adeliae | reverse complement strand
ATCCCTGGGAACCAGGGAGCCGTTTGGAACAGGAGAGACCTGTGCAGGATGGATGGGCTGCCTGTTCATCATAAAACCCAGCACATTGCTGTGGAAAACAAAAACAGTCATTGGGAGCATCAAACCTAGAAGCAGAGGACAAGCCAACAGGTGCAGGAGCACTCAGTTCAGACTGAGGCAACCTATGAGATGGTAATAACTAACGGTGCAACACATTTCTGAAAGAGCCAGGAGGAAAGTAAGCAGCACGTTCTCAGTGAATAAGGAAAGGTAAATTAGACTGCCTACCATGCCAGCTGAATTGCACAGGCAATAGTAAGCAATGGTGTAAGGCCAATACTTGGAAGTACTTCTACATTAATGCTAGAAGCCTAAAAAGTTAGGGAGGGAGCTAAAATGCTCGGCACCAAATGACAACCCTGATACAATAGGCTTCTTGGAGTGTGAGGGAAGGAGGGTAACTAATGAGATGTGGCATTACCTACTTGATAGGAATGATGGAATAGGACACACAGGTCAGGGAGAGGCACTGTATGTGAAGGATATTATACAGTGGCACAGCATAACAATATTATGGGGGAAAAAGAAGCACGATGGAATCCTTGTGGGTAAAAAGCATGGATGTTAATAATAATAGCATAGCTGCGCCACCAACCCTCTGATTAGGGCAATGCCAGAATCACTGGCTCAGGAAAAGCTTCATGAAATTAGAGAAGCTGCAAATTTAGGTCAGCTACAAATTCAAAGAGACTACAATTAACCTCACCAGACTGAGCTAATGCTTCATTAAGATACAGAAATCTAATTTTTTGGACACACAAATGCTTGCTACTTAAAAAAACATACTGAGTTGGTCTCAGCTGGTGCACAGGACAACAGCTATTAATGGGAGAGGTGTTCTGCATTAGTGATCATCATACACTACAGCTCAAAACTAGAAAAAGAAGGCTAAATAAATCTAGTTTGTGGCTGTTCAATTTCAAGAAAAAAATTATGTTAAAAAAATTAGCAATTATAAAAGAGTAAAAACCAACACCCCCTCTCCTCTCCAAAAACTCTGAAAGGGTTAGTTCAAAAGCCAAAAAGTCTGCATGAAGCCCAATAGCCATGAAATACACTATACTAGAAGCTTAGGCAATGCACGTGACACAGACCAAGAAGAAAACAAAGCAGTCCAAATGCCCTCTGCATGGATGGCTCAATAGGAAAGCAAAGGAAACTTTCAAAGGCAGAAGATCAGCATTAAAAAAAAAACCAAAACAACCAACAACCCAAACAGAAAGCTTTCTGAAGTGAGGACAGAAAAATCCCATAAAATATAGCAGCTCAAATGTAAACAGGAAATAAAGAGGGCTAAAAAAGAATTTGAAGAGTGACTTGCAAATGACGCCCAAACTGATAGTAAAACATTCTTTGAACACATCAAAAGCAGGAAGCTATCTTGTGATTAGTGGGACCAGTTGATGACAAAGGCATAAAAAGGATGATAATGCCACCGCAGACACTCACTGAACTATTTGTTTCCACCTTTACTGCTAAGGTTGTTCAGGAGATTCTCATGCTTGACAGACTTGTTGTAGCACATAGGTAAGAGGTTTTTTTATTTTGTAGTGAAGTTACAGAAGATTTAGAGAAGACCAATTAAAATCATCAAGGGGACGGAGCAGCTCTCTCATCTATGTA
>NW_008824035.1:8476206-8493514 GCF_000699105.1 Pygoscelis adeliae | reverse complement strand
CGACATAGTCTAGGACCCTCCCGTTGAGAGGAGAAAGCCAAAAAGAAGATATGATCACAGTTTACAGTGTCAGAAAAAAAGTGGATAGCTGAATGCAAGCAGGATCAAACAGAATAAAATCCTGCAATACTAGAAAAAGTAGTAGGGGACACTATGAAACTAATAGGAGACTGATTTAATTTAGATGAAAGTACTTTCCACAGTGAGTAGTGAACCTCTGGAACTTGCTGCCACAGGAGGCTGCTGAGGCAGACAGTATCAACAGTTTCAAGTGGAAATGAGGAAAATTCATGGGAAATGGGTCCATGAACACTAAAAAGACCACACAGGTATACGGCCTCTAACATCCCTAGTACTCTCTCAGCATCACAGCTGGTGTATGGAGAACAGACCATGAAAGTGGCCAAGTTTGCATGCTATCCCTAAACAGTCTCTCCTACTGCCTCTGCTGAAGACAGAAACAGGCTAGAGGCTAGACTGATCATCGGTCTCATGCAGTCAGGGATTTTTTTTATGAACTTCTGCATCTCTGCTTGTGTCATGTTGCCTTTTTAATTTCTCAGCTAAACAGCCCATCCCATAACAGGCTGTGTTATTCTTATCACTTCCAATAGATTGCCATTGCTTCTACAACTCACGTATGGATGTTCTTCTGTGGCTGATGTATGAGAGAAGTCTGAACGATTCATGAGTGAATATCCAAAACCAAAAGTGATATATACCGTTCCATAGCAGCAGTTACAGAGACAAAAAAACTTGGTGTGTTGCAGATTTAATTCTTGATATCAAATACTTCTGTTTTTAATAAAGGGGCCAGAAACTTAATTGGGAAACACGTTCAGAAAATTGTATTAGTATTGCTTAACCAGGACATTGCAGAAGTTAGTATCCTAGTGAGACCTATTCTAAGAGTAGTAAGTAAAAGCGTAAAGGAAAAGCTGGGGAACATCAGATCACAGTTAAAAGGAGGAAATTTACTCTTCTGCAGAGTAATTTCTGCAGCTTCTAATCTACAGTGTTGCAAAGCATACAACAGCAGTAAGAATTACTGAAAAGATGAATACTCTATCCCAAAAGCATTGTAAATTACAGCACATTAACAGAAGTCACTTGGATATGGTCATTAGTACAAAAAATAATGCAACAAGCAACAGCACCCCCACTGTCCTTCGCTAACAATCAGAGGAAACACAAACAGATTCCTCAGCGCACATGTACCAGACTCCCATCTGGAATACCCTGTATTTCCTTTCTCCTCAGAGTTTGACGAAAGGTGATAACAGATACTACAAATCATCAGCACAAGCTCACTTACTGGCTCGATGGAAATTCTGAGCAAAAAGATGTTGACAACAGTATCCCAACCGTCTCTTTTTCTGATTTGTTGGTGCAGTAGAACATACAATCATCAGAGAGAGAGTTTTACAACCATTGCAATAGTGTTTTCTATTTATAACTTTTGGAATGTGAATTTATGGTCTGCGAAAGGCTTTAGAGTTCTGACTGACAGCCTGGGAGTCTTTTATTTCATAAATACTACATGATTTAATAAGCAAGAAATCAGGAAGCTGATTCTAAGAAATGAACCTACAGGAAGTATTTTTCAATCTGAAGACAACCATGCTAATAAGGCTGAGGTTATCCTCTTCATGTTGTTACGCACATATGCACATGTGTTGCTGTACAGAAACACAGCAAGTTGCAGGGTTTATACAAACTCCTAGAAGGGAGAAAATGTTAAAACAGCATGCTGGGGAGAGAGCTGAATCAGAAACCCACCATAAGAAAAAAAAAAAAAGACTTTTCAAAGGAAGCATAATACGTGCTTTTACTAAGGACCATTTATTAGGGACTAACACATCGTTTATTTTGAGTGCAGCTTTGGAAAAAAATTTGCAAGGGCCATTATGGTTAAATCTGAAGATTAAATTACTAGTTTGGAATTCTCAAAACATTCTGTGCTAGTTTAACCTTGCTCCCCTTAAAGTCAAGAACAGGTTTTTCCAATGATTTTAATGGGAAGGGAACTGAAGCAAGCGGAGCAATTCTGAAAGTTCTGCCATGGAGGTACTTCAGCTCCCCTCTTTACAGGAGTATTAGTTACATTTTTATGTGGGTATCTAGACAATTGGGGCTGTAAGAGCTGGCTGAAGAGAAAGTTCTTATTAGACCTATAGGTCTAGGAGTTCAATCAAACTTTTAAATATTCTGTTGAATTAACTTCATACAAGAATTTAATGACAAGTCATATCATTCTAAATGCAAAAGCTGTTGACAGAATTACATTGTTCAACTTCAGAAGCTCTCAATGAACGTTAACAGTAGTGCCAAAGTTTATACTTGCACAGGCTTTCCAAGTGCCTTACAAACATTAATAGGTTTAGCCTAAAATATCCCTGTGAAGTGGGCTATACCCATGATCACTACCCCTCCTGTTTTTTTTTTTTTTTAATACAGATGAGGGAGATAAAATATAGAGGCTGTAGCAAAGAAGAACCTACATAGCCAATACAGTCATACCATGTGGAAATTTGTGGCTTCAGGCCATTCTCCTGCAGAGAAAAGGAGAAGCTGGGGAATTGCTGGTGAGGAAAATATTGACCAGTGCAGTTCCTTGCCAGAAGATACCTTCCTGCCTGAAAACCCATGGGTTCCAGGAGGCCGGAAGCTACAGAGTAAGCCAGCCAAGTAATCATTAAAGTATTGAGCGGGGAGAGGAAAGCAATCAGTCCTTGAAGGTAGGAAGGGTCTGAAACAAGCTGCACACTTGGAAAGAAAGGTGAGCATGAAATAATAACGGGAGTCTGGTCCCCCTTTACCACGGCAGGGTGAGGTTCACCTGATTTTGGCTGTCTAACAGTTACAGGAGTCCCATCTGAGCTGGCTGTCCATCCTCCCTTTAGCATTAATGGACAGATCAAGGCACTGCCGGGGTGCCCCTAGTTCATCCCTCCGTTTCAGAACATGTTCCAGGACAATAAACTGCAGGCAACTGAAGCTGATGACATGAAACCCACCTTGGGAGTGTCAGCTAATAATTACTTTAAGACGGGGCAAATTTTCAATGAATGATAGACCTTCAGCTAGATTTACACAGGACTGCATGTGGTCCCAGACAGCAGAGAGTTGTACAACCTGTAACTGCATTGCACTAACATGCAGTCCTGGCTATGAGTGTAATTTCTGGTTTTGTCCCATCTGCACAGAAGCTAATGCGGTGGACACCTAACTAGTGTCCCAGTCTGTGATTTGGACTCACATACACCACAGCAATTGATAAAATAATGCTATGTTTTATAAAGTGCATACAGATCCAGGGTTAGAAATTACTAAAGGACATTAAAAGGCTGCATTATTACAATTATATTTAGCTGCTTAAGTGAATGGCTGAAAAAGTTCAGTACCTAGTGTCACCAGATGTAACTTGTCCGTGAATTCGCATAGACAAACTCTGCTTCCTCCCTTCAAATTTCCTCTTATGTCCTTAGAATATGAATGTCCACCACTATTCATAATCAATTGAACATACTATAGTTTCCTCACCTTTATCTTCACACCTTTAGTTGCAGAAGTCAGTAACTGTGATGACACAACTTTAAAAGTGTTATACTTGTTTTCCCAGAGGACACTGGTATGATTTGCAATGGAAAAACAACTTTGAACATTTTCCAAAATGGCAAACAAAAATTACATCTGTCAGCACTGGGAATAGATTTTACATTTACTTCTTAGGCACAGCTTCCTTTTGATATTATGGAGATGGAAGGGCTTGTTTTCTCAGCAGCAATTTAGAAGTGTCATCTAGAAGTTTCAGAAAGATAACCCCTAAAGGTACTACATCCCACACCTTAAAAAGAAATCTGTTTTAAAAATCATCCCTGACCTACACTTTTCCCTCTGGGCACACTACACACCAGGCTAACATCTGCACATCTGTTCTTCATACCTGAGTGTCTCTCAAATGAAGAAATACAGAAAATAAACTACTATCTAAATCAACAAGATATTGTATTACACTTCGTGGTTCCCATTAACTTGAAGAAATCACAAACTCTTAGAAACAAAACCCTATCATTAATCATATGCATTTAACTTTCTTTATGTAAAATTACAATTAAGAACCACCTAAATGGAATTGATTGGTACCAAAATCTGGAGATTTATTCAGATTGTGATTTGTGCAAGCCTGGCCTGGAAAATGTGCAAGTTATATTTAAAATGGCTGCTACTGTATGATAGTAGCACAATTTTCTTTTCAGCCAGTTCAAGCAACCTATTCTGCTGCCCAGTCTGTCTCTGAACTTCTCTTTGTCCTACAAAGTTCCCTTATCTTCTGTCTTTTTGATCCCCTAGATGCCCAGCCCTCCTTCTAACTTAATATCTTGAAAATATATGTCAGTTTATTTGCTATGCCTGGCTGTATGCAGGTTTCACTGTTATTACTGTTCCCCCCCCCCCCCCTTTTCACCTATAATGATATGCTATCTGTAACAAGGTCACAAAAGCTTCTGCAAAAACAGTCTAATGATATTCATTAGGATAGAAGATTTCACACAAGCATAACTGACAGGGTCAACATGCAATACGTATGTTCTTCCAGCTGTTGCTAGATGTGATCACCACTAAGATATGAAAGAAAGAAGTAGAGTGAGAAGAACTCTAAAAAACAACCCAGAATAAATACTATTTCATAAAGGAACTAAATGCATAGTAAGCACTGTAGTCTTCCATGCTGAACCTACTCACATTTAGTGGTAGGTCATTGTTCCTCCCTCTCAATGGTGTCAATACATTCTTCTCTGGCCACACAAGCATCACTTTAAATTGGGAGAGGCAATGGTCTTTCATGGCCTTTCAAAACCCTATCTGGAAGCAGAGGTGTGATGAAATTCTGTGTCTGGTGCCAGCTTGCTTGTGAAAGAGAGAGAAGACAAATACTTTGTCTAAGACAATACCATAAAATATTATATCAAGCAAAAATGTTTCACACTAAAATCAAGCACCTCCTTCAAACTCCTTACACAACACAGACTAACACATCCAAAGGCATCCAAGTGCTCTTTGCATATCCCTGCACAGCTCTGCCTGCAAACCAACTGTTTTGTACCTACTGATACTAGTACATGGATGGCATAAGTAATGCAGACTACTGGGGTCTGCCCTAAAAGGAATAAACAACAATAAGAAAAGGAACTATTAGGACTTATTGTGATAATTTGGTCAAGAGTCAAAGGACAGAAAGAGCAGCCATCATAATCTATACGTGAATTACTCACACAGTATCTGTAGAAAATTGGTGCTGAAATATTTCTGTTTGAATACCTTCTGGTTTCAAAGCACACACTTCAGTATTTTGCTGAATTGGATCCTCAGCAAGATAAATCACCAGGAACAGAATTTTTTTTGGAATCTCTCTCATTCCAGTTCCCCAAACTTTGCAGTTACAACGTACAACACACCAACCCTGTGGCAAAAGAGTTTACCTTAGATAGCAATGGAACAGATATGTGTCTTAATTCAAACTAGAGATACTTCTCCTGAAAAACACATGAAACACACCCAGAGCTAATACTGCCTTTCTCACTCATGCTAATTGGGATCTTCTTCACTGACTGCAAATGCACAGGAACTCAAGCTCACCATTTAACTCTGCTTTTGCAACTTAATTCCTATCATTTCCTGGGCTGTCCACCATAAAACAATTACATGAATTATTTCTGTTTGAGGTTGCCTAGTTCTAGAAGTGGCTCATATAAAACCAAACTCTTAACAACTTACACTCAAGATTAATTTTTTTCAGTACTCATTACCACAAAGTCGCTATCACTTGTTCACACAGTTTAAAGTACAGTGGGTTTTTTGGCATGACATTCTTCCCACGGACAGATCAAATAAGATGGCATTATTGCTCTGCACATGTTCAGCGTGTTCCTAGCAGCTAGAGGCACAGGAGAAGACAAGCCCTCCAGACACCAGTGCACACTTCCTAGAACCGCATGAATACTGCTACATTTCCCTTTAGTTTGAATATTGGTCCAAACCACCTATCGCCTGCACACGGATGAACAGTGGAACGACATGAAATATCAACGCGACAGCTAACAAAAGAGAGAGGAAGTGTCCTCTCCAGTCAAGCCAAATATATAAATTCACCAGTCAACACTACATTAAGTATCTAAAAAAAATTTAAAAAAATAATAAAAAACCCCACTTGAACTTCGACTTCCTTTCAACATACTTAGTGATGCTGTTTACAGTGTTTTAGCATGTTACCAGGTTTTAATACAATAAATGTGCTCAGCTACTGTTGTAGTACTCACTGTTTAACCCTACGACACCTCTGGCCCAGCACACGACTGCTGCAAACAGAACGCACGCTCAGGGAGTTTAAATCTCAGCAGCGAACACGCCTGAACGTTTCCTCTCTCAGTACTGCAAATGCTTGCAATAAATTACTTACAAAATATAGGCCTGATTCACCGCTGCATTATACCATTTGTACACAGCTGACTTCAACAGAGTTACACAAGTGTAAAAGAGAAGTAGGGGAGGGGTGAAGCAAGCCCTGCGTGCAGATAATTAACCATCTTTTTCATTGAACCATAATATACTTTCTCCATAAACTGGCAACAGAACCAATCAGTGTACACATTCCATTTCAAACACAAAGTAATTTTAGGAGCTAGCATTATTGTACCATTTGAAATATCCTCTGTTCTCATCAAATGATTCCCCCTGTAATTGATGTCATAAAGAATATCTATGTTAAGCTGTCTTCATTTCCACAGTTTTCAATCCTTATGATGATCAATTATTTATATACAGACTAGATGAAAGGCAAGACTGTAATGACTCCAAGAGATTTAAGAGTGATATAATAAATCTTGAAAGCAGAACTCAAGTGGGTGATCGTAACAAAAGCCAGTACTGGACGATCATATTTTACTATTTTTAGAAGTTCCCCTTCACCCCCTCCCACAAAAAGATCACCAAAGCAGCACCTCCTCCTGCAGTCCTTCTGCTTCTGTGCTAGCAATAGACCTTCTGCTTCCCTGTGAGATCCCTGCCACCCTCACCCCCTTCCAGCTTATTCTTCCTTAAAAAGGAAAAGCACATGTTTGTCGTTGTCCTTATTAGCCCAATCATTTTGGTTGCCAGGATGACCTCACTGAGTGGCAGGGGAAATTCCTTGATCTAATTTTTTAATAAGCCCTTCTTGTACAATGTACATTAACACACCTTTAACAATGACTCAGGGCTTCAAAGTTTGCATTTGTACCCAAACTTTCCAAAAACATCTGGTTGGCTTTGGTTCAAGGCCACAATAAACATAAGTATTGTCACCAGTCAGTATCCATGTCATATGTAAATTAAAAAGGACATACACTCCTTCATATGACTCTCATCAGACTTGAAAAAGAAGTCTGGCAAAAATACCAGTGACTTAGATAAATCAAAGGTTTGAACCCATGCTTCCATCTGCCTCCTTTTTTCCACAGTTCTCTAAAGAAAAGACTCAACAGCTAAGGGTCACCAGTCTATTTTCTGTGATCACACTGACCCATCAGATATGTCTAAGCATGTGGGTTCTGGCCTGCTTCCAAGCATAGCTTCCAGCCGCATTTAGGGACATACATTCCTATTAATTGTTCAAACAAACAAACCTACACCAAAGGATATCCGTCGGATTTCTCTCAAAATATAATAAGGACATTGCCCTAGTCTTACGCGTCATCTTCATGCTTGAAGTAATTCTTTGTAGTAACTTGGACACATGCATTAGGTATTAAAATATATATTTATAAATGTATGTTGCAACACTGACCAATAATTTGGGCAACCAATTTTGCACAGCTGTAAAGAACTCAGTTTTCAAGTTTGCTCTTCATTGCACGAACCCCAAGCTCAGTTGAAAGGTCTTAAGTTGGGACAACAAGAACAAAGGATCACCAACCTATTAATAATTCTTCAGAGTTAAGGCCAAAATCTGTGGTTAAATATAGGGCAAATTCCAAAGCCTTTAAGTAATAAAAAAATTCTCACTAGCATTTTGTTTCAACAAGCACTTCAGAATTTTGTTACTTATATTAAAAAGATGTACAGTAGGTACACCTTGCAACATGATTTTACATTTTTAGAGTGTACTAAAGAAAGTGTTTCCTACAGTGGTAGACAAATGATGTGATTAAAAGATTACATATTCTAGGACCAAGTTTTGCAGTAAAAAAAATGGCATTTTCCTCAATTAAGACTCACAAAATATGGTCCTAATTGATTTGTACAACAATAAACGTGGCTATGGTTACAATTAGTGCCAAAGTCTTTTGCCAATTTATTTCTTTCTCTCCTTCGGGATTTCTCCTTTTCATAATACACTTGCAACAAACAGTAACTCTTGAAAATGTCTGCAAGGAGTTAATTCTAAACGATAAAGCAATCCAGTCCAGAAAGCAGCTAAGATTGAGCTTATGTCAACAGGTAGAATTTACAGTCCCACAAAAAGAAATGTTTAACAGTCAACTATTTAGCTGCAATAAATTAGACTTTCACTGTGTTGTTCTTATCACTGCGATCTATAGATGAAAAGCAGTATATAGTAGCTAATTATTAATTTTATTTATTACCACAGGGAGGATTTTCTAGTAGTATTCTGTTCCTTAATGTGAAACTAGGGATCAGAACTTTATGATGACCTGAAGCTGATTTCTTAACAGTTTCGATTTCCTGCTCTTCATAGTCACCATAAATCTTGTTTTCTGCCTCAAAACTTCAGATGTTTCTAACTTCTTATCTATCAGCCTCTAAAGTGCTTCCAGACTCCCACAAATGTTTTAGCAGACTCTGCAGGCTTGCCTGCCCCTCTGCTAAGTGTCAGGCCATATATCTCTTTTGGGGTGTCCCCCACTGAAGAAGCCATACCATGTGAAAAACATGTAAGTAGGGAGGATCCGGAGGCACCCCGGTCTCGGTTGTATTTAAAGTCTGAACCCATGCTGTCATCCTAACTTGCCTAGCATACAAACTGATTGGACAAGCCTGTGCTTAAGCTCACCAAGCTAAAGCAAGAGACAAGCTTCAGCAATTCTTCTCTGTGTCTGCAATCCCAAGGTCAAGCAAGGCTATGGCCCACTATTTGCAATGGCATTGTATGACTGACCTCAACGTGGATACGTGAAACCCAGATCATGGACCACATCGTGCTTTATCCAAAACTTTGATAGCAGAGACGTCATCACATAGGCATTGGTAAGTTTCCAGCCTTAAAACTGGTTGTCTTAAAAAAGAGGAGGAGGGTGGGGACTGAGGAAGGAGAGCACGGTCACTGGAGAGAGGGGTGGTAAGGAAGGAAAAGGAATTTGCAAAGGCATGCTTCATCACAGCTTAAGCATTTGAGAACTAGAATCATTTGCCCTATCTATGCTCTTTACAAATCACAGCCACCAGAACAGGTCAATAGAACAAACACTTTTCTATTCAATCTGACTTTGACACTTGGTTGAATCCCTTGGAAGTGTTCTCAAGCAGCAAAACCAGGACTTTTTCCCAGCTCTGCTATGAGCCGTCAGGAATTGCCACGCTTCTACGGAAAGCACGGGGCAAAGTCAGAAGGAAAGGGAAGGGGATTTACAATGCTTACATAGCTGTTAGAGCTGCTTCTGTAATACAAAATGCTAACAGCAGGGCAGCTCAGCAAAGCCATTATTTTGCCCAAAAGTAATCTTAAAAAAAAAAAAAACAACCCACGTAATAAAGGATATCCTGGTACTGAAAAACAAGCAGCATAACATGGAAGGACAGTGTGGTATGGAGTAAGAAATTTTGTATGACACACCGGCTCCTCATGTGAAAAATGGTCTAAGATGCCATTCATTACTTTGGTCTGCAGTTCTTAAAGAATACAAAGTAAATATACAAAAGGCCTCTCTCCTTCGATAGCATTATCCTTTCAAGTGTGGCGGTACGTTTGATTAATGTCTAGCAACCTAAGGGATAAGGCATCACATTTGTGTTGCACGAAACGTGAAATGACACAGGACTCATTGTCATGTTTCCTGATGGTGCTTTTATGTTCAATTATGTTGGTTTTTAAGCTGTTTGTTTTGCTTCTGCTGTTTGCATGGGCTCATGTGAATAGTTTAGTATTTGGGTCATGTGGCTTTGGTCACATGTGGCAGAGTTTATAGTATTTTATACATTCTTCTATAAATAGGTGCTGAGAATATCCTGCCACATCTCTGCATTTGACTCCTAGATGCAGCATTCACAGATGAAACTCCCTTGTGTGAAGCAGAGCTGAATGTTTACAGATGTGTTTGACAGAGCTAGCTTTTCTGCTAAAAACTCTTTCCAAATCATGTTTCTCTTACTAAAATGAGGGAGAGTCCATAAAATGGGAATCCATGTTTGATGGGAAACATGCTGCTAAGAAATACCATCATGTTGTGAAACACAGGAAAAAAATGTGAAGAGCAGTTGTATGATGTTATTGGGGACTGTTTTCCTCTAATTTTGTAGAGGTAAACAAAGCAGCTGCAACCCTGTTTATTTAGCCTTCCCCACATCTAAAGCACCCTGTCTCAGTTGGATGCTTCACTAGGTGCAAGAATAACTGTTTTCCCCAAGGAAAACTGGATGCTCTTGTATGGGCTTTTAAAAAATTTTTTTTTAAAGTGACCATTCTGTTCTACCTTCTGCACTGCCTGCAGTTGCCAGGGCTTCCTTCTCTTCTCTCTGCCCTGCTTGCAACCCCAGGCAACGGGAGTCTGCTGGGAAGCACAGGAATGAAACAGCGTTCTCAGGATTCCTTCCCCCCGCTCCTCCCGCCCAGCTCTTCACTGCCGATGTAATGGGTTGCACTGACAGTTATAAAATTACCCTTCTGATTCTGATTATTTTTCCAGACAGATGCTGCTAGGTTGCTTTGTTATATTTGGATGCATTCTTATTATTTACTAATTCACATTTCTGAAGCACAGGGCCTGCCTAGGACCAGCAAAGGGCAGACAACGCTGCATCTGCTCTCAAGCACCCCCCTCCACTGCTGTTGATTCTCACTGCGTGCTGCTCCCTCCTTCCCCCTCTCCTAACTCTTCTGTGCCTCAACATTTTTGTCCACTTTGCCAAGTCCCTCAAACATCTGCTTCCTCCACCCCTGCTCTCATGCTCAAGAATGTCTCTGGCAAAAGCCTGTAACCAGAATGACTTTCCCCACCAGAAACCTGTTCTTCCCTCTTTTGGTCTCGTCCCAGCAGAACACCTCTCCCAGCACAAGTAAGTCTCTGGACTGCAATCTCTAGTGACCTCAATTCAGATCTCCTTTGCCTTTCTCTGCTTCCCTTTTCACTGCACAAGACTGTGACAATCTCTCAAAAGAAGCTTGACAGAGCATGACTTTGTCTTCCTCTTACCAGTTTGCCTTTGCCTTCAGTAATTACCCCCAAGTCTCTTCCTTATAGTCTCTACTGCAGATGCGTTAAGTTTCTCATCTGTTTTCCTCCAGCCAGCCCATGACCACCTCCTGAACTTCCCCCTCAGGCTCCTGCTGCACTCTTTTTCACTCTTTTCTCTTAAAATGGAAATATAGAACAATCTCTTCCTCCTAAAACACACAAACAAAAAACCAACCACACAGAAACACAACAACTGACTTCTTTCATCTCTAAGCTCATTCTGTGTTGCCAATACCGTTACATAGAGGGTTTTTTTTTCACACCACTTCCAGCTAAGATCCTCTCTAGTCTGGCTTTCCTCCTCACATTTCAATAACGATGCTGTCAGTAGAGTTTCACATGATTGTTTCCTAGACAAATCTCACAGCCACTTATTCCATTTTTATTCCCTCCATGTATCATTATTTTCAACACTCTCCAGTGCATATGTTCAAACAAATATTTACCTCCTCACACCCCTAATTTCATTGACATCATCATATCCCAATTGCCTTATTTCTTCAACTGATCCTTTAGAAGGACTCTCCCGTTCTTTCCTCCAGTTTTCTGTGGGACTTCTGCTCTGTACCACATCTAAATTATGTTAACCTTTAATATATTTCAGCCTCTTTTCAAGACTAAAGACTTGTTCGTTGACTCCCTGTGTTCATGGCAGAAATCTTTATTGGCATCACTGAAACCTAATAGATATATGGCCACCAGCTAAAGCCCAGCATAACTTCAGTATGCTTTTCCTTCTTCCTCTATTTTAAGCACTTCCCACCAGCTCTTGATTTCAATCACAGTGAACTACCCCACATGATTACTAGCCTGTTTATGTCATAAATTTGAGAAGACTCTCTTTGCCTTGATCTCCCTAGTCTTCACATTCAGACCAGGTCTAATTTTCACAGGTGAAACTCCCCATAGCTCTCATCCTTTTGCAGCTTGGCTGAAAATCCTTCTTTCTTCATCTAACCGAAGTAGCTTTGCCTCACTCTAAACTAAAGCAAGTTACAAAGATCATTTTTCTAGCTTTGGCTCTAGGGCTTCTCTCTAAGCATCTCTTGAGTTGCTGCTCCTTCCTTACTGTATTTTCTTTTCAATTTTTCTGATGGAACAAATACAGTGCTCATTTGATTTCTGAGAGGCTTAGAAACATTGAGATTAAAACAGCCGTGAAAAACCAGACCAAAAATTACTCACCTCCCTCCATTTTCCCTAAATTGAGCAGAGCTCATGCAACAGGCAGGAAGGGGTAAAATAGCTTGGGAGACCAAAGCAGCTGGTCTCATCAGACAACCGCACCCAGCTGTTTTATATATGGGACAGGAAGAGGAAATTAGAAGCTAGAGTAGGAGGATAATTCCCTGTTCAGAAGCTTAATGTGAAAAGACTGTTGTATTAAAGGCCATATTTGTTTGTACTACATAAAGATTTGAACAAATAGGAAGTACTGCCACTATTGAAGGAAAAAAGGGGAAAGCATTTTTATTTATTTTTCCTCTGGCTTGTGTCTTTTTTCTCTCAACCATGACACTTTTGCTTTGAACATGTTTTACCAGAATACCAAAAAAATGAAACTGGTTTTGTTGGATTTACCTTTCCATTTTTTTGCCCAGTTCTTACGTGTTTTCCTTTAAACAGTCATTTGTCATAAACTACAAATTCTGAAAATTAATATCTAATTCCTATGAAGGTTTTAGTCTTGACTCCATGCCAATTTAAGTAATTCTTCCAACCTAAATTTTACCTGCACCATCACATAGCATGCTTGGTCTCCAAAATACTTGTATTAAATTTCTATGGCCTATCGAACAGCTGGTTGGACTATCAAAAGGTCACTGGAGCAAGCAGTGATTTCCCTCTTTCAGTTTGTGAAGCATTTTGGAAAAATATTGTAACTAGATTGAACTTTTTAGCTCAGCTGATATCAGAGGAAGCAACAAGAAGGAAATACCTGTTCTCCCCCCGCTCTTACTCTGTGAATAATACATCCACTTCTCTGTTATAGTGGTAACTTCTTCCTTCTAATACCTAAGTAAATTCACTAGTTTATAGCAAGAAGCCCTGCTCATAAGGAAAGAGAGGAATATTGAATCTCCTGTCTTTCTACAGTTTTTGATTACATCGTTTTTTCATTAGGTGTGGTTTGTATTGCAAGCAATACACAGCTTAGAATTGCCCATCTTGTCATAATTGGCAGCAGAACTGCTGTAAGATGAAGCAAACTCATTTCTAAACCTCATTACATTCTATAACTTCATTCTTATTTTTCCTTTCATTAATAAAAAGACACAGTCCATGCTACATTTTCTATGAATCAATGAAGACTAATGGAATCACACTTTACACACTTGAAATGAGAACCAAGTTGAAAATGAATATGGAAATTAGTACAATGTATTTAGAAATTTACCATTACCACACTAAAAACCTACAGCGACATAATAAAAAAAGGCCCATAATGGCTGCAGATCTATTTCATGGACTCATAGTTTCCCTTTTTATCATAGAATATAACTTTTTAAAATGTTTGAAAAGTTTACTTTCTTACATTTAGTTTCTAAACCCTTGCAAAATTTGTCTACTGCATAATCAGAAAGTTTTAATGCCAAGATCATTTGGCATATGTAAGAGACAGACATCAATATTTTTACCCGGTTCTCATAACCATTGCCTGTTCAGCGGGTGTAAATTGCTGTATTTTTTTCTTTGAATTTTGTCATCCTTAAAGCTCAAAGTGTGAGAAAAATTTTTATTGCTGTTGATACATCTCGGGTTTTTTGATAGCGGATGTTAGAATGTCTTCTGTTCCACAACATTCATGGAATGGAGTTTTCTTCAGTTGCGCGTGCCATCTGTAATGATGATGCTTCTTTCAAGTTTGGGAATAACAAACAGAAGAGTAAGTGGCTCTGCATGATCTAGCTGTCTAGAGAAGTCACTTGCTGCAAACACCTCACAGTGGCTCCTCACCAGCTGAGTTTTGATGGTGTTCCACCTTCTACAGGAAGATTTAGGCATATGGTAGATTCCCAGATTTAATCTCAAGCTGTCTCAAAGTAAAATGAGCCTTGTGTTTGGAATCCAAGTATTTTCCTGTCAGTGCTATATATTGTCTACAGCTATGCCAGTGCTATTTTTGACTATGATTTTTTTTTTTTACCTTTGACAACATCACTACAATGCCAATGAAATGCGCTACTTCCAACTGTTTATCATCCCTGGAGTATAAATGGAGTAGGTGAGCTGCAAATGAGGTTTTCTTCACATACATAGGATTGGCTTCTGTGAGTAACCCTGCTGAAATCACTTGAATGACTTGCTTTTTAAGAAGTCTGGGGCTTACATACACAGTAGAATCTTGTATGAAATATTCTTCAGATTATTTATCTTTGATGAATACATATTGAATATGGGAGGAGGGAGCAAAATGTTTACAATCACTTTAGCCATAGCTGCTAATTATGATCTTAAAATAGATATTTGCATTTATTTGTATGCACTCAAATATGAAGACTTAAAACCCAAACCAATGTTCTTAAATATGTCTTTAAGGACCACCTAGTGGACGAACTTTATACAGCAGTTTTATGTAATACGACCTCTGCAGCATTACACACTTCTCTCTTTTGGAAAAAAAATGTATGAATCTATATAGGGGTGTAAAGGAGAGGGGAAGAAATGCACTCAGTTACAGCTTTGTCGTGAACTTCCAATAATATTTATCTTCTCTTGATAAATGTTAGTGTAGAAATAAAATTTCTTTGCCCAAATGGATATATTAAAAAAATTAGTATGTTGACTTTGTTATGTTGCTTTTTTTTACACGGAAGAAGACTGGAACAGATGGGCTGTTTAATGAAAAACGTAGAAAACTGTTTTTCTACTAGATACATGTGTAAAATTCAGTAAAATAACTGCTTAGTTCTAACAGAACCCGCATTCCATGCAACCACGTATTGTATCTTCAGTCTCCAAACCAGAGTAAATTGTAAAGTGGAAGCAAACAGCATCTATATTAAAAACTAATGATGTAAAAAATGTCTTCAGTAATAATAATCTAAAATGTGAGTAACCTCAGACATGCTGCCTTCCTCCATTATGGAAATTTAAAAATATATTTTCTCAATTCAACTGTATTCCACATAGTTAGCAATACATATTCACCCTATTACATAAAGCATACCTTGTCATGTGCAATGTGGAGCTATTGCCTATGTTATAAAGAATAAAGATGTATTTGTTTGTCTTTATAACAGGATTTCCTCAATTTATCTTCATTCAGATTTGTTAAGTATTCATTTATTCATTGCAGAATCTTGCATATTTCCTTATTCTGCACTCAGACAGAGTGTTAATAAGGGACCTTAACTATAAACCATGTTTTTCTGTCATTTGGTTGTTTCTAAATATACCAGGAAGCACTTGAATATACACTAAATATACCAGGAAGCACAGCTTGATGGAGGTATTTTTTTCCTCTTGTCCTTTCTATCACTGGCACAGAACAACATATTTTGTAAAATCATAAAAAAGGGTTTGATGTTTCGTGCTACTTCTTCTGCTGTCTTACAGATTCTGGAAATAAGGCCATTACTGTGCAGCGGGAATGTAAACTAATCTTTACATAGCATTCTCTATGGCATTAAATGGTTATTTCTCACTCTTCCTTATAAAATGAACCCTTCCTATCACAGGGACCCCCTCTATATCCTTTATAAGGTCCAGGGCCAACCAGTTCAGGGAAATTGTTTGTGCTCAAGAAGAATATGGCGTCATGGAAATTCATATGGACCAAGTTATTTCTGTGGAACATTCTACTGTTGGAGAAGCAGAAGACAGAAAAAAAAAGTGCTCATCATGTCTGAAGATGGGAGTCCTTCTGTGAGTGGAAAATACATGCTTTAGCAGCTACCTCTTTGTAGAAGCTGAAGTGGGGCAGTTCCGGCTGGCAGGCAATTTAGAATTTGAACATGTTTGCTAATGAAAGGAAAAGGTTTCCAAAAATTAATGTGAATGGGGGTAGGGTCAGAACTGAGCCACAAACACACATTTCATCAGATTTTTAGACACGGTAATTGGTCATATTAAAATCCTAGTACTCCTCTGCTGTCTTAGATATGGCCACAGTCCTCTAAGGAGGTCTGTCTCTCTTGGCCTGGATGCTGTTTTCATGTTGGGGTTATGCCACATAACCAGGATTAATCAGAGTTACTGATTAACCTGAACCCCCAGTAATGGGAGGGAGGGAATGGCCCAGCCTATCTGAGCCCTGCCCTACAGTGAACTGGTAGGACGTCCGGGACCTCTTGTCACCTGCCACTTGTGCACCTCTCCACAAGTTCATCATCTCCCCTTTGCCCATGTGGTCTTGGCTCTATGCAGATTCGGGTAGGTGGCTCCGAGGATAAGGGAGGTTGGGCAGCTGCATTCCTACAGGCTGGATTTTACTTGTGGGATTAGAAAAGGATACGTCACACTAAATTTTGGAAAAAATCTTTTATTCAGAACAACACATAGAATGCACTCCCACTCACTTGAAACACAGAGCTAGTAGATGAGAACCAGGAATGAAAACAATTATAAATAGCCCAGAATAGCTGCACTGAACACAAACTGAATGAAGTGGAAAAACAAGCAACATAGCTCATTTGAAGTCTACTTGATGCTGAAAGGGTTTCTGTATGAATGAACTGCAATTGCTTCAGGAATATGGGTGATGCCAAGATCTTTGTCATCCTTGATATATATGAAATTACTGGGAAGGGATTGGAAAGTTAGGTGTAAAGTGGCTTAAAAAATTTCCCTGGTGTCCAGAGCCTGAGTTATTCTGAAGCCTCTGGTAAGTCTGCTACGTTACTGTAGTCATGCAG